>NC_086318.1:444126568-444461568 GCF_036172605.1 Pelobates fuscus | reverse complement strand
TACATCCCTGGCCTCTCCAAAATCATGGTGGACTGGTATTGCCCACACCTCAAAGATTAGATCGATTGGCAGTCGGATTCCAATGTCTTCCAAGACATCCAGTCTCTATGGGGTCCATTGGATATAGATCTTTTCGCCTCACATCTGAATACGCAACTACCACACTTCTTCAGTTTGAGACCAGATCCAACAGCACTAGCTTCAAATGTTTCCTCCCTTCGAACTAATCTCCTGTTGCCTGCTTCACCTACAGTGTCAAGTCGACTCCCCGGTGATCGTGACACCCCATTGGCAGCCATGGTTTCCACCCCTCCTAGAGATGTTTGTCAACTTACCTCGCCTCCTCCCACCCCTCGACCACCTCCTTCTGCATCCAGATGGCCAGTTTCACCCCCTGGTTCTTCAAGGCCACTTACATCTTATAGTATGTTTGATTTCAGGGGACCCTGGTCTATTGAGGGAGTTTTGCAATCAACTCTCCGACTTCTCAAAGGCGCCTGGGCACCTGTCACAAGACAGGCTTGCAAGTCTGCTTGGAGCAGATGGCATGGTTGGTGCCTGGAACGGAACTTGGATTCCATATCGGCTCCTTTGACTCATATCCTTCAGTTTCTGACTTGCATATTCGATGAAGGTAAGGCCTACTGTACCGTGAACCTCAACCGTTCATCCATTTCTGCTGGTCATCGAGGTTTGGATGGGATCCCGGTCGGTAGACATCCTCTGGTAAGTATACTCCTCTGCGGTATCCGTTTCACTAGACCCCCTTTGCAAGATACTCCTTCTTGTGGAATGTATCTATTGTCCTAAAAATTTTCGACTCCTGGCCAACTAATACCTTATTATCACTCAAACAACTTTCAGGCAAACTGATCATGCTCCTCTGTTTAATCTCCTGCAAAAGGCTATCTGATGTCCAAGCCCTTGATGTCGTGGCTCGTTCCTTTACTCTAGAAGGTGTCGTCTTTGATATCTCTCGCAGAACAAAAACCTCCTCCAAATCAGTTTTGTATCCGGCCTTTCCTGATCGACCTCTCCTATGCCCGGCCGCCCGGTTGCGGACTCCAGCAAAACCTGGACTTTTCATCTCCTTCCAAAAGCCTCATCTCCCAGTTTCTTCACCCAAATTGGCTTGATGAGTCAAATGGGTTATGTTGTAAGCCGGTATTGATACGTCTATATTTCTGCCCTATTTCATTCGGGGAGCAATGGTTTCCAAAGCCTCTTCAGTTGGTTGTCACTTAGAAGATATCTTGCAAGCGGACAATTGGTCTTCAAAGTCAACTTTCCATGATTTTTATTTTCAACTTATTCAACACTTTGCGGGAAACATGATTTCCTAGCTTTAAACCAGCATAATAGGAGTCTTAATAAAATTCACAGATTTTACTATTAACATGACGTAAAGTCATGATTTTAATAACACGGATGCGAGTATTATCCCACCCTCCCAACCCGAGGATTGATTGGATATGGGGACGTTTACTTCACGGTAAGTCTTTGAGTATGGTAATATGCAGTTTTCTGATTGTCTATAGTTAAGTTTAGACTTTTCCAAACTAATATCGTTTAATTATACTTAACGACATGTTTTACGTCCTATGCATACTTCCAGTTTTATACTTGGATCTTACCATATTTCTCCTCTCTATTCCAGCTTGATTTTGACCTTACATCCCTGTTGGCATTCTCTTCTTGTGGATTCCACTTTTTCGGTTGGATGGTTGTCCTTGTTCGGAATCGCAAGAAAGAGGAAGTAGTTTACTGATCACCGCCTATTATGCTGGGGAGTGGAATCTGATTGGCTGTTCCTGTCGCTAGGAAGATATAACTCTCATGCTATTATCGTTATCATACTTAATTAATGTTATACTTTTTTATTTGCTGCTGAGGGAAATAATGAAAGAGTGCAGCAAAATACTCGCCTCGGTGTCATTAATAAAATCATGACTTTACGTCATGTTAATAGTAAATTCTGTGAATTTTTCATTCTGATAATCACCCTGAGGATCTGCCCATTCCGCTATTTGGTCTGACAACTACCCAGTCTCCTTCAGTCTCTGACAACTGCCCATTTTCCATCATAGTCTGCCAACTACCCATTCTCCCTCAGAGTCTGAAAAATGCCAATTCTTCCTCAGATCCTGCCAACTGCCTATTCTCCAACAGATCTTGACAACTGCCCATTATTGACATACTCTGACAACTGCCCATTCTCTGACAGACTTTGACAACTGCCCATTCTCCAGCAGACTCTGACAACTGCCCATTCTCCATCAAACTCTGACAACTGCCCATTCTCCCTCAAACTCTGACAACTGCCCATTCTCCCTCAGAGTCTGACAAATGCCCTTTCTCCCTCAGAGTCTGACAACTGCCCATTCTTCTTCAGATCCTGACAACTGCCTATTATTGACAGACTCTGACAACTGCCCATTCTCCCTCAAATCCTGACAACTGTCCTTTCTCCCTCAGAGTCTGACAACTGCCCATTCTTCCTCAGATCCTGACAATTGCCCATTTTCCATCAGACTCTGACAATTACCCATTCTACCTTAGAGTCTGACAACTGCCCATTCTTCCTCAGATCCTGACAACTGCCCATTATTGACAGACTCTGACAACTGTCCATTCTCCCTCAGATCCTGACAATTGCCCATTCTTCGACAAACTCTGACAACTGCCCATTCTTCGACAGACTCTGACAACTGCACCTTCAACCTGAGAATCTGCTAATTCAGACTCTGGATCTGCGTGTTTTCATGGAGAACGAGGACTGGATGTTGAGCTTGCTATAGGATGTAACTTTAACATTAGGAAGCAATTTCACTGCTGAGGTCAGGTAGAGGAAAACCATTCAGAGGGCGTTGAGCCAAAAGAAATAGCCCATCCCGGCGGGAGGGAAGAATTCATTAATTGGACTCAAAGTAAACTGTTTGTTGGTGCAGCAGCCACCAAACTCAGCACTTCTAATGTAACGGAGCTGCTAATTAAAGCAACCAAAGTCAGTTCTGTGTTTATTGAGAAACATAACTTTCAACATCCAACATGCGATCGATTCAAATCAACCAGTTATACTGAATACAATGATTCACACAGTAAGAGTATCTTTCAGTCTATATTTATTTATTTTATTAGTAATTAAAACCCTCTATAGAATATCACTTTCTTCTATTACTCCATATAACTCTCTCTATAACTCCTCCTATTACTCCATATAACCCTCCCTATTACTCCTCCTATTACTCCATATAACCCTCCCTATAACTCCTCCTATTACTCCATATAACCCTTCCTCTAACTCCTCCTATTACTCCATATAACCCTCCCTATAACTCCTCCTATTACTACATATAACCCTCCCTATAACTCCTATTACTCCATATAACTCTCTCTATAACTCCTCCTATTACTCCATATAACCCTCCCTATAAGTCCTCCTATTACTCCCTATAAGCGTCCCTCTAACTCCTCCTATTACTCCATATAACCCTCCCAATAACTCCTCCTATTACTCCATATAACCCTCCCAATAACTCCTCCTATTACTCCATATAACCCTCCCTCTAACTCCTCCTATTACTTCATATAACCCTCCCAATAACTCCTCCTATTACTCCATATAACCCTCCCTATTACCCCTCATATTACTCCATATAACCCTCCCTATAACTCCTCCTATTACTCCATATAACCTCACTATAACCCCTCCTATTACTCCATATAACCCTCCTATTACTCCATATAACCTCCCTATAACCCCTCCTATTACTCCATATAACCCTCCCTATAACTCCTCCTATTACTCCATATAACCCTCCCTCTAACTCCTCCCATTACCTCATATAACCCTCCCTATAACTCCTCCTATTACCTCATATAACCCTCTCTATTACCCCTCCTATTACTCCATATAACCCTCACTATTACCCCTCCTATTACTCCATGTAACCCCCCTATAACCCCTCCTATTACTCCATATAACCCTCCCTATAACCCCTCTTATTACTCCATATAACTCCTCCTATTACTCCATATAACTCTCCCTATAACTCCTCCTTTTACTCCATATAACCCCTCCTATTACTTACCTTTATTAATTACCTTTAAAGTTTTGATTCGTTTTTCTGAACACCTGTGGCACCAAAAACAGAGCTCATTGATGGGAAGGAAACATATGGTTGTTGGTTAGGGGACAGTGATTAAATGTATGACTTTATTTACAGATCAAGTGAGAATGACCGATCGAGGGGAAAGAGGAGAAGCAGTAAAATCTATATTTCTATATCATATATTTAATGACTACAGTACCCACCAGCTCCAATGCATAGAATAAACAAAAATTAAAGTTACCTGCGTACAATCCCAAATCCCTACATTGTTAGTGTAGGACCTGAACGTGGCAGGTGAGCTCACACTTTAATGGTCATTAAAGTGATAATAATCCCTCCAGTTATTTCAATATGTTTAGGGATTTGGGACAATGCACAACATATTTTTTTTGTTTTTATAGTGTTACATATACATTTTCATGCCATTTTGGTTTGTTTGTTTCAGTTTCTGATTCAGATTTTCGGTACCAAAATTCTGCTCAGCTGAACCGGTATTAGGCGTAAATTTGGGTGTCACAAAAAACAGTCTATTTTTGGGAAAAATGGTTTTGCTGGGTTGGAGTTTCCTGCCATGCACAAGTCTATCAGCTACCATAGAATTGCTGCCTCTCTCTATATCTCCCTGGACCCTCTCTGAGAATGAATGCCTGGATAACAATGTTTATCTTTTGCCAACTACAGAGAAACACCAAAGTCAGCTTGCGAGAGAGTGAAGCATGTGGCTCGTGTAGGTAGGCTGACATGACAGGGTGTGTGGTGCTGTTAGGATATACAAATGCCTCGAGGCAGAAAGATCTCCAGCTCAAGCCCATTAGAAACTCACAGATGTGCCCGAAAATTGCTCTGCGCTTATAAAAATATTTATGAATGGAAACGAGAGATCAAAAGGAATATATACAATTCAGCATGACAGAAGGTGGCATATTTTTTTTAGGGGACCCTGGTTTCCTCACGCATTTTGTTGAATAGTTATTTCGTTTATTAAACATCACGTCTCATGCGTCTGTTAGAAGTATATTGTTTTATCTAGAACGATAGGCTTGATGTGGTGCAGCTATGCCGCTCCAAATAATCTGTGTTCCATGGAAGGTCAGACGAGGCAGAGAGAGAGTTCTCAGTGGATCTTGTCAAAGCAAAGCCATAGGGTAAAGTAAAATAGCACTTTATGAACCCATTACTGTAATTAGCAAGAAATAGACTGTAATATAAGAGATACACGCCTGCAAAAATACAGAGAGGACATGACAATGGAGTGGAATAATCAGGTCAGAGATAAGTACTCGTAGAAACATCGACATAGATTCAAATGGGATCTCAGATACTTAGGTGGTAGATATCCCATTGTCTCTGCATAAAAATACATAATATAACCCGACCTCCACCCCTTTACAATTTTTCCAAACCTCCCCCATTATAGCTAGGAGACACGGACAACAGATTGTAAGGGAAAACCCATAACTGGTTGCTTTAATAAACAATAATTAAAAATGCATCCGACAAAATAAAATTTAACCCACAGAATAACTGTTGGCTAGAGTGGCTGCACTGAGGCCCTAACTATATGATTCAGACACAAGAGGATGTGGCTCCCACATAGTTAGAGGTACAAACCATTGTGGTATAATGTTGGTCCGAACACCAGGCAGCCAGGAAGAGAGCAAACCAGACATAGGAAACCATGATGCAAGACAAGTCCCGCACCGGGAGACACCCCAGATCATTATCCCCAAAATATAGGACAACTACATGAGGTGCACCCCAGAAAGCACACGCTGAGTGAAGCATGATTGCCACATCCAGCCAGCAAAGACCCCGCCAGCAGATGGAAACAATCTCCAGTGTGAAGCCCACATTTTGGCCAAGCGAACTAGAGCATGCATGGAGTGATTCCCAGTTCATAAAGGAATGATCCACAAGCCACACTCTGCAGGAGTGGGTTCGAGGCCTGAGATAAAGACAGCCAGTAAGCGGGTGGATTTAAAAGGTAGATGTGTGTGGGGAGGGGGACCTCAAAAAGAGGGAAAGGACCCAGCAGGGCCTGTGCTAGATGCAAGAAGTCTAACATACAGCCTGTACGGCAAGGACCTCCAGCGTCCCCATGGCTTTCCTGCAGGGCCATACCCAACCCAGCCACACGAGTTGTCACTCCAATACAGAACAAATGGGATGTGATATGGCAGCCACCAAGGCCAGCATAAGTGACACCTTAAAAAAACTGTTACCTAGAAAGGGACGACCCATCCTGATACACCAGGAACTGGGCCAAAACGGGTGGGCACAACTGGACAAAGGACCTGACCCATGCCACAGGGCAAAGCTTCCTGTGCGGAAAACATCAGCCAAGAACCCCTACCCATCTTATCCATTTTGGACCTAGGGACAAACAACAAAACTGGATCTTCCATCATAGAAACTTGGGACAACTAAACCTCAAACTCAATAGTGCAAAACAAACAGAATATACAGTAATGAAGTCTGTGCAGTAGCAGAAATGGCTACAAACCACCTGAGTGGAAATCCCTTATACCACTCTAAGAAATACTTTCAAATACATACAATAGGTGGAACACACGTCTGATGTATCTATAAAACAAAGCAAAATAACATGGTACAGTATTGTCAAATAGACTGGTATGATAGTATGGTGAATGTAAAGTACTCACAAGACTGAAGCCAAATTAGCATATGGCTCTCATGAATAGCGCAGAGGGACTCTTAGTAGGATGTCCCCATCATCTTCTTGTCGGTCTTAGGTAACCTTGGCAGCTTTTGGATAAAGATGAGATGTGCAAGCTCCTTTCTCCAACACAGCTTTATTCAAAGGTAAACAAAGTGCACAGTGTGCTAAAAGTAAAAAAGTATAATAGAAAGTCTAAAATATGGCTTATCGACCTTTTGAAGATACTGCTCAATGGCTAATCAGTCCAAAACGCGTTTCGCCCTATGGTGGAGCTTTCTCAGCTGGCTTGTTCAGGGAGATTCCTTGGCGTCCTTTTAACTCTCATCTTCTGTGTACGTCCGGGTTCGGCTGTGCACATGTTTGCATTTGGAACGCATAATGCGTTCCACTCCTGGCTGCATGCGTCCCACTTCCGGGTTGCGTATCACGCGTCGTCCGGGCGCACAATAGGCATCACTGGAGCACGTCTCTCCATGTATGTGTTCCACATCGGCCAGACGCACGATAGGCGTCACTGGAACGCATGTCTATGTCTCAGCGTGTATGCGTTCCACTTCACGATTATTGCCGTTCGTTACAAGCACAGTATTAAATTTAATCACTTGGGCTTTTTTCTCATAACAGTCTTATGCCCAAGACATTTAGATCTTTATGTGAATACTCTAAATTTATGCTATTACAAGATATTCTACTCAAGTGAGTTCTTGTTGCAAAGTACATTAGAAAGAATATACTTATAGAATGTAATAAAGATACTTTTATTTTCTATCTTAGCCAATAAAATACCATATATATAAGGAAAGGTGATGGAATTAAATAGTGCCCACTAAAAAGGTGTGCATACCCTAATGTGATAAAAAACATTAATTAAAACGTAATAAGTAAAATGTAATATGGAAGGAATCACTCAATCTAAAGGAAAAATAGGCTCTAATATGTATCTCAACTTGTCATTATATTAAACAAAATGACTGTTACGGGCGCTCTACAGATCGTTACGGGATTACCCTGTTTATTTTACCGTATACTCTGTTTCGGTAGTTATAAGGTATAAAACGCATTACACGAACAGTCAGGACTATGTATTCGTGCATACGAACAAAAGACCACCCAGCCCTTGGCGTGTGCCGCCACTCAACCTTTTTCACCTTTAAAACAACTGAATGACCGACCACCCTACAAGCGGAGTGTGCTTCCAATTGACCACCGGGAAGCTGCGGTCTGCTGTTAACCGCAAGCCTAATTGACTGCCTCAGGGTGGCCTTGTTCGGGTAATAATTCATCGAACTGAAACTCCCGAAAGACTCCTGAACGAGGACCACCTACACCCTGGCGTGTGGCCCCAATTGGAATGTTGGATCTGCGGTTAACCGCAAGTTAAGTACCCCCCTTCATGGCGGTCTCTGTTCGGCTCACGAAGGGCTGGAACAACCATACTCTGAGCGGTATTCGGGCAATTGTTCAGCCGCTACTAGCTCCAGGGGTTTTAGGGCCAGGTCCCGCTCTCTATTCACCAGCCTGAAAACATGGCCGCCATCTCGTGTTCCGGACAAAAAGGCACGAAAGGACTCTGTATTGAAGAGACTGGCTATACCGTTCGTGAGATCTGAGCGCTATTCGCCTATCTGCTGCGCTCAGATCTGGGCTATCCAACGAATGGTGGAATATAATATGTATCTATTAAAATTTTATAGTTATGTATTTTTATACTGTTTTATATGTTACAATGAAACATGGGATTTTGGGCGCTTGGAGATAATTAAATTGCCATAACCGTTAGAGTCATTATCTCCAAGCTGGGCGGTGACCATTGCAAACGATACACTGTAATGCCATTGGTCAACTGTTTGTATTGTCCATGTATCCCATCAGGTCCAGAGGGGGCTGTCCCTGGACCTGGAGTTTTGCATAAATAGCGATGCCTGTGTGCCATTAAACCCAGTTCATTTTGACCCTCAAATCGCAGCCTCAACTGGTTTTGTGGGAACAAGGGTATCCTAGCTGTACCATAGCTAGTGGGATTGCTTTATTTTCGCAGGATTCTTGTGGTATGCTGACTGAACGGCGCTTCTCTCTCTCCACACTCGGGAACCAGGACATCCAAGCGGTCCAGCGTTCAGCTAGCTTGGAGGTAACCGTAACAATGACATATCCCAAAATCCGAGTTTAACCCATATAAGGGTATTACAATTTAAAATAAACTTAATTTCTTCTGTTCCTATTTTTTTCATATAATCGCCACCTCTCCAATCATTTTTGACTAATTTCAGGGGGCAGAAGAACAAGTTATCTGAATTCTGATTGTGGTGTACTCTAAAATGGTTGGAGACACTATGGGTCTCCAAAACGTTTTTTATATTTCTAACATGCTCTGATATTCGGATATGGAGACACCTGATGGTCCTACCAATGTATAACAGGTTACAGGGGCATCTTAATACATAAATAACCCCCTTAGAGAAGCAAGTTAGCTGGTGTTTAATATTCACATATTGGTGTGTTCTTCAATATTTGTCACATGTCTCTTTTTATTTGTTGTAGCTCTACATGCATGGCATGTCCCACAAACAAAAAAACTTTGCTCTGATTTAAAAAATGTTTATTTTGCATTGGTGGACCTTCACTACTATGAACTAGGGACCTTTTTAGGTTGGCAGTACCTCTATAAACAATTTTCGGGTGTGAGGGTAGAATGTGTTTTAAAACTGGATCTCCTTGTAAAATGTGCCAATATTTTTTGATTGCCCTATTTATTTTGCTATTATTCCCAATAAAATTACATATGAAATGCGCCTCTGAATGGAGCCTTCAGAAACACACCTGGCAAAGTTCGTACATTTTTGGCCCAGGAAGCCACTGGACCATGTAGTACAAATTTGTTTGCGGGCGGAATGCCCCCGACCCACGCTCCCGGACAAGATCGCTGTGACTCCAGGACTTGACGAGATGATGGTGGTGCTGATGTCCCGGACGGACTCGACACTCACAAGGGTAGCGAAAGAGGGCTCAGAGCAAGACCTACTAGGTCCACTAGGCAAAATACTGTACTTTGCAGACCTTTCAATAGCCCAAGGCACTCAACTTGACTTAGGTGCAATCCCTGAATGGGCCTAAAAGGGTATTTGCATGCTAGGCAACACTAATGCCGCATTATGCACCAAAAGGCGCAGGGCTGCCCTCCTACACATTGATACGAACTTGATTAATATGGCTTCCAAGGAATTGGGCCCAATGGCAAATGGCCTCCTATTTGTGACTCATTTATTGCTGAAATGAAAAGACACGTCATTATTCACGACCCTCAATAAAGTATAGTCATCCCTACGACAGGTGTTCCGCTCACCTCCGGCGAGGGTTGTTTTTGACGGGCTGGTCCGCAACGGTCCGCAAGATCCTGAGGATCACGGGGCAGAGGCCAAGGATGTTTTATCGCAGGTGGGTCCCTTTGTATTCTATCACACCGATACTATGACTGCAGGCAGACTGTGGCTTTTCTTGCAGAACTGGGAAGAGATCTCCACGGATGCATGGATTTTGCAGACTGTACAGGGCTATCTCATCAAATTCTGCACTCCTCCTCATCAACGATACTCCCCAACACCACTTCGGGTTTCTAGGGATCACAAGACCCTTATAGACGGAGAAATCTGCTCGCTGTTCTCTAAAGGTGCTGTGCAATATGCAGATGACATCAGCGGCTTCTTCAGCAACATTTTCCTGGTTCAGAAAAAGACTGGAGACTTCTGTCCGGTCATAAACTTTAGACAGCTCAATTCCTTTGTGGTTTACTGCCATTTCAAAATGGAAGGCATTCATCTACTGCGAGACCTCCTGAAGAAAAGCCGATTGGTTCACCCAACTGGATCTCAAAGACGCCTACCTGTTGGTGCCTGTGGACCCCTCATGCCGCAAGCTCCTCCGTTTCCAATGGCGAGGTCGGCCATGCCAATTCACTTGTCTCCCATCCAGACTCAGCTTGGCCCCATGGTGTTTTACCAAACTACTGAAACCGATCATGGCTCGTCTCCGATCTATGTGGGTAAGATCAATCATTTATCTGGCCGATTTGGTGATTTTCTGCGATTCGGTGTCGCAACAACAATCTCAGACGGTATTTGCTGTATGCTTACTCGAATCCTTGGGCTTCATAGTTAACCAGGAAAAGTCAGCATTGGTGCCGACTCGAGTCATCCAATTCCTGGGATTCGAAATAGACTCAAATATGTGTGTGATATGCCTACCCCTCCAGAAAATAAAAGCCATTCGGAAGGAAATTCAAAAGATTCTACACATGGAACACGTTCCTCTAGACTGCCAGCTTGGATTATTGGCCTCCTCTCGGCCTCCCAATTGACCCGGGCCCTCTCCACTATTGGGCCATGCAGAAACTGAGTGCACACTACCTGCGATCCGGCCTCTCATATGACCAGAAGGTACCACTCAATGCCGATGTACGAACGGAACTCCGTTGGTGGCTCCTACATATGCAGGTTTGTAACGGGAAGGACATGTTTGTCCCATCACCAGATTTAGTGGTGGAGTCGGATGCCAGCCTCTAGGGCTGGGGAGCACACTCTGTGGACACATCCACCAGAGGACCTTGGTCCACTATTAGCCTATCCTGGGGCTCCATTTCACAGTGAGGTTCACTATTGGCATATCTTGGGGTTTCATATATCGATGATGTTCATTATTAGCCTATCCTGGGGTTCCTTAATCTCAGAGAGGTTCACTATGAGCCCGTCCCAGTGTCTCAGTGAGGTTCAGCTATTCTGGAGCTCCTTTTTCAGTGAGTGTCACTATCGACCTGTCCCTGAGGTTTCTTATCTCAGTGAGGTTCACTATCGACCTATCCCTGGATTCCTTATCTCAGTGTGGTTCTATCGACCTGTGCTGGGGCTCCTTATCTCAGTGAGGTTCACTATCGACCTATCCCTGGATTCCTTATCTCAGTGTGGTTCACTACCGACCTATCCCTGGATTCGTTATCTCAGTGAGGGTCACTACCAACCTGTCACCGGGTTCCTTATCTCAGTGAGATTCAGTATTAGCCTATCCTGGGGGTTCCTTTTCTCAGTGAGGTTAACTATTGGACTGTTCTGAGACTCCCTATCTCAGTGAGGGTCACTATCGACTTGTCTCCGAGGTTCCTTCTATTTCAGTGAGGTTCAGTATTAGCCAATCCTGTGGCTCCTTTTCTCAGTGAGGGTCACTATTGACCTCCTGACTATTCTCATATCTCCATTCATTGACTCGTGTCTTGTTCATCGTTTCCGTTTGTTACGATTGCCTCCAGGCTAGCAGGAGGTTTGATCGCTTGGATGTCCTGGTTCCCGGGCTTGAAGAGTCGAATGGAGCGATAATCGGTAGAGACCTGTAAGTGTAGAATCTCCCCCTAGCTATAGCTCAGCTAGGATACCCTTTCCCCCACAAAACGAGTCGAGGCTGCGAATTGAGGGTCAAAATAAGAACTGAGAACTGGGATGCCCAGCCTGCTTTTTATTGTAAACACACACAAAAGGGACACTCCCAAGGGGAGGCATAAAATACCCAATCACATATTGGGTTCAACCCACATGTCCCCTCCCCTCAGATAATCAAGTAACGCAATTATGTTACACATACTTTTGTCCATATTCTGGATGTACCCTAAAACCAGAGGGTACACACCGAAATCCTGCATCGCTAGATAGATCTCGTTCGGGAGGCCAACATATCCAAAAACTGGCCCGTTCGGATGAGCGGTTCGGGAGTTAGGAGCTTCTAAAGTTTGGACCGACCACACAGACTTTCCAGCCGAAAATAGTTCCATACGTTTAGGCCTTGCGGTCGGTCTCTGTTCGGGCGGTAAAACTCCACAACCCTTTGCCTTCCATAGTTATCCCTGGGGGTCGCTGTATTCCCCATGTGCAGGGCAAGTGCCTTACTGAACGGTGGATAGTTCGGTACGTCCAGCCCGAAGTTATGTGATCCTGGAGGTCTCAGCGGTGTTCGCCTGTTTGTGTCTCCGTTTTTAGTTCCAGATGGTGATGGGCAAACACTGCTGATTGTAGGTAGGCCGCGAACACGTGCAAAGTCCCGAAATGGCGGCCACCTATACGCTTACATAAAGGGTTCGTGCTGGACCATACGAGGACTGTAAATCAGTCAGAACAGTGTCCATAGCACCAAAAGTATGCAACAAAATAGGGCTTTCATAACAGGGGACAACAGTGATGTAACAGTGCTCCCTCCTTGTGGAACACTCTGGCAGACACCGTCTGACCCCTTTTCGGGGTAGACTAAGGCTGTCCAGACCTCTGGTTAGGCTGGGCTGATATCGGTTTGCCTGGACAATCCATCGGCATTGCCATTCTGTTTCCCGGGTCGGTACGTGATGGTAAAATTAAATGGTTGTAGAGCCAGACTCCACCGTAACAGTCGGCCATTATCTCCAGAGACCCGGTTTAACCATACCAAGGGATTGTGGTCCGTAACCAGAGTGAATTCTTGCCCGTACAGATAAGGAGTCAGTTTCTTTAGTGCCCACACCAGTGCCAAGCACTCCTTTTCCACGGCGGCATAGCTAACTTCGCGTGGCAGGAGCTTACGACTGATGTAGGCAATAGGGTGTTCCCCTCCGTCTTCGCCTACTTGGCTGAGGACGGCTCCCAACGTGCCCACTGGCCTTCCCTCAACGCCCTGTGTTGTAGGTTCCGGGTCACCATGTCCCACACGAACCGCACGTATTTCTCCTCTGGATTGGGTCCGTAAAACTTCAGGCGCAACCCTACCATCGTGCCAAACTCTAGTACGGAGTAGCTATACGCCATGCTTGCTGTAGCCACTGCTGGTTCCATTATGTTGCTGAAGATAGGGACGCTGCACAACTCCACACGTTACCGGTGTCTCTGAGCTGCTTCTCCTCGCACTAGGACGCCATCCCACCGCTTCCACCAATTGTTACGATTGCCTCCAGGCTAGCAGGAGGTTTGATCGCTTGGATGTCCTGGTTCCCGGGCTTGAAGAGTCGAATGGAGCGATAATCGGTAGAGACCTGTAAGTGTAGAATCTCCCCCTAGCTATAGCTCAGCTAGGATACCCTTTCCCCCACAAAACGAGTCGAGGCTGCGAATTGAGGGTCAAAATAAGAACTGAGAACTGGGATGCCCAGCCTGCTTTTTATTGTAAACACACACAAAAGGGACACTCCCAAGGGGAGGCATAAAATACCCAATCACATATTGGGTTCAACCCACATGTCCCCTCCCCTCAGATAATCAAGTAACGCAATTATGTTACACATACTTTTGTCCATATTCTGGATGTACCCTAAAACCAGAGGGTACACACCGAAATCCTGCATCGCTAGATAGATCTCGTTCGGGAGGCCAACATATCCAAAAACTGGCCCGTTCGGATGAGCGGTTCGGGAGTTAGGAGCTTCTAAAGTTTGGACCGACCACACAGACTTTCCAGCCGAAAATAGTTCCATACGTTTAGGCCTTGTGGTCGGTCTCTGTTCGGGCGGTAAAACTCCACAACCCTTTGCCTTCCATAGTTATCCCTGGGGGTCGCTGTATTCCCCATGTGCAGGGCAAGTGCCTTACTGAACGGTGGATAGTTCGGTACGTCCAGCCCGAAGTTATGTGATCCTGGAGGTCTCAGCGGTGTTCGCCTGTTTGTGTCTCCGTTTTTAGTTCCAGATGGTGATGGGCAAACACCGCTGATTGTAGGTAGGCCGCGAACACGTGCAAAGTCCCGAAATGGCGGCCACCTATACGCTTACATAAAGGGTTCGTGCTGGACCATACGAGGACTGTAAATCAGTCAGAACAGTGTCCATAGCACCAAAAGTATGCAACAAAATAGGGCTTTCATAACAGGGGACAACAGTGATGTAACAGTGCTCCCTCCTTGTGGAACACTCTGGCAGACACCGTCTGACCCCTTTTCGGGGTAGACTAAGGCTGTCCAGACCTCTGGTTAGGCTGGGCTGATATCGGTTTGCCTGGACAATCCATCGGCATTGCCATTCTGTTTCCCGGGTCGGTACGTGATGGTAAAATTAAATGGTTGTAGAGCCAGACTCCACCGTAACAGTCGGCCATTATCTCCAGAGACCCGGTTTAACCATACCAAGGGATTGTGGTCCGTAACCAGAGTGAATTCTTGCCCGTACAGATAAGGAGTCAGTTTCTTTAGTGCCCACACCAGTGCCAAGCACTCCTTTTCCACGGCGGCATAGCTAACTTCGCGTGGCAGGAGCTTACGACTGATGTAGGCAATAGGGTGTTCCCCTCCGTCTTCGCCTACTTGGCTGAGGACGGCTCCCAACGTGCCCACTGGCCTTCCCTCAACGCCCTGTGTTGTAGGTTCCGGGTCACCATGTCCCACACGAACCGCACGTATTTCTCCTCTGGATTGGGTCCGTAAAACTTCAGGCGCAACCCTACCATCGTGCCAAACTCTAGTACGGAGTAGCTATACGCCATGCTTGCTGTAGCCACTGCTGGTTCCATTATGTTGCTGAAGATAGGGACGCTGCACAACTCCACACGTTACCGGTGTCTCTGAGCTGCTTCTCCTCGCACTAGGACGCCATCCCACCGCTTCCACCAATTGTTACGATTGCCTCCAGGCTAGAAGGAGGTTTGATCGCTTGGATGTCCTGGTTCCCGGGCTTGAAGAGTCGAATGGAGCGATAATCGGTAGAGACCTGTAAGTGTAGAATCTCCCCCTAGCTATAGCTCAGCTAGGATACCCTTTCCCCCACAAAACGAGTCGAGGCTGCGAATTGAGGGTCAAAATAAGAACTGAGAACTGGGATGCCCAGCCTGCTTTTTATTGTAAACACACACAAAAGGGACACTCCCAAGGGGAGGCATAAAATACTCAATCACATATTGGGTTCAACCCACATGTCCCCTCCCCTCAGATAATCAAGTAACGCAATTATGTTACACATACTTTTGTCCATATTCTGGATGTACCCTAAAACCAGAGGGTACACCCCTAAATCCTGCATCGCTAGATAGATCTCGTTCGGGAGGCCAACATATCCAAAAACTGGCCCGTTCGGATGAGCGGTTCGGGAGTTAGGAGCTTCTAAAGTTTGGACCGACCGCACAGACTTTCCAGCCGAAAATAGTTCCATACGTTTAGGCCTTGCGGTCGGTCTCTGCTCGGGCGGTAAAACTCCACAACCCTTTGCCTTCCGTAGTTATCCCTGGGGTCGCTGTATTCCCCATGTGCAGGGCAAGTGCCTTACTGAACGGTGGATTGTTCGGTACGTCCAGCCCGAAGTTATGTGATCCTGGAGGTCTCAGCGGTGTTCGCCTGTTTGTGTCTCCGTTTTTAGTTCCAGATGGTGATGGGCAAACACCGCTGATTGTAGGTAAGATGGTCGCGAACACGTGCAAAGTCCCGAAATGGCGGCCACCTATACGCTTACATAAAGGGTTTGTGCTGGACCATACGAGGACTGTAAATCAGTCAGAACAGTGTCCATAGCACCAAAAGTATGCAACAAAATAGGGCTTTCATAACAGGGGACAACAGTGATGTAACACCGTTATTTCTACATCTTGTCTTTATCCTGTCTTGTGTTTTTTTTTCCTTTATACGTTAAATCCGGCCTTTCTAATGTTTGGGTTTCTTTATCTCAATAAGGGTCACTATCGATCTGTCCCAGGGTTCCTTATCTCAGTGAGGTTCAGTATTAGCCTATCCTGTGGCTCCTTTTCTCAGTGAGGTTCACTATTGACCTGTACCTGGGTTTCTTTACCTCAGTGAGGGTCATTATCGACCTGTTCCAGGGTTCCTTAGCTCAGTAAGGTTCAGTATTAGCCTATCCTGTGGCTCCTTTTCTTGGTGAGGGTAACTGTCAGCCTGTCTCGGAGTTTCACCTCTTAATAAATTTTCATTGTCTTGGATTTTCTTGGTGACTTGAATATATTTTAACAGTGAGTCAAGATCACATGACAAGAATTTACATCTCCATTTTCACAAATTGTGTTTTATGTATGATAAACTTAGGACACACGCATGACAAAAAGATAGGTCTGTTTAAATTTACATGTTGTAAACATTTTGTGCTTTCATGCTATTCTGAGTGTATTGTTGTTTCCACATGCAAAAGCCTAACATGAATGCAGGCAAGCAATACTCTAATTTTTATTTAAAAAACGTTAGTCCTTTTTATGAAATAGACACCATGCAGTTGAAGGAAACCTATCGACCTAAAAATAAGTTCCCTACCCTTACATCGACCTCTGTCTGCCCCTTTTTCAGTTGAAGACCATAGCGGTAATACATTTTGCTGACCTTGTTTCCAGTGCCTAGACACCGTCATTACAGCCAACTGCGCCGTCTGCTTCTTGCTGATGTCTTCCGTCTTCTCGTCCAATACAAAGGGGGGGGGGGTAACGGCAGAGGTAAGGTTGCCTAGAGTGTATAGAATGGGCCTATGTAGGTTGCACATGTGTGAACTGCCTGTTATAATGGTTACATTTAAAAGTCTACGGACACCAAGTTCAGCCCCGGGGTCTCCCTCTTCATGTGTATCTAGCCTGTAAAAACATCAGAAAATCTTCTCTATGTCCTCTTCTGATGTTAATGTGACCATTTCTTCGCCAAGTGACACCATCAGGGCACTGTCCGCTCCCCAGTGGTATCGAACAGAGTGGTCCATCAGCTTCCTAGCTACCGGAGCTAGTTTTCGTTTCTCCATATGTGCAGTAAAAGGGATGTCATTGAAGCACATGATAGAGGTACCTTCAAACTAATACAGCCTTTCTGACTCTGAAATCACAGCATCCAGACCACATCATTGAAATGAAAGAGGTGATGATTTAGATACATGTAAATCAACTCTTGGACTTGTGCACATTTCATCCCACGTGGAGTACTCGGGTTCCTTTTTCCCATTTGAATGGTAATGAGGAGCCTAGCCACCTCGGATCTCTTGTTGGACCAATGATTAAAATGGAGTTCAATACCTGGCTCCACAGATATGACATATCGTGGTTCTTTAAATATTTCTATTTCTATTCGCTGCCAGAAACAAACTTCTTGGGATATTGATATCTGTATTTGCTCCAGTACAGTATTTGCAGCCGTGGAATTTTGTGCATTATATTTGCTGTTTTTACTTACTTTTTTACCTTTGCACAGTGTGTTCATGGGGAGGATTTTTACTACCGGCGATATCAATTTATGTTTGTCACACCTGTCAATCTGTATCCTATACACATATTGGCTGGGTAATGTCACTGCCTTACCAGTGAGAAACTCCGGTTCCAGTCCCGGTCAGACCATCTTCCCAGTAACGATATCTAGCCGGCTACCTCAAATCCTCATAGATTGTCAGCATGTTTGAGGAAGGCAATCTTCACCTCAATACATCCTGCTTCTATAAATGTACAGCGCTTTGAAATATGTTGGTATTATATAAATAATAATAGTACGCAGGGGAAAATTATTGGGAGAGGGGAGCAATAGGCAGGATGGGCCAGAGGTAGATGGAAATGTTGGGAATATAATGGAAAATACTGGAGCTATGGAGATGTAAATGGTGAGCATGTTACAAAGTGTATAAATAGGGGCGCAAGTTATAATGAGATTATGCTGGAGGGAAGCGACAAGGAAGGCGAGACATTACATAAAGCTGTGGGATTGATTCCAGGTATATATTTCACATTTTAGGATATATACAGTTGTTCTCAAAAGGTTCCATACCCTTGGAGAATTGGTCATATATGGACAATTTTTAAAGAAAACATGAGTGAGCAGGCAAACATACATTTCTTTTATTTCTTATGGGATTCATTTTCATCTGTAGGTTATAACAGAATGGCACAATCAAAAAACAAAACATGGCAACAAAAATGACTCCTGTTCCAAAGTCTGCATAACCTTAGTTCGTAATACTGTGTATTGTCCCCTTCAGCATCAATGACAGCGTGCAGTCTTTTGTAATAGTTGTCTATGAGGCCCCTAATTCTTGCAGATGGTATAGCTGCCCATTCGTCTTGGCAAAATGCTTCCAGGTCATGCAAAGTCTTTGATCGTCTTGCATGAACCGCATGTTTGGCATGATGGCCACTCTAGAACATTCACTTTTTTTCTGCTTTAACCACTGGAGGGTCTGTGGTGGAATCTCGGTAAAAATAAATTTTGTAGGCCGAGATTACCACGTGGCATGTGTATGTGCATATGCTGACGTATCGGTCGGTTGGCTGCACGTGGCAAGATACGATCAGTAGTGTACGGAGCATGTGCGAGAATACAGGATGTAGTATTCCCCTCCTCCATTATGCTGGACAAGCCATGCGGTCGAACAGGAAGTTAATTCTTATTTGTTTTGATTGGTTAAGAGAATGTGCGGGTGGAGCTTAATATGGGAGGAGTTATGTGCCTATATAAGGAGCCTGCACTATTGTCCGGGGCTCAGAACTTGTTGTATTTTGGTGACATTAGTCCCTCTGAGTCCCGATCGGTGAACCGAATAAAGAATCTCTTCCTTCCTGAAGAAACCTGTGTCCATCTCTCTGTGCTTGGCTTCCGTCAGTTTCTCCGGTATCATTTGGTGCATTGGCCGGGAAGCTCATCGTTCAACGGTAGCTGAGAAGCAGAGGCGTGAGACGGTCTATCTTTGCCCACATTCTCTACGGCTGCACCCCTGAACTTCTGCGTGGACCTCCCTTCGTCTCGGCGCCACTGGTCTGTTGTCCAGGAGATCATCGGCCTCTACGTAGTAAGTGCTGGGGTGTCCCCGTCGATGAGTGTGAACTCAGGTTCAGGAACGAGGAGGTAAGATGACCGCTGTTTTAGATGGCGGACCCACTAGGGGTATACCGATTGTGCGGTAGGCCCATAAGGGGTTAATCTGTGTATGGAATCTGCCCCCTCTGTCGGAGGGAAGGAGCGAAGGTGCACCGCTCAATCGAACGCTCTTTAGTAAGACCGTTTGATTTGGTTTGGAGTCAGGCGGGGTTCTGTGTAAATAGCCCTAGCCGGACACCGGTGTCTTGTCTAGACTAGCGTTCTAGGGTGTACAATTTGTTCGCTAGGTTGGAGGGACCGGGAGACTAAGCGGCGTCTGTGTAAATTCGGTCCGCTAGCTCTCAACCTATCTTGGCTAAGTGGGAAGGCGTGTAAATTTGGAACCCACTAGACTATTGATAGAGTAGAAAGACTAAAAGGGTTCTGTTGTAAATTCCGCCCTCTAGTTCGCTATATGTGGTGCTTGGGCAGTGTGGCTAACCAAAACGGATGTAGATAGTTTTAGGTAGTCCATCAAGGTACTGGCCAATAGATTAGTTGGGATTGTATATGTGATAAAGATTGCTTAGTAACGTGTATATCTTGTTAGATAGCGTGAGCTCTGCCGTCTAGCGAGAGTGTTAATAGTGTGTTGCTGTATTATAGTGCACGGTACCATAACCCTGTATATTTACTGATACTGTATATAAGTACTAATAATTGTCGTCTATTGCATGTCTAACACCATAACCACTAATAATTGTATTGTGACCTTAAATTGTACTTTGACCTATGCCAACCGTACTGTAACTGCTGTTTGTAAAAGACGATGTTACTGGGGTGTGTTATAGACGGGTAATTCATATATAGAGAATTATAGCGTGGGTGACGGTATAGTTTCGCCAAAGGGCATAATTTCGATTACTTAGTGACTGGTGTAACAGCTGTGTGTGTACGGGAATTCCCTGAGTGTTTTTATTGTGTTACTGTGTACGTTTCACTTGGTAACTGTACCACGTGGTGCTGTTGCCGAAGGAACGGGTGTGACTGTTGCATAGAGTGTTTGTATAGCATTCGTTGTCAACGACGCTCCATTGATAAGTATGGGCGCGTCGGAGTCGACAATTTTGGATCCCTTAGGATGTATGGTAAAGAATTTTTTTTTTTTTTTTTAATTCTTTATTTTTGTAGTGCATAAGCTTTGAACAGATGCATGAGAGGTACCCCAAAGGCAATCCTCCAGCTTATAATTAACAGTTGAACATAGAGGTACATGTTAAATCCAGCACATTTTTTATATGGGGATAGGATGAGTGTTAAGCATTATATGTGTTCGTCGCTTAGGATGCTTAGGTATATTCGTAACATGGATACAATAGCGTTTTACTATCTAGTTATGATATTAGTATGCTGTGTCAGGAACTAGTATTTGCATATAAGCTTTGTGTAGAATTGAGAGTTGACAACATATTCAGGTACATGCATTTAGACTACGTGTTGCAATTGCACGCATTTTTAAAGGGTAAGTAGGATAGCTTCAGGCTTTCCAACGTGACTATAGTGTGTGTACAGCATTTTCAACGTTAGTTAGTTAGACCTGTTGGTAGACCTACTTGAGTGTGTTATATAGCAAATTAGCAGGCATATAGGTTAAGGTGACGCTTATAGGTGAGGTAGTACAGGTATGTCGTCAGCCTCTTGAGTAAGTTTAAAGGGATGCGTCCCGGTTACAATAGGCAAACATAAAGGTGTATATTTAACAGGCTATCAGTAATGGCCTCTACAGTAGTATGCAAGAGATGGTAGAGTCAATGATTACTGTGGGTAGGCAATCCAGGCAGAGCTACAGTGTGTACAAAAGAACAGTGGGGCAACAATGTAGGGACAACAATTTAGGAACCATGGGAATAATGTGGATGTCACTTTAAGCTACTTGCTCTGTGGGCTCTGTGGTACAGCAAGTGAAGTTCATAAGTCTATCAGCCGATGCCCATGGAGGGGCAGTTCCTGTTATCACTGCTTACTCCGATGGAAGTTTTCTCCCGGGTCTTGGCCTCCCAGTCGTTGGGCCCAGGCTTCTCCGGGCTCACCCTCCAGCTCTCCGTCCGTGCGTTGAGTCGCGTCTCTGCCATGGCGTACCGTGACTGGGATGTAGCTCCAGCACTGAGCAATAAGGTAGACCTCCGTGTTGTGGCACATGTTGCTGCCTCGACCGTAGAGGGTGAAGGCGTGTCGTGCTGGCTTCTAATTTTTTGCTCGTTGGCAGCCATCTTAGCTGCAGCTCGGTGGTCATCGCGGCAGGCACCCCCATTTCTCCTCTGCCGAGTCACGCTTTGCTGGCCGGATGCTGTCGGGGCTACCGTGCGTGGAGCAGGTTGTACACGGGTCCCGCTTTGGTGTGCGGAAGTGTGGGTGCCGGCTCCCGGTGTTTCCCGCCTTTGCGGTTTTCTGTTCGTGCGTTGTCGGATTACCGCCCTGAAGGTCTGCAGTGGGGATCCATAGAGGCGTCGGCGGGTCACCGGTCGGAGCCATGATGCCACCATTTGGGCCGCTTGGAGGTAGGACATTCCCCTGTCACGTGTGGAAGCTCGAGCAGAGTAGGTCAAGGGCTTCCAGGGAGTGTGGTTGGAGATGGGTGCCAGTGTTCCTTCTCTGTGGTTCTTGCTGAGCGATCGTCGTGGATGAGCCCCTGCAGGCAACTGGGGTCGTGTGCCTAGCAGGCTTGCAGGTGTCTTGTGGTGCTGCGCCATATGCTTCCGCCATTTTGGAGGCCCCACCGCCCGCCTTGCTTGGATTGGTCGCGGGTGTAGTCGGAGGGTGCTGGGCGTAGGGCTCAACTGTTGGCAGGGACCGGGATGTCCCCCACCGGTCCATAGGGGGGGGAGGGAGTGTTCCATGCTCGCAGGCGACTGTGTGCATCTTGCTGGAAGGTGGCCGCCTTTCTCTGCCGCCTCCCGTGGTAGGCCCCACGCTGCCTTTGCTGTGTCCGGTAGTCCCGGGTGTCGGGTTCGGTATCAGTCGGTTCGGGACGGTCTTCCCCGACCGATGGGCCCCCTTGCAGGAGGTTAGTGGCATTTTTGCTCGTTTTATTTGTCGTTTTTGTGCCTGTTCTGCCGGAGCTCGTGGAGTGCACGTCTTCTCTGGTCGCTGGTTAGGCTCCGCCCTATGGTAAAGAATTTTAAAAAGGGATTCACAGTATGTGATTTTGGGGTTAAAATGTCTCCTGCCCGTTTGATCACTTTGTGCACTAGGGAATGGCCTACTTTGGTTACGGCATGGCCGCCACGTGGCAGTTTAGATCCAAGTCTGGTACAGCGTGTACACGTGGCTGTATCAGGTAGGCCTGAACTTTACGGACAGTTTCCATACATTGATTGTTGGAGGCAGGCCGTAAACGACTTGCCAAGATGGGTCCACGAGGAGCAATGTCGCCTCATGGTGGCAAGGACTTGTTTGTTCACTAGGACCACGGTTAAGCCCATTTTGGACACGCCCCCTGAGTCTGAGATCCCTATGCCGCCCCCTTATTTCCCTGTAGGGGGAGGTGATACAAGTACAGGAAGTTCTACACCCCCTCACCCGCTGTCCCCATCCACTTCCACTTCCACTTCCTCCTCTAGTTCAAAATCCACCCAACGCCATAATAAACCTCCCCTTCCGACACCAGCCCCCGTTAAGTCCATCTATTCCGATTTGGCGCCATTTCAAGCTTCCGGTCAGGCTTCTTCTAGCCCGGCCCGGAATATTTTATTCACTGGCCTTCCCCATGATAAAGCTTCCCTATCCGCACGTCTTATTACCCCCCGACCGGAACCTCTAACCGACGCCCCTCCACGAAGCCCTATACTAACCCGACAACTGACTGGAACCCAAAAACCTAAACATTACCAGATGCCTCTTCGTTTGAATCCTGGGTCAGCCTAT
Source organism: Pelobates fuscus (assembly GCF_036172605.1). Classification (NCBI taxonomy): domain Eukaryota; kingdom Metazoa; phylum Chordata; class Amphibia; order Anura; family Pelobatidae; genus Pelobates; species Pelobates fuscus. The sequence continues at coordinate 444,438,108 of NC_086318.1, read as the reverse complement.
CTTAATGATTTAGGTCAAATGGTGTATGCTGACCCAGTCTTCGTATATGTCCCGTTCACGACTACCGATCTCTTGAATTGGAAGACCCACAATTCCTCGTATACTGAAAAGCCACAAGCCATGACCGACTGTGGCGAAACCAGCTTCGCCACTGTGAACTGGAGAGGCCTGGCTGCTAGCCTCCTGCCCTGCGACTACGGCCCATGGACATATTGCTCTATAAACACTATATTTGGGCATGTAATAATTTATATTGCTGCTACTGGCCCTTCAAAATCAGCGATGGACATATTGGGACTTTTGGGACTAATGTCCCTTTAAGACTTTGTAACATATCACAGTAATACTGTCTTAAATATTATGTAGGTATTTATGTGTTCAGTTAACTGGGGATATGTAGAAATGTGTGTTTTATGTGTTAAATGTATCAGTATGTAATTTTATGTCTTTTACTGTCTTTTTGCAACCATGTGGTTAATGGAGTCTGACTCTAGTCCTAGATAATTGGATTACTTCTCCAATTATCTCCAGGGCAGAAGGGAGGAAGCCGGGATGCATTGTGGGGGATGTTTTACTTCTGTTTGGGCCAGATTGTGCCATGCTGCAAGCCAGGGCCCAAAAGATACTTTTAGTAACTTTTAAACCCCTGGTCGGATTCATGCCATTTTTTAATATGTTGTTCCCCTGAATGGATTGATTGTGGATATGTATTTTTATGTGAATGTGATGTATGGTTTTAAAGTTATGAAAGTTGTGTAAAAGTATATTTTACTCTGTATGCATAAGGGGATTATGTGTCACACTAAGGGGAGGGGATGTGTGGGAGGTAACATCTATGTCATTGTTTATTTTATGCCTCCCCCTGGGTGTGGCCTGTATGTGTGAGTTGGAAATAAAAGCCAGACTGGGTGTCCCAGTCTAGAGTTCTTGCTTAACCCTCAAAGCGATGTGTCGTCTCGGTCTTTGGGGGAATGGGATTGTATGCTGACTGCCAAGAGTGTAAGCCGATGTCTGCTTTTCTTGTTCAGCTGTTCCAGTGTTCGTGTGGTTCCAGTCGGGAGAATGGTGTTTGCAGTAGCTGCCTGTGCATCTGGAAAGGGGATTATCGCCTAAACTGGGTTTTATCCTCTTGTAAGTGAAACGGTCTGTTACACCGACCTGTTCACCTCGATAGTCCAGACGCATAATCCCACATGGGCTGATTGCCAGCAATTATTAATGACATTGTTTAACAACGAGGAGAGGACTAGGATAAATCAAGCGGCTATTAAAGCACTGGAGGAAGAAGCCCGTACTTTAAACCAAGCAAATCCAGGAGCATGGGCCGCAACTCATTATCCTAATGCTGATCCTGAATGGGATGTTAATGGCGCAGATATGGTTCAACTAAAAGCCTATAGAGATGCTAGAATTGCTGGCATGAAAGCTGGAGGGAAGAAAGCCATAAATATGTCGAAGACGGTTGAGGTGATTCAGAAAAGTGATGAAGCGCCTAGTGTCTTTTATGACCGATTATTGGAGGCATACCGTTTGTATACCCCCTTTAATCCGGAAGACACTGAGAATTCCCAAATGGTAAACTCTGCCTTTGTCAGCCAAGCTTACGGAGATATTAAGCGCAAGCTACAGAAGTTAGAAGGGTTCGCAGGAATGTCCATCACCCAACTAATGGAGGTAGCAAATAAGGTGTATATGAATAGGGAATCAGAAAGTAAGAAAGAGGAAGAGCGCAAGATGCGTAAAAAGGCGGATATGCTAGCGGTAGCAATCGCAGGGGTAGATAGACGGGGCCCAGATAGAGGCGATAGTAGGTGGAATAGGGAACCCCTGAGTAGGAATCAGTGCGCATATTGTAGAGAAGAAGGGCATTGGAGAAGCAAGTGTCCAAAAAGAGAGCAATACGAGAGAGACCCACCCAGGGCAGGTTATGGAAACTTTTGAGGCAGAGCGAGAGGTAGAGGAGGTCCCGGAGGGAGTAATAGTGGTAACAGAGGAAGTGTAAGAGAAGATAGATACTATCCCGCAGCGCAAAGGTCCCGCGATAGAGAAGATAGGGACTTTGTAGGATTGGCTGACACGGTCATGGAGAGCTATTGATACCGACCGGGCTCCATCCCCCTTGGTCGAGCGGAGCCTATGGTCGATGTATCAATAGGGGGAAAAAGGAGTGCATTCATGATCGACACTGGTGCTGAACATTCGGTGGTGACTGACCTAGTTGCTCCTCCATCTGGAAGAACTATTACCGTAATAGGAGCAACTGGAAGAGTGCTGCAAAACCGGTTCTTAAAAGTCGACTCTGTACATTGGGAGGCCACATAGTAAAACATCAATTCCTTTACATGCCTGAATGTCCAGTTCAATTGTTGGGACGTGATTTGCTATCCAAATTACAAGCGCAGATTACGTTCCTACCAAACGGAACAACATCCTTAAAGTTTAATGGACCTTCAGGTATTATGACATTATCCGTACCAAAGGAAGAAGAGTGGCGACTTTATACAGCGTTGACTAGCCAAAACCCTAAGAGTGATGAATCCTTATTCAACATACCAGGAGTTTGGGCAGAGAACAACCCACCAGGACTGGCCCGCAATATTCCACCCATTCGAATCGAACTAAAGCTTGGGGTTTATCCAGTGAGCCTACGGCAATATCACATCCCGCATCACATCCCGGTCCAATCTTATCTGGATAAGTTCATATGGTATGGTATCCTAAAATTCTGTACTTCCCCCTGGAACACCCCATTGCTGCCTGTTCAAAAGCCCGGTACAGATGAGTATCGTCCTGTGCAGGACTTGAGAGCAGTCAATGATGCGGTTGTTAGTATACACCCAGTTGTGCCCAATCCGTATAACCTGCTTGCTTTAATTCCGGGCGGGGCTACCTATTTTACAGTCTTAGACCTCAAAGATGCCTTCTTTTGCCTTCGAATTGCCGCAGAAAGCCAATGTATCTTCGCTTTCCAATGGGAAAATGCTGTAACGGGCTCGAAACGCCAGATGACTTGGACAAGACTACCCCAAGGGTTTAAAAACTCACCGACCCTATTTGGTTCAGCTCTGAGTCAAGATCTACTGGATTTCAAGTCCATCCCAGGAGAGTGTGTATTATTGCAATATGTAGACGACTTGTTGATAGCAGCAGTTACAAGAGAAGTATGTCAGCAAGCAACACACGATCTACTACACATTCTCTGGAAGGCAGGATACAAGGTGTCTAGGAAGAAGGCTCAGTTGTGTCTGCCAACTGTCAAATATCTGGGATTCCATATCTCTGAAGGTCAAAGAATAATGGGGCCAGAGAGAAAAGAAGCTGTGTGCCAAATACCAACACCCAAGAATAGAAGACAAGTGCGAGAGTTCTTGGGGGCAGCAGGCTTCTGTAGGATATGGATTCCCAGTTATGCGATATTGGCAAAACCTCTGTATACAGCTATCAAGGGTACAGAACACGACTCCTTCCTATGGACTCAAGAACAGCAAACAGCATTTGAAGATGTGAAGAGGGCTTTGATGAGTGCCCCAGCATTAGGTCTACCTGATCACACACGACCATTCTACCTGTATGTACACGAGCAAAGAAGAATGGCTGTGGGAGTATTGACACAGTACTTGGGATCATGGCAAAGACCTGTTGCCTACATGTCTAAGCAACTGGACGCAGTGGCCAGCGGTCTTCCACCTTGTCTAAGAGCCGTAGCTGCAGCCGCCCTGCTGGTAGCTGAAGCCGATAAACTCACTCTGGGTCAAGAACTTTATGTACGAGTTCCACATGCAGTACAGACGTTGTTGGATTACAAAGGAAATCATTGGTTTAGTAACAGCCGTATGACCAAGTATCAAGCAATGTTGTGTGAAAACCCAAGAGTGCATTTAGAGACTGTAAATACCGTATATACTCGAGTATAAGCCGAGTTTTTCAGCCCATTTTTTGGGCTGAAAAACCCCAACTCGGCTTATACTCGAGTCAGAGTCTGTATTATGGCAATTTGCATTGCCATAATACAGACTGGGGGGAGAGGGGGGCTGGCAGAGCTGTACTTACCTTTCCTGCAGCTCCTGTCAGCTCTCTCCTCCTCCGCGCCGTCCGTTCAGCACCTCGGTCAGCTCCCAGTGTAAGTCTCGCGAGAGACTTACACTGGGAGCTGACAGAGGGAGCTGCACAGACCGCGCGGAGGAGGAGAGAGCTGACAGGAGCTGCAGGAAAGGTAAGTACAGCTCTGCCAGCCCCCCTCTCCCCTCACTGAACTGCCACTGGACCACCAGGGAAGGAGCCCCCCTCCCTGCTATGTATCAAGCAGGGAGGGGGGACGAAAAAAAAATATAATAAAAAAATAATAAAAAATTTATAATAACAAAAAAAAGAGGTATAAGGACAACTATGGGAGGGAGGGGGGGTATAAGGACCACTATGGGAGGGAGGGGGGGTATAAGGACCACTATGGGAGGGAGGGGGGGTATAAGGACCACTATGGGAGGGAGGGGGGGATAAGGACCACTATGGGAGGGAGGGGGGGGGATAAGGACCACTATGGGAGGGAGGGGGGGGGATAAGGACCACTATGGGAGGGGGGGGGGTATAAGGACCACTATGGGAGGGGGGGGGATAAGGACCACTATGGGAGGGGGGGGGGGATAAGGACCACTATGGGAGGGAGGGGGGGGATAAGGACCACTATGGGAGGGAGGGGGTGGGATAAGGACCACAATGGGAGGGAGGGGGTGGGATAAGGACCACTATTGGAGGGAGGGGGGGTATAAGGACCACTATTGGAGGGAGGGGGGGGATAAGGACCACTATGGGAGGGAGGGGGGTATAAGGACCACTATGGGAGGGAGGGGGGGGGATAAGGACCACTATGGGAGGGAGGGGGTTATAAGGACCACTATGGGAGGGAGAGGGGGGGATAAGGACCACTATGGGAGGGAGAGGGGGGATAAGGACCACTATGGGAGGGAGGGGGGGTATAAAGACCACTATGGGAGGGAGGGGGGGGTATATGGACCACTATGGGAGGGATGGGGGGGATATGGACCACTATGGGAGGGATGGGGGGGGATAAGGACCACTATGAGAGGGAGGGGGTGGGATAAGGACCACTAGGGGAGGGGAGGGTAAGGACCACTAGGGGAGGGGTGAGTCAGGACCACTGGGGGGGGTGAAGGAACACGGGGGTGGGGAGGTAAGGACCACTGAGGGAGGAGGAGGGGAAGTCAGGACATATGGGGGGGGAGGGGGCGGCAAAATGTTTTTTGCCTACGGCGGCAAATATCCTTGCACCGGCCCTGCACACACTGCATTCACACACTGCATTCATACACACACACACTGCATTCATGCACACACACACTGCATTCATGCACACACACTGCATTCATGCACACACACACTGCACTCATACACACACTGCACTCATACACACACACATACGCACACACTGCATTCATTATACACACACTGTAAATAAATATTCAATTAATATATTTTTTTTAGGATCTAATTTTATTTAGAAATTTACCAGTAGCTGCTGCATTTCCCACCCTAGTCTTATACTCGAGTCAATAAGTTTTCCCAGTTTTTTGGGATAAAATTAGGGGCCTCGGCTTATATTCGGGTCGGCTTATACTCGAGTATATACGGTACCTTAAATCCAGCTACCCTTCTGCCGCAACCTACTGAAAGTCAACACAATTGTTTGGAAGTGATGGATGAAGTATTTTCAAGTAGACCAGATCTTCATGATTTTCCCATCCAGAACCCCGATGTCCAATATTATACAGACGGCAGTAGTTATGTGAAAGAAGGGATTCGCTATGCAGGATATGCAGTAACGACGATAGATAAGGTGATAGAAGCTCGGCCACTGTCAAAAGGAACATCAGTACAAAAGGCAGAATTGATAGCACTGACACAAGCGTTACAATTGGCTGAAGGTTTAAGAGTGAACATCTACACGGACTCCAAGTATGCGTTTTTAACCACTCATGCCCACGGAGCTTTGTATAAAGGACTATTGAATTCAGAGGGCAAAGAAATCAACTACGCAGCTGAAATACTACAACTATTGGAAGCAGTATGGGAACCGAAAGAAGTCGGTATTATACATTGTCGAGCGCATCTGAGAGGAGATGGTGATGTAACCAAAGGAAATCGGATGGCAGATAGTGCAGCTAAGCGTGCCGCTGAATCAGGAAGACAGGAATATGTGGAACATATAGCTGCTCTTATTCCAACTCCACTGTCTCAATGGACTCCAGTTTATACAGCTCAAGAAGAGGAGTGGTTAAAGACTGAACCTGGAAAGTATTTGGAGAACAAATGGTATCAGTTAGAAGATGGGAGAATAGTCATTCCAGCATCACTAGCGGTAGAAATCGTCCAAAACTATCATAACGGGACACATTCTGGAAGAGATAGTACAGAAGAATCTCTCAGAAAACATTTCTACATACCAAGATTGTCCAACTTAATTCAAGGAATTGTACGAAGATGTGTAACGTGTGCTAGAAATAATGCAAGGCAAGGACCAGTAAAGCCACCAGGAGTTCAGTATATGGGGGGACTCCCTATGTCCGATCTACAAATTGACTATACAGTAATGCCTAAATCTGGTGGACATCGCTACCTACTAGTAGTTGTGTGCACCTATTCAGGCTGGGTAGAAGCATGTCCTACTCGTACTGAGAAAGCAGGAGAAGTCGTGAGATTCCTGCTACGAGAAATAATACCTCGATATGGACTACCCTGCTCTATAGGATCGGACAATGGTCCAGCTTTTGTTCATCAGTGCCTACAACAACTGACTCATATGCTTGGTATAAAGTGGAGACTTCATACGGCATATAGACCTCAGAGTTCTGGTAAAGTAGAGAGAATGAATAGAACTATTAAGAATCAGTTGGCAAAGATGTGTCAGGAAACCCAACTTAAGTGGAACGTCCTTTTGCCTATAGCTCTATTGCGAATTCGCAGTACACCTACCAGAAGGATGGGTCTCTCTCCTTTTGAAATCATGTATGGGCGTCCACCTCCCGTACTTGGTAACTTAAGGGGGGATTTGAGTCAGTTGGGAGAAGGAATTACTCGGCAGCAGGTTGTAGAGTTGGGTAAGACTATGGAGGAGGTACAGAAATGGGTACAAGATAGATTACCTGTGAATATTTATCCCCCTGTTCATAGTTACCACCCAGGAGACCAAGTGTGGATTAAAGAGTGGAATAATGTACCGTTAGGGCCCAAGTGGAGAGGTCCTTATGTTGTTCTTTTGTCTACCCCTACAGCAATAAAAGTGGCTGAAGTGACTCAGTGGATTCATCACTCCAGGGTTAAACCAGCAGCGGTAGATTCTTGGCAAGCTACATCAGATCCAGAGAATCCCTGTAAGATCCGGTTAAAGCGCACGACTCAGTCGGAGTGACAAGGAAACTTGTGGATTAAGTGAGTATTGTGGTAAGTGAGTATTTAGACGGCCATAATAAAGCCTGTCTGCTCACCAACGTGTAATTTAAATGCCAGGAAAGTCTCGAAGGGACCCCTGTGAAGACGAGCAGAACTCCATTTCCCGCAGCCCTTACACCCTGGAAGCTGAGGTGCCATCGCACGGACGAAGACTGAGGATGCAGCCGACGAAAGATGTATTTGTGATAATGTTTATTTATATGTATTTTTATATTCAGGAAGGTAGAGGTACCGACACTCCTAGCTGTGAGGTATGCATTAAGACTACAAGAACAGGTAACCATATTTCCCAGACCCTAATTTGGCATTCGCAATATGAGTGTAAAGGTGATGTGTCTAGGTGTAGATACTTAAATGTAGAGTATAGTGTATGCCATTTAGGGATAGGAGAACCTAAGTGCTTCAATCCAGAGTATCAACCCCGTACAATTTGGTTGACTCTCAGGAATGGAGATCCTCAGGGGACCCTAATAAATAAAACAGTGTTAGAATCCGTACATTCTTCGGGTGTTCTGCTATTTGATGCATGTAAAGCAATATCAAGTGGTAGAAAGCCGTGGAATGTATGTGGGGATCTTAGATGGGAGAGAACGTATGGGTCTAATGATAAATATATTTGTCCCAGTAGTAAAAATAAGTATGTGAGTCCTAGATGCCCAAATAGGGATTATAATTTTTGCCCATATTGGACTTGTGTAGGGTGGGCAACTTGGGGACAGACAGCAGACAAGGACATGATTGTGACTAAGTTGCCTACCAATCCATACTGTAAGTCTATGGAATGCAATCCAGTCCATATTCTTATAAACAATCCTGACCAATTCTTAGATAGATATGGTAACTTATTTGGGTTTCAAATATACGGGACGGGTTTAGACACTGGGACAGTATTGTTTATAGGGATAGAGACCGATACGGTAACCTCCCAAACTCATCAGGTATTCCAATCGTTTTATGAAGAGATGAGTATAGATAATAAGATCCCCCATAACGCTAAAAACCTGTTCATAGATTTATCTGAAAGTATTGCCGGTATTCTTAATGTAACCAACTGCTATGTGTGTGGAGGTACTAACATGGGAGACCAATGGCCTTGGGAAGCAAAGGAGGTAATGTCCGGTTCTGAGGCAGTTGAACAATTAATATCCTCACAAGCCGATTATCAGATGAGTGTTAGAGGTAAATCTGAGTGGAGATTAAAGACCTCCATCATAGGTTATGTTTGCATAGCAAGGAAAGGAATGATGTTTAATACTTCTGTAGGAGAGTTAACTTGTCTAGGGCAAAAAGCTTATGATGATGATACAAAGAATACAACCTGGTGGTCGGCTTCAAATGTCTCAGAACCATCTAACCCGTTTGCAAGATATGCCAATTTAAAGGACGTATGGTTTGATTTATCTATCACATCTAGTTGGAAAGCCCCAGCAAATTTGTACTGGATCTGTGGTAAGAAGGCCTATTCGGAGTTACCACAGGACTGGGAAGGGGCATGTGTGTTAGGTATGCTCAAACCATCCTTCTTCTTGTTACCTATTGAAACAGGTGAGACTTTGGGTGTTAAAGTGTATGATGTGAATCATAGGAAGAAAAGGGGACCCATAGAGATAGGCGCCTGGGAAGATGATGAATGGCCTCCCCAGCGTATTATAGATTATTATGGGCCAGCCACGTGGGCAGAGGATGGTACTTTCGGATATAGAACCCCAATTTATATGCTCAACCGTATTATAAGGTTACAGGCGGTGGTTGAGATAATTACTAATGAGACCTCACAAGCGCTCAATCTTCTAGCGAAACATAATACCAGGATGAGGACAGCAGTGTACCAAAATAGATTAGCCTTGGATTACCTATTGGCAGTAGAGGGAGGTGTATGTGGGAAGTTTAAACTGAGCAATTGCTGTCTTCAAATAGATGACGAAGGGCAAGCAATAGCTGAGCTTACTAGCCATATGGTTAAACTAGCGCATGTGCCTACTCAGGTATGGAAAGGGTACAATCCAAGTAGTTGGTTTGGTAACTGGTATGAGCAGTTTGGAGGGCTTAAGGCATTGGTAGGCGGAGTCATACTGATTTTAATGTTGTGTCTGCTCCTGCCTTGTCTTATTCCCTTAGTAGTTAGGTCTGTGCAAAGCCTGATAGAAAATATAGCAGAAAGGAAGGCTGCAGCACAGATAATGGCCATATATAAATATGAGGCTCTAAATCAGGGAGAACCAATGCAGGAAGAGGAGTGTTGAGGGATTCACATCATAGGAAAAGTCTGGTCTGGTTCATGGTAACCTGAGGTGTATGCAAACCAAGGTTAAGTGATGCCTCAAGTAATTGTGAAATATCAAGAGGCATCAAAGGGGGGAATGTGGTGGAATCTCGGTAAAAATAAATTTAGTAGGCCGAGATTACCACGTGGTATGTGTACGTGCATATGCTGACGTATCGGTCGGTTGGTTGCACGTGGCAAGATACGATCAGTAGTGTACGGAGCATGTGCGAGAATACAGGATGTAGTATTCCCCTCCTCCATTATGCTGGGCAAGCCATGCGGTCGAACAGGAAGTTAATTCTTATTTGTTTTGATTGGTTAAGAAAATGTGCGGGTGGAGCTTAATATGGGAGGAGTTATGTGCCTATATAAGGAGCCTGCACTATTGTCCGGGGCTCAGAACTTGTTGTATTTTGGTGACATTAGTCCCTCTAAGTACCGATCGGTGAACCGAATAAAGAATCTCTTCCTTCCTGAAGAAACCTGTGTCCATCTCTCTGTGCTTGGCTTCCGTCAGTTTCTCCGGTATCAGGTCAACTTGGCCTTGTGCTTAAGGTCACTGTCATGCTGGAAAGTCCAAGAGCGTCCCATGCGCAGCCTTTGTGCAGAAGAATGCAAATTGTCTGCCAGTATTTTCTGATAACATGCAGCATTCATCTTACCATCAATTTTCACAAGATTCCCTGTGCCTTTAGAGCTTACACACCCAAATGCTTCACAGTGGGGATGGTATTCTCTTCACTATAGGCCTTGTTGGCCCCTCTCCAAACACAGCACCTATGGTTGTGACCATAAAGCTCTATTTTGGTCTCGTCACTCCAAATCACAGTGTGCCAGAAGCTGTGAGGCTGCCAAGGTGTTGTCGGGCATATTGTAACCAGGCTTTGTCTTGGCATTGGCGCAGTAAAAGCTTCTTTCTGGAAACTCGACCATGCAGTTCATTTTTGTTCAAATATCGTCGTATTGGGCTCTCGAAACAACCACACCGTCTTTATTTAAGAATGTATTTATCCTAAAGGTTACCTGTGGGTTTTTCTTTGTTTTCCAAACAATTCTTCAGGCAGCTGTGGCTGAAATCTTTCTTGGGCTACCTGACCTTTGCTTCGTATCAAGAGAGCATTGAATTTTCCACTTCCTAATAAGTGATTGAACAGTACTGACTGGCATTTTCAAGGCTTTGGATATCTTTGTATATCCTTTTCCATCTTTATAAAGTTCCATTACCTTGTTACGCAAGTCTTTTGACTGTTCTTTTCTGCTTCAATCACTCAGTATCTAGCCAGCTCAGTGCATCCATGTGAGAGCTAACAAACTCATTGACTATTGATACACAGATACTAATTTCAATTTAAAAAGCCACAGGTGTGTGAAATTAAACTTTAATTGTCATTTTAACCTGTGTGTGTCACCTTGTGTGTCTGTAACAAGGTCAAACATCCAAGGGTATGTAAACTTTTGATCAGGACCATTTGGGTATTTCTGTGATCATTATGATTTAAAAAGAAGCTAAACAACTATGTGATAATAAATGGCTTCATATGATCACTATCCTTTGATAAAACATTTTTTTTTTTTTGCTTGATCAGTCATATTTTCAAAATCAATGGCAAAATGTCACAATTTTTGCCAGGGTATTCACACATTTGAGCACAACTGTATGAGGAATATGTACCTGTATGTAATATGATTTAAAGTAGTTGCACCTGGTGCACACGCTAATGAAATATGTGCTGATGACAATGGCAGGATGGGACCTGAGCTGACACTTGGCAACTCCGAGCAAAAATGACCCGGAATACTGGCTATGAGCCGTTTAGCTGAGAGTGGCCCTTTAGTTGGGTAGAAAGCATATTTTGTAACTCTGTGACTCAATCTGTTTGGATTGTTGCATTTTAACCCCACATGGAAAACGTTGTGCCATTTATTTCCTATATTTAGTGTGGCTGTATAAACAAACAATCCTAATAAAGAATATTTATAGTGCAGAATAAACATGACTATCAGCCACACAGCACTAAAAACAGTCAAAGGTTGTGTATGAGATTTAAGGAGAACTTCGGACTGTGCCATTTGCTCTGCTTCTGATACAGTGGGTCATAGGGCGGGCATTCCTTCTACCAACACTTCCAGATATGTCTTGTTTATTAGGGCAAAGTGTGCCGGGAGCAAGCCAACCTGCTATATGTGTGAATCAAAAAACAAATCACATTATAAAGGCAGAAGGGAATTAATTTACATTGTAAACACTGGGACCCTGTCCAACACTAAGTCGATACGGAATATCAAAACAAAGAGCAATGTTTTCATTTCACTATGTCATATACAGATATAACTATGTAATACATTGATACAATATAACCATGTAATATACTATGTTACAGTATAACTATGTAATATATAGATATAACTATGTCATATATTGATACAGTATAACTATGTAATACATTGATACAGTATAACCATGTAATATACTATGTTACAGTATAACTATGTAATATATAGATAAAACTATGTCATATATTGAAACAGTATAACTATGTAATACATTGATACAAAATAACCATGTAATATACTATGTTACAGTATAACTATGTCATATATTGATACAGTATAACTATGTAATACATTGATACAAAATAACCATGTAATATACTATGTTACAGTATAACTATGTAATACATTGATACAGTATAACCATGTGATATACAAATGTAATATGTCATATATAGATATAACTATTGTAACTGACCGTTTCAGCATAAAAGGGGAAAAATCCGTTTAGGCGATAATCCCCTTTTTGAGAGACAGGCACAGCTACTGCAGAACACCAAACTCCCGAACTGGATACAAAATAACACTCCGAACTGGAACAGCTGAACAAGAAAAGCATACAATCCGCTTACACTCCTGGCAGTCAGCTTACAATCCAATTCCCCCCAAGAACGAGACGACACTTCATTTTGAGGGTTAAACAGGAACTGAGGACTGGCTCATCCAGCCTGGCTTTTATTTCCAACTCACACATACAGGCCACACCCAGGGGGAGGCATAAAAGAACCAATGACATAGATGTTACATCCCACACATCCCCTCCCCTAGTGTGACACATAATCCCATTATGCATACAGTGTAAAATATACTTTTACACAACTTTCCTAACTTTAAAACCATACATCACATTCACATAAAAATACATATCCACAATCAATCCATTCAGGGGAACCACATTAAAAAATGGCATGAATCCGACCAGGGGTTCAAAAGTTACTAAAAGTATCTTTTGTCCCTCCTGGCTGGCAGAAAAACATCCCCACAATGCACCCTGGTTTCCTCCCTTCTGCCCTGGAGTTAATTGGAGAAGTAATCCAATTATCCAGGACTAGAGGCAGACTCCATTAACCACATGGTTGCAAAACGACATAAAACACTTTAAAATACATAAAGTCACATTTACACATAACACACAGACATTTCACCTATCCCCAGAGAGCTGGGATCTGCGCGCACAAAACTACCGAATAGCGCGCAGATCCTACTCACACAGTACAATTGCCATGGAGCTAAAGTCTTTCCCATAGTCTTTCATTATATGAATAGGCTCCATGGTATGGCTATCTGGGGTATCACATTCCCATAAAGTCTGTTCCATAGTCCAAAGGCAAGAGGCGGGCAATCAGCCCCCTCCAAGGACACGTGGCGAGGTCGGTTTCGCCACAACCATGTAATACATTGATACAGTATAACCATGTAATATACTATGTTACAGTATAAGTATGTCATATATTGATACAGTATAACTATGTAATGCATTGATACAGTATAACCATGTAATATACTATGTTACAGTATAACTATGTAATATACAGATATAACCATGTAATATACCATGTTACAGTATAACTATGTAATACATTGATACAGTATAACCATGTGATATACAAATGTAATATGTCATATATAGATATAACTATGTAATACATTGATACAGTATAACCATGTAATATACTATGTTACAGAATAACTATGTCATATATTGATACAGTATAACTATGTGATATACTATGTTACAGAATAACTATGTCATATATTGATACAGTATAACTATGTAATACATTGATACAGTATAACCATGTAATATACCATGTTACAGAATAACTATGTCATATATTGATACAGTATAACCATGTAATATACCATGTTACAGTATAACTATGTAATACATTGTTACAGTATAACCATGTGATATACAAATGTAATATGTCGTATATAGATATACCTATGTAATACATTGATACAGTATAACCATGTAATATACTATGTTACAGAATAACTATGTCATATATTGATACAGTATAACTATGTAATACATTGATACAGTATAACCATGTGATATACAAATGTAATATGTCATATATAGATATAACTATGTAATACATTGATACAGTATAACTATGTAATACATTGATACAGTATAACCATGTAATATACTATGTTACAGAATAACTATGTCATATTTTGATACAGTATAACTATGTAATACATTGATACAGTATAACCATGTGATATACAAATGTAATATGTAATACAGTCAGGTCCATAAATATTGGGACATCGACACAATTCTAAACTTTTTGGCTCTATACACCACCACAATGGATTTGAAATGAAATGAACAATATGTGCTTTAACTGCAGACTTTCAGCTTTAATTTGAGGGTATTTACATCCATCAGGTGAATCAGGTGAACGGTGTAGGAATTACAACAGTTTGTATATGTGCCTCCCACTTTTCAAGGGACCAAAAGTAATGGGACAATTGGCTGCTCAGCTGTTCCATGGCCGGGAGTGTGTTATTCCCTCATTATCCCATTTACAAGGAGCAGATAAAAGGTCCAGAGTTCATTTCATTTGTGTCACTATACCCCACTCCCTCTAACATGTAAACTCACTGAGCAGGCCCTCAATCCCTCTGTTACTGTGTCACTATAGCCCACTCCCTCTAACATGTAAGCTCACTGAGCAGGCCCCTCAATCCCTCTGTTACTGTGTCACTATACCCCACTCCCTCTAGCATGTAAACTCACTGAGCAGGGCCCTCAATCCCTCTGTTACTGTCACTATACCCCACTTCCTCTAACATGTAAACTCACTGAGCAGGGCCCTCAATCCCTCTGTTACTGTCACTATACCCCACTTCCTCTAACATGTAAACTCACTGAGCAGGGCCCTCAATCCCTCTGTTACTGTGTCACTATACCCCACTCCCTCTAACATGTAAACTCACTGAGCAGGGCCCTCAATCCCTCTGTTACTGTGTCACTATACCCCACTCCCTCTAACATGTAAACTCACTGAGCAGGTCCTCAATCCCTCTGTTCCTGTGTCACTATACCCCACCCCCTCTAGCATGTAAACTCACTGAGCAGGCCCTCAATCCCTCTGTTACTGTGTCAGTATAGCCCACTCCCTCTAACATGTAAACTCACTGAGCAGGCCCTCAATCCCTCTGGTACTGTGTCACTATACCCCACTCCCTCTAACATGTATACTCACTGAGCAGGACCTCAATCCCTCTGTTACTGTGTCACTATACCCCACTCCATCTAACATGTAAATTCACTGAGCAGGGCCTCAATCCCTCTGTTACTGTCACTATACCCACTCCCTCTAACATGTAAACTCACTGAGCAGGGCCTCAATCCCTCTGTTACTGTGTCACTATACCCCACTCCCTCTAACATGTAAACTCACTGAGCAGGGCCCTCAATCCCTCTGTTACTGTGTCACTATACCCCACTCCCTCTAACATGTAAACTCACTGAGCAGGGCCCTCAATCCCTCTGTTACAGTGTCACTATACCCCACTCCCTCTAACATGTAAACTCACTGAGCAGGGCCCTCAATCCCTCTGTTACTGTGTCACTATACCCCACTCCCTCTAGCATGTAAGCTCACTGAGAAGGGCCCTAAACCCCTCTGTTACTGTGTCACTATACCCCACTCCCTCTAACATGTAAGCTCACTGAGCAGGGCCCTCAATCCCTCTGTTACTGTGTCACTATACCCCACTCCCTCTAGCATGTAAGCTCACTGAGAAGGGCCCTAAACCCCTCTGTTACTGTGTCACTATACCCCACTCCCTCTAGCATGTAAGCTCACTGAGCAGGCCCTCAATCCCTCTGTTACTGTGTCACTATACCCCACTCCCTCTAGCATGTAAGCTCACTGAGAAGGGCCCTAAACCCCTCTGTTACTGTGTCACTATACCCCACTCCCTCTAGCATGTAAGCTTACTGAGAAGGGCCCTAAACCCCTCTGTTACTATGTGTCCAACTTGTCTGGTTACAACTACATGTCTGTTCAGCCACCCACTGTAAAGCGCTGCGGAATTTGTTGGCGCTATATAAATAATAAACTACTAATAATAATAATAACGATGTAATATATAAATATAACTATGTAATATGCAAATGTAACTATGTAATATATTGATATAACTATGTAATCTAATAGATACAGTATAACTATGTATAACTATGCATTGCATTGCAGGTCCCTACTTTGCTAAAATTTACCTGACCGGAGAGGAAGTAGGACACTGGTGGCAGCGAGGGAGCTCAGTCTTCCTGCTCCTCACTGCTCCCTCGTGCGTGCCGTCTGTATTGATGCCGAGTGCCGGAATATAACATCATATTCAGGTTCGGTCTGAGGGGGCAAAGGTGCACCTAAAACATTTGGTACCCAGGACGGACCCTGTGTTTGCCACCCTCCTCCACACCCCCCTTAAAAATGCAAACAAACACCCATATTTTTTTTCCAATGTTTTCAAGAATATGTATTGCACATAAAAATTGTGCACCCCCCCACACATACACTGTACCTGCAATGTGGAGAAAGCAGGTGGCTACTCTGCTTTAACACCCAGCATGTACTTACGGCTTGCCGGGCTGCAAAGTTGTTCATTGTGGGCCTCTTGCAGCCCGCGGGCCGGAGTTTGACATGCTTGGTACAGGACAATACTGATACCAAGTGGCATTATCACAGAAAGGCATTGATTAGATATTATCTATTAATACATTAAGGTCTTTAGAGACAGATGTCCCCTCCAGAATAAAATATATTTGTATAGTCTGGTTTATTGGAATCAGTACAATTCTTTTAAACGGTCTGGGTGCATTTTTAGATAAAAGAGACTTTTCATTACTTAGAAACGCATATTTCGGGTGTGCCGCAATATCCATTTTTTCTGTGTAGATTTGGAATCCAGATTCCTATTGGACTGAGCATCCCACCCGCTCACTATAGGGGCCCCTTTGGAGGCGACCACAGGAAAGCATAAACTGAGGAGTCTCTGGAAGTGGTTTAAGCAGTTAGCATGTTTATCCTCCATGTTAAAATTAGTGTAGGACTCACCGATATCGGGGTACTGTGACGTGGTGGTGGGCTAAACACAATATGGCCGTATGGTGGCACTGAATCCCTATATTTGTTTGCTGAGATAGGTGACTTTCAGTAGCCGCGTAAAATTGAAAACGATATTACTTTTGTGTGCGCTGTTCCTTAATCTGTATTTTCAGTGGTGATTAAACGAGAAACTGGTTTCCTTATTATGGGAATAGATGTGGATATGGGTTAGAGGTTTTTTTGGCTTTATTCCCGATACCTGACGGTGTAAATGGCTGAACTTGACGAACTGTGTCTTTTTTTAATCCAATGTCAACTTTCCACGAATAGAATAAGAAACCTGATTCTTGTAACATGGATTATCATCACATGCTTATTAGGTATCTTATTATTTACAGGCAACTGACGCTATGCACACCATGTGTTCTTGTTTCCAAGGGCCACAGCCTCCAAGCCTCCAGCACGATCTCTATGACGAAATGGCTGGTGCCCAGAGGGTCCAGGTTTGGTACATAGATAAGAAACTTGGAGAATAATTTTTTTTCAAACTGTGATTTGTTTGAATTTCCAAACCACCTTATAGATTAATTTCGACCCAAACAGACAGACAATGGCTGAGCGTGTCCATTTTTATTTGTGATTCGAAGTTCCACCTGCAGTGCCAAAAAGATAAACAGAGATAATTAATGGGAAAATAGAGATTGATGGTTGGTCGACAGTCACTAAATGTTTTATTTATTCACAGATTCAATTAGAAGTGATCAACAGAGGGGAAAAAGGAGGAATAGTAAAAACATATATTTATATATAATATATTCAATAGATATATAATATACTGTATAAATATGTAAATATACATTGTGTCTTTACTGCGCCTCCTCTCATTTTCCCGTATTACTTCTTCTCACTTAATCTGTGAGCTAAACGGAGGGACAATGTTCCAAGGAGATTACTGCAAGATATAAACATAATATTATATTCCATACAGAATCCAGTGCACTCACTCACTAACACCAACTTCAACTCACAAAATGTCATTAAAAAACTCAGGCGAAAATATTGGGGATATAGTTACAGTATTGCATAAGACTGCCACCGTAATATTTATATTAATATTTGTGTATATTTTACACCGATTGGACCTTTTTTTGCACTCTTTTGGTTTGTCTAATTTCTTTTCATTTCTTCGTTGCTGAAATTCTGACGAGTCGAGCCACCATATTACCATAAATCTCCCAAACAGAATTTTTTTTACTTTTGTAAAAACATATTTGTCTGAAACTAATTTCCTCGCCAAGTCTAATAGAGATGAAGGATTGAAGGGGGTTGTCAATGTCATTGTTTGCCTAGTGCAGCAGTTAGGGAGGGTGCATGCTGTCCCTTTAAGGCCCCTTAGTGTAATAAATGATAGCATTAGTGCAGGTATTGGCCTGCCATTGCTAGGCTGGTTATATAAACATTTAAGGTCTAATTTTTAGCAGGGTGTAAATACTTTGTATCTGTGAGACATAAGGGCACTTAAAACGCCAGGTGTTTAAGAACCTTCCTCCCTCTGTGTGTGCTTCATTATAGGGGTATTTCAATGATGTTTAGACCCGTCTGCATTCTATCAAAGTGTTAGTAAAGGCTGGTCCTGTCTCCAGCGATCCCCACCCTCTCTCAGCCAGCGCACCCTGCGGCTTAACCCTCGACGTGCCAGATGGGGGCCTCTCCGTCCATTCTGCAGATCATTTCACCACTTGGTCTGCTTGTCCCAACACTGGTATAACAGAAATACAACATTTACACACTATACCGGTTCAGCAAAAACTTAATTATTACAATAAAAATAATTAACCGCGGTGAGCATAAAGAATTGCGCCATCGGGTTTCTTTCTCCTCACCTGGCCACCATCTCCATTCACTAGAAAAATAGTTCTAAAATTAGCTTGAAAATGTTTCCACAATCCCTAATTTACTGAACCCTGGCATTGTTTGCCCAAATAATATTTCACAGTTATTTCCTAGAGATTGAGTTTAAAGGGATATTTGCAGTCAGGCTGTTTACTTATCGCAGTAATGGAAGGAATTAATTGATTTGTGCAGCCTGTATTTAGATCTATAATCTTATATCCTCTAACCACTGCGCCGAGCCTTTGTGTGTTCAGTAATTACAAGCCATCATAACCCGGCCAGGTATATCCAAGAAACTGATATACTTCAAAACACATTTCTGAGAAAAAAGAAAACTAAAATATCTCTTTAGAGGATAACATCAGGCCCTTTGAACAGATTAAAGGGATCGTGCACGGATTGATGAGTCACGCTGAGTGTCAGCAGTGTATTTAGATATTCAATTACCAGATACATTAATCTCAGAATGTGAGAAGGATTATGCTGTGTGATGGGGAGCAAAACGAGGCTTCACTGGCCAATCAGAACCATCAGAGATTAGTGTAGGTGCTCTGAGCGGCCTGCTCGATAATATTAAAATAGTGTAATGCCAAAATCCCCAGACCCCGCCAAGGCTCTGAATACGTACATTGTGGCAATTCATAAATATCACAAAGTATATTAAGTGCAAATCAAAATAATACGACACGTTTTACAGGGTCTCAAGCATTAATTAATTATTATGTCTGTAGCTAACCTGTATTAATGACTGCTGGATATGATTGTTTAATTACCACATGCGGTGACTGCATACCGTTAGAATTGTAACATAAACGTACTGTGCTGTACAGGGCATAGCAGCCTGTAGTGTACTCACTGTGTTCAGAGCCCTCCTGTCTCCGCCCTCTCTGGCTGGAATGAAGTCATGAAGTTTGACTTACAAAGACTTCTGTAAAGTGTGGAAGGATTGCGGAAGATGCACTATTTACACTCCATCTGTTATACTGGGTAATAAATGTGCCAGGGGGAGGGGAAATGGGTTTTCATGGGCTAATATTCACGTTAAACTGATTTGTCCCAACATAAACGTAAAAACTGAAGATTATTTGCACATCTGACCTCCCACAAGTGTCCCCACAACATGTCACCTGAAGTTCCTATTTTGCAATGCTTTTATTCAGCTTCTGTTTGGGAAATATTATATCATTTAATTTGCAAGCATCAAATAGTATGAAATTTGTGGAGGGCAAGTTTAATTGAATAAATGATAGTGTAAAGATGATTAAATCCCCGCGGGAAGCAATGAGCTCTCCACCACCCATAGCGGCAACTTATGCAGAGATTTTAGCAGGAACGAGTCCCTCTGTGAATTTTATAAATATGTCATTCTAAGCATGCGCAGTATGCTATATATATCTCATTACACATAGTACGTATCTGCTTTACCATTCTCCCTATCTGCCCCCAATCCCTGGTCCTTAAATCTTCTTTCACTTCTTCCCGTCCCTTTGTAGGCATTATAGCGCACCATTCACACTGCTTCTCCACATCACCACATCATCCTTCTGAAAGCTCTTATTCTACATCCTCACAAAAAAGGCCTTAGAGAGGGAGCATGCCTGTATATATAATATATTTGGATCCACAGCAGTTTTCATCCCTATCCTTAACTTGAATTCCTTCCTAGAATAAGTTAGAGAAATGGTCACTAACAGGTCATGTTTTTCTAGAACACAAAGTATCCCAGATAAGGCGCCCTACAGAAATTCTCAGTATCTCATAGCAAAGAATCCCCAAATCCCAAGTAATATGTTTTCAAACATTCTTTACATAGTATGTCATTTAATGTCTGATTATATTCATAACTACTTTAAAACAAAATGACTGACTGACAGAGAGACAAACATACAGACAGATAGCTAGCTAGCTAGATCGAAATGCCAAATAAGCTATGGTGACACCAAACATGGTAAACTCCCCAGAAACTGATACAAATGCAACCATTACTTTAGAGCTGGGATAGGCAACCTTTGGAGATGTTGTGAACCACATCTCCCATAATACTCTTTACAGCCAAAGCATCATGGGAGGTGTAGTCCAAAACATCTGGAGTGCCAAATATTTCCTACATGTTTCCTATCCCTGCTCTAAAGCATCACCTGCATTTCTCAAGTTGGACCTTGGAAAGCCAACTTACAGCACATAAATTAGAAGAAATCATGTTTCCAAAATGATCCCAGAATTCCCAGCTCGACATGCAAATGAGTACAGACAGACATTACGTTGCAGACTTCACCCAACATATCAGCAAGTATCCTTAGCAACAGAACGCCGATTTAAACACAGCCTTTTTATTCCAAAGGACCAGTGACCAGAAACCAGCCTTGCCTTATGTATCCAGCATTTATTATACTAAAGCCCAAATAGAAACGGTAAACCTTGGTGTGGAGCTCTGACTGTGGAGCTCTGGCTGTGGAGCTCTGACTGTGGAGCTCTGGCTGTGGAGCTCTGGCTGTGGAGCTCTGGCTGTGTAATAGGGAAAACACCAGGAGCAGCAAAGGAAATCTACATTTCTATAATGTGTACTATATATTAGAATCATTTTTGTTTAACCGCTCCTCCCTTCTTCCTCTGTTGGTCACTTCTTTAACTTAATCTATGAATAAAATGAATATTTAGTCACTGCGCCCTAACCATCAATATTTTCCCCCCCATTTATTATCTTTTTTTTTTACGTCATGGACGGAATTCAGAATATTGACCTCCCTCCTGCCATTTTGCGTTTTGGTCAGCCCACAATGCTTGTATTACAGTGTTCGGAATGTAAGAATTCTGCTAAACACCCATTTGGCCCAAATTTGCCCGAATACATAGCAGTTCAGTCTGAAATTAATCTCCAAGGTCACCAGAGATCATGTTTACTCAGGGCTGGATAGGGTTTGATGGAGCTGCAGCTCAAGGCCCATAGAATAGGCCCATTGTAAATAAGTAAATATATTTATTTTATTTTTTGTACTACTCTTCACATGCTTTTGCTTAATTATGGAAACTTAAGAGGGATGTAGGGGAACAAAACGTGTGTGGACCGACTGAGAATGGAATTAGTTACGGTAAAGCTGACTTTGCGCACTATGTGATTTCTTTTGCTGATTCGGTCTCTCTAACGCTGTGGACGTTTCATTTCTTCTACACTCACTGTGTACACCTTTTCTCTGTCCCAGACTGTATACTAGGAGCTTCGCCTGCTTGTAAAAAGGTTAGAAGTGGATAAGTGAGTGCTAGGGGACAGTCCCTAGAAAGCGTGGAGCAAACGCATCATTAGGCGCATTTATGCCAAGCTCAGGCTGCTGTCTGCATAGTATGCCCTTGGTTGGTCATCCTTCATGATTGGCAGGCAGCCTGACATGGATTTACACCAGGTTGACCTTCTAATTCTTCGGGCAGACACGCCTCCTTTTTGGCATGTTCGCACCTTTGGGCGGTTCTGGTTACGTGACCCTTTTCCCCCACCCATCGATATTCTGCTTTAACCCCTTAAGGACACATGACATGTGTGACATGTCATGATTCCTTTTTATTCCAGAAGTTTGGTCCTTAAGGGGTTAAGGGACACTGCTCTTAGGGGGACTTACTTGAAAGATGAAAGCGAGAGATTAGCATGGGGTGTGTGTTTTCCTCCAGCACCACCTCCACCAGATACATGACGATTGGGAGGCATGACTTTCAGTGTTTCCTGTCGATAAGATTCTGTAATTAGGCCCCTCATAATTGTCAGCACCAGGCCCAATGGGCTCTTAATCCGTCCCAGTGTTTACTAAATGCACCATCACCAACACATGCCAAGCCCTTGTTACAGGGAATGAGCAGGTTGCATTCCAAAGGTATTGAGCTGAACTCAAACTGTCTGAACGCTAGGATGTGAAGATGTATGCATCCCAGGATCAGACTGTTACACTTCTGCTGTTTGGGAATAACCTTAGCATTGCACCTTTTATATGTGTATTGTGATGATTTGTAGTAACACATCCATGGTGGACGGAAGGCCTTTTAGTTAAGTGATGTCAATGAAAACTGTTTAACTTTTAAAACATGTGTGAATGATATTTATTTATTTTTTTATTCTTCAATGTTTAATAAAGCATTTTTTTTATCACACTTTTTGCATCCGGTTATTTAGTATTGATTTAGCATTCAACCCTACGGCAAACTATGCTTTAATCAAAGAATGAAAATATTTGTGGTCACATATGTACAATGTTTGGGAACGTTGATTGCGAGAATCAGATAAATAACTTATTAGAACGATTCATGGAAACACGAAAAATGCAATCACCACCAAAGAGGCTAATTGAAATTGCCATTGCGATAGAGCACAACCTAATTAGACACTTAATGATTTAACGAATAAAGTAACGGTAACAGGGGGTGCAAGGAATTCTGATAGCGAATTTATTAATGATTACTAGGGCATGTCTGATTATTTTGTTAATGTGTCATAATTTCATTTTTCCTGTAAGAAATCTAACAGTCTCTATCTGCCGTTCATTAGGAATGTGACTTTAGAAAGCGAGCTCTTGTCATTTCCATCACAGGTTCATCTAGAAGAGGATATAGGTAATTCTGCCCTTTTATCTAGTCGAGTGAACATCACAGGGATCATATAATCCACTTTTGTCTGGTCCACTGCATGTGAAAGATCCTGTGAACCCTGACCCATTAAACCGAGAGCAATCATGCCACAGACGATAGCTAACTGATGGGGACGAAAACTCTACATTCACCTCAAAGAGTCATGAAAGATGGGTGCCTAATGAGGCCTAGGAGTGAGGAGGAGATCACAAAGCCTTTGCATGAAAGCAAAATGATGAGAGACAAAAGGAAGGGTGAGGAGAGGGCTTGTGTGATCATTAACGCATGAGGGCTGTGTATGAGACCAACGTACAAAGAGGTGGAGAAGATGTGGTTAAGACTTTGCTGAGAGACGGATGGGAGACGGGGGCTCCAGCTGTTTGGTTGCAGGTTTCCTCTTCCCTTCATCATGGGGAGTCCCTCACCTTGTCTAATTTACAAAGGATAATGGTTACATATACAGTCAAGGTACCTGGTGTCATAATGTAATACTACCCCTTGAAAACGTGTGAACCCTGCTGTCTGGGGATACAGACAAACAATGGAGACCTGGGTCTGCGTGCAGAGTCTTTCAATATGATACAAAGAATACAATATAAAAATTAAAACTGTGACGCAGTTTGATGACTAACCGGACGTAAATCAAAAAACAAAACAAACAAAAAAAATGCACAAGTGTTATATAACAGTTTATCTATTTATCCGTCTATCTATCTGTCTATCTATCTATCTATCTATCTATCTATCCATCTATCTAATACGTCTGTCTGTCTGTCCGTCCATCCATTCTATCCTGTCTATTTACAATTTGCATCATGCGGTGTCTGTCTGTCTGTCCGTTCGTTCGTTCTATCCTGTCTATTTACAATTTGCATCACGCAGTGTCTGTCTGTCTGTCTGTACCTGCGAGAACCATGGGGGATTTTGGATAAAATAGTCAAAGTGGAAACAAATTCTCAGCTCGGCTAATTTGTGCTAAAATGAAAAAGAATTAAGTAAACTAGAGGGTAAAGCAATTGTGGGAGGTGGGAAGCATGTCACCATTTGCCCCACTGGTTGACCATCTGTCAGCCAACTCCTTGGCTGTTAACTCAGCCTCCTCTAAGTAATCCAAACTAGACGGTGCCATTAATATGGTTCTGATTATTTAAAATGTTTCGGTTGTAGAGAATTTCAGTCAAAGTTCGATTTCTTAATTATGTGATTGAAAATGGCACTGAATCAGTCGAAGTTCTGCAGAATTTCCATTTGGAACGGTCCAAATCGCCGAGTCTAATCCAAACATCAAATCCCAGGTGTTTCGTTGTGGCTCTCCATCCCGAAGGCACAGAGCAAAGCTGGGGGAAAAGATAGACAGATATGTGCAAATAATTAGAAAATGAATGGTCATCACGCTGACAGTTACTCTGAAAGCTCTGTTCTCTAGGCTGAAATTGTAGATTTAGGCAGAAGTTCTGGGTTTAGCAGAGAAGGTTTTTAAATTCATTAGAAGTAAATTATTTAAAATACAACTGACTTTAAAAGAAATAGGAAAGGCAAACTAATCTCTGATACAAATAATATCCAGCCAATCTGGCGTCCTCTACTGCCATCTTTATTGCCATCATTTACTTAGAGTGGAACTTTCACCATCCCTGTTCCTCTTCCTGGGGAGCTACCGCTGTCATGGAGTGTCAATCCCCCAACTGTCACCAGTGATGGCTGCATGGAATTGGCTCTGTCTATGGAGAATCCCGCGCTCTCACGGGATTCTCCATAGACCTTAAAGCTGTACTCTCGCACAATGTCATCAGCTCCTGTTGCTTCAAAAGAGGACCCCTCTCCTTCATACTGAAAAAAGTGATCTCTGAATGGCCCTACCCCCTAAAACTAACCATCGCAATCTCTGCTTAGACCCACCCCCTCACACTGAACACAACGATCTCTGAATGGCCCCGCCCCCTCAGAGTGAGCACAACAATCTCTGAATGGCCCCGCCCCCCTCAGAGTGAACACAACGATCTCTGAATGGCCCGCCCCCTCAGACTAAACACAATGATCTCTGCATAGACCCACCCCCTCACACTGAACACAACGATCTCTGAATGGCCCCGCCCCCTCAGACTAAACACAATGATCTCTGAATAGCCCCACCACCTGAAGCTGAACACAATGATCTCTGAATGGCCCTGCCCCCTCATAGTGAACACAACGATGTCTGAATGGCCCCGCCCCTCAAAGTGAACACAATGATGTCTGAATGGCCCCGCCCCATCAGAGTGAACACAACGATCTCTGAATGGCCCCGCCCCCTCAGAGTGAACACAACGATCTCTGAATGGCCCCGCCCCCTCAGAGTGAACACAACGATCTCTGAATAGCCCCACCACCTGAAGCTGAACACAATGATCTCTGAATGGCCCCGCCCCCTCATAGTGAACACAACGATCTCTGAATGGCCCCGCCCCCTCAGAGTGAACACAACGATTTCTGAATGGCCCGCCCCCTCAGACTAAACACAATGATGTCTGAATAGCCCCACCACCTGAAGCTGAACACAATGATCTCTGAATGGCCCCGCCCCCTCATAGTGAACACAACGATCTCTGAATGGCCCCGCCCCCTCAGAGTGAACACAACGATTTCTGAATGGCCCGCCCCCTCAGACTAAACACAATGATGTCTGAATAGCCCCACCACCTGAAGCTGAACACAATGATCTCTGAATGGCCCCGCCCCCTCATAGTGAACACAACGATCTCTGAATGGCCCCGCCCCCTCAGACTAAACACAATGATGTCTGAATAGCCCCACCACCTGAAGCTGAACACAATGATCTCTGAATGGCCCCGTCCCCTCAGAGGGAACACAATGATCTCTGAGTGGCCCTGCCCCCTTAGACTGAACATAATGATCTCTGAATGGCCCTGACCCCTCAGAGTGAACACAATGATCTCTGAATGGCCCCGCCCACTCAGAATGAACACAACAATCTCTGAATGGCCGCCCCTTTAGAATGAACACAATGATCTCTCAATGGCCCCGCCCCCTCAGAGTGAACACAATGATCTCTCAATGGTCCAGCACCCTCATACTAAAGATCTGACGCAGTTCAGAGGAAGAGGGGGAGTGGGGAGAGAATTGGAGCAAGAATGGCAACATGGTATTATACATGGCATACACACACTGCTATATACAGCAAGCTGTAGTGATAATGGGGCTTGGAGTGTTCCCTTAACCCCTTAAGGACACATGACGTGTGTGACACGTCATGATTCCCTTTTATTCCAGAAGTTTGGTCCTTAAGGGGTTAAACACATTGGGCAATAAGGGAAGCCTAAAACATTTAGACTCTTTTTCAGGAACTGTATTAGAGATCTGTGTGATTGACAGCCAGAGGAGGTGTGACTAGTGCTGTGTAAACAAAGTGATTTAACTGTAAATGGCAGAGAATTCAGCAGTGCAGGGACATAGTCATTATGCTAAAGTTGATTAGGTGCTTAGTGCCTCTTAGTTATTAAAGGCTTATTTGTAGACATGTGCAATTCGTTTAGGTCCGAATGCAAATTCAGACTAATTTCGGGCAATTCGGGCATACGGGTGCTTCCGAATGTCCGAATAGCTGAATTGCCAAAATGCCTAAGTGCCGAATTGTCGAAGTTCTGAAATTACTGAATTTCCGAAGTGCCGAAGTTCCGAAGTGCTGAAGTGCCGAAGTTCCGAAGTGTCGAAGTGCCGAAGTTCCGAAGCACAGTATTGTCTAAGTACTAATATACTTACCCAGTGGAAGAAGAATGTTACACTGTATACAATTTTAAATAAAAAGTATACAAACATAGCCAGGATTCCGCTGTAAGCATTTGCAACCCTTACAACAATCAAGTAACACACATTCATTTAAAATGTAAGTTACTTGGCCAGTCAATGTAATGACAGGAATGAATAAGTAGATGACTCCCTAATTCCCACGGTATTAGGGAGCTATCTACTAAAAGGCTGAAAGACCTAAATTGGTCTTTCAGCCAAATTTACTAATACTAAGTAAGTAAAGATTACTTAGTATTAGTAAATTATGCCCCTACTCGCGGTATAGCGGCATGTCTAGCAAACAGTGAGCAGCCTGTTTTAAAAATAAACCAAAAACACTTGTCCCCCCCGAGCCCCCACCCGCGACGCGCAAGTGGGGGCTTTTAAACTAAGGAGGACCTATTGCCCCCCCGGCTCCCACCTCTGAGCGGCGGGTGGGGGCCCTAAAGTAAAATAATGGGGGGGGACCTATTGTCCTCCCCACCGGCCCCCACCCCTGGGCGGCAGGTAGGGGCCCTAAATATTAATAATAGGGGGGACCTAATGAGCTCCCCCATGGCCCCCACCCCTGAGTGGCAGGTGGGGGCCCTAAATTAGAATAAGGGGTTGTGACCTATTGTCCTCCCCCCTGGCTCCCACCCCTGAGTGGTGGGTGGGGGCCCTTAATTAGAATAAGGGGGGGACCTATTGTCCTCCCCCTGGCCCCCACTCCTGACCGGTGGGTGGGGGTCCTAAATACCGATTGGGGGAACACCTAATGTCCTCCCCCCCAGCCCCCACCCCTGAGCAGTGGGTGGGGGCCCTAATGTCCTCCCCCCTGGCCCCCTCCCCTGAGCAGTGGGTGGGGGCCATAAATTAGAAAAAGGGGGGGACCTAATGTCCTCTCCTGGCCCCCACCCCTGAGCGGCGGGTGGGGGCCCTAAATAGAAATTTAACCCCCCCCACCGCCCAGGTGACTAGGTCCCCAAACCCCTAGTCACCCCCTCCCCCAAACAATTAACACCTACCTACCCCTTCACCCTAAAATTAATGAGGGGGGGACCTTTAACTAAGTACCTGTTTGTGACGGTAGTAACTGGTATCACCATCTAGTATTCCTTTTCCCAATAGCAGAGTATCGCCTAGAATCCACAGGAATTAATATCGCTGGTGTCGCCAAATAATCCACACATGAGCCAAAGCTTAATGCTGGAACAAGACTGATTTACTGGAAGCAACAGGCATTCAATTTATACAGTACAAGCTCCTCCTCCTCCTTTCAGCAACATACTAAACTCAATTATCTGCTGGCCAGAAACATTAACAATTTTCAAAATTTTTGGAAATATACTGTCTACATGACATGTGAATATAAAAATACTGGGTCCGTTCGGTAGTTTCCGTGTCGCATCGAGTAGAAGTTTGACCGGCTCGCCATGTGGTTGTATCCGATTTAGAGTTCCATGAAATTGAAAGCAAGAGCCGGTCTCCGTTCGTACAGAATTACAGGAAAACCACCATAGTTATACTGCATCTGGTTACATGAGAATGCTCCCTTCGTTCGGTTGATTGGAACTCCTGAACGCCGGTCTGATACTGTGAGTGGAAATAGGTCAGACGGGACTTCCATAAAGACCGGGTGTTCGTGTGATTGCAATGCCAAAAACTGTTCCAGGCAATCCACGAGTAAGTCCCGCTGGCCGCGTTTGGGAGATTTAAGATGGCCGCCATTCTTTGTTCTCGCCACGTGTTAGTATGCCGAATGGCGGCAACCTTGGAGCACTCAATTACTTTGCGGTTTTCGTGTGGTTACTTGGTGTTCTAAGTTCTGATTGCTACCCAGGGTGGTCTGCTTCCGGTAGAACGAACACATTTCCCGAACACATAAATAAAACAAATATTTCAGTCACTTAAATAGCAGGGAGAGGAAATAACCGAATGGATACAGGTAAATACAGGGAAATCCTTTACACTGTTAAAATAAATAAACTTACCATTTGATGTTTTCTGTCTTCTAAAATCTTATTTTTTCAGCCCCAAAAAAGGGCAAATAAAAATCCCTAATAATCGACGCACTTAAAAAAAAAAAAAAGCGCGCGAAAAAAAAAAATCCATCTTCACCCATGAAGG
Source organism: Pelobates fuscus (assembly GCF_036172605.1). Classification (NCBI taxonomy): domain Eukaryota; kingdom Metazoa; phylum Chordata; class Amphibia; order Anura; family Pelobatidae; genus Pelobates; species Pelobates fuscus. The sequence goes on along the minus strand of NC_086318.1, from coordinate 444,408,579 downwards.
GGTCCACGCCGACTGAGCTCTGCAGGGCGGGGGAAGGCTTATAAAGCCTTGCCCCGCCCTGCAATTGGGCTCAGAGCACAGAGCACTCTGATTGGTGTATTTAAGCCATCCAATCAGAGTGCTCTGACAGGTAAATGAAGAGACTGACAGGTAAGTCTCTACATTTACCTGTCAGAGCACTCTGATTGGTTGGCTTGAAATCTACCAATCAGAGTGCTGTGTGTCATTTTACACAGCGTGGGAAAGATCTTAGGAATTTTCCCACTGTAACGGAACTCCCCGTACTCCGACCGAGTACCTTCCGTTGATGGACGCTTCCTAGCCTGCGCCGAGGACCACAAGCACCGCACCGGACACCACAACCACCGCAGACTCCACAACCGCCGTAGCTTAACTGGAGTCTCGCCGTCTTCTGTCCACCCTGGATCAGCTTCTGTCCTCCAGGAATGTGTAAAATGACACAGAGCACTCTGATTGGTGGATTTCAAACCAACCAATCAGAGTGCTGTGACAAGTAAATGTCAGAGTGCTCTGAGCCTAATTGCAGGGTGGGGCAAGGCTTTATAAGCCTTCCCCCGTCCTGCAGAGCTGAGTCTGCGAGGAGCCCTCCATGGATGAAGATGGATTATTTTTTTTTTTGCTCTTTTTTTTTTTTTTAGTGCGTCGGTTAATGTGGATTTTTATTTGGCCTTTTTTGGGGCTGAAAAAATAAGATTTTAGAAGGAAGAAAACATCAAATGGTAAGTTTATTTATTTTAACAGGAACTTAGTTAAAAGTCACCCCCTCATTATTTTTAGGGTGAGGGGGGTAGGTAGGGGTTAATGTTTTTGGGGAGGGGGGTGACTAGGGGTTTGGGGACCCCTAGTCACCTGGGGGAGGGGTTACATTTCTATTTAGGGTCCCCACCCACCGCTCAGGTTTGGGGGCCAGGGGAGAGGACATTAGGTCCCCCCCAATTTTTATTTAGGGCCCCCACCCACCGCTCAGGGGTTGGGGCCAGGGGGAGGACATTAGGTCCTCCCCAATTTTTATTTAGGGCCCCCACCCACCACTCAGGGGTGGGGGCTAGGGGGGAGGACAATAGGTCCCACCCATTATTTTACTTTAGGGCCCCCACCCACCGCTCAGGGGTGGGATCCAGGGGGGAGGACATTAGGTCCCCCCCCAATTTTTATTTAGGGCCCCCACCCACCGCTCAGGGGTGGGGGCCAGGGGGGAGGATATTAATTTAGGGCCCCCACGCACCGCTCAGGGGTGGGGGCCAGGGGGGAGGATATTAGGTCCCCCCCCAATCGGTATTTAGGGCCCCCGGTATTTAGGGACCAATTTAGTTATTTTAGCCTTTTGGTAGATAACTCCCTAATACCGTGTGAATTAGGGAGTTATCTACTAAGCGGCTGCAAGAGAAGTCCCGAAATGCCGAAGTTCCGAAGTGCCAAAGTTGCAGAAGTTCCAAAGTGCCAAAGTTCTGAAGTGTCGAAGTGCCGACGTTCAGAAGGGTCGACGTGCCGAAGTGCCAAAGTTGCCGAAGTTCCGAAGTGTTGAAGTGCTGAATTGTCGGAATGCCGAACCGAACCGAACCAAAAATGTCCTCCATGCACATGTCTACTTATTTGGCCCTGTCCTGAGCTTGATTACTTGGGTGAGCTTGATTTTTCACCAGAATTTACCAGGAAACAAAAGACAAACAGTTCTAGGACTATGAGCTATAAGAGTCTATATGATAACTGATTACTCATTGAATTCTGGTTAAGATTAGAGAGCAATTAAAGTGGCCCAGCAGCTGTTTAATTAATTGTACAGAGAGCTAATGGTGAAAATCCAAATTCCTGGCCTCCATATCCTCCCAGCAGCGTAAAACCCTGACTCTATATGTGTGTCCAGTTAAAGAATAAACACATCTTGTGAATGTTCTCTTACGGACGCTGCGTATAATCACAGTGTACACGCGAAGGGAGGAGAGCTGTGCTAGCGTGCGCCTACCTTACAGCTCATCAAGAAGCATTTGATAGGGGCAGTCGCTTGCACAGGCACGTTTGTGGCTCCAGCACAAAGTATTTTCAATAAAAAGCCACTGATTGGAGGGGAAGAAGGGGACGGCGTGCAGAGGCTGCAGACAGGAGAGCTGCAGCTTTGGCAAACTGTTTTTATATTCACCCCAGTGATATAATGGAAGCATGCATGCTATCTACTAAACGGTGATTTAAAACATGTTTTTGGGCAGTGGGGTGATGTTTAAACTGAGATATTCACTAGAGTAAAGGTTGGGTTAGCACTGAGCGTATCCAGCCTGTATCTGCATCTCGGGGTTCAGATAGATGTGAAGTGGCCGTTTGTTGGTTAATGTCTTTTAACTCCAGGTTCATGACATAGAAAGGCAGTTTCACACAAAGCGTATGTCTGGCAGCTGTGGGCGAGCTGAACTCTGTTACAGTCACTTTCTGTTTACTATATAACCAGACACACAAGTTCAGGATGTTCCTCTATCTCTCCTGAGGCAGTGATGTTCGCAATAGTTTATAAAGCCGTATTCAGAACGGGTGGGGTCACCTCTTCTCCCTAATATCTGCAAATACCAAAGACTTTAGAGAGGTGCTGACGTAACTGCGATATTTGGGTATTAAGAGATGAAAGCCAATAGTTACAATTAGTTACAATAATTAGTCAGTTAATACGTTTATATCACATGTGCACAGTGGGAAAGTTAATTTTGACTGAACCATTTTACTCAAAAATAGAACATTTTTCGGCAAGCGACTGATTTTAAGCAGAATGACAGTTTGGCTATGCAGAATTTCATTACCGGAAGCCTGGCACAATCAGAGTGCTGCCAAATATATACATAATATATTAATATGTGTATATTATTATTATTATTATTATTATTATTATTATTATTTCTTATGTGTATATTATAATTATTATTTTATATTATTATGTGTTTACTATATTATTATTATATATTATGCATATATTATTAATATTATACATTATTATTATTATATACTATGTATATATATTATTATTATTATTATGATTATGTGTATATTATTATATATTATGTATATATTATTGTGAAGAAATGACTATTTGTTCGGTATTTTTTGGCATATTTCTTGCTTTCCTGTGTATTTTCATTCGGCAGATGGGACTGCCGAACAAAGACCACCCCTGGCTCACTTAACTTCAAAGCCGGCATCACTTTCACCCTCTATGTGTGCGGTCAGCGTTCGTACTACCGAATGCCACGTGGCAGAGAAAACCGCGGCCATCTTTTTTTCGTCAAACAAAGGCAGCGGGACTTGGTCGTCGAGTGTCTGGAACTAAAATCGGACACTCGACTTCCCAAACACCGGTCTCAATCATACGAACGCTGGAACTATTGATACCGATTAGCTAGAAGAGCGCTATTCGGTACAAATATGCACACGAATGAGGGGAACAATCGCTGCTAGGAGCCAGGGGAATTCATTCGGTACTTTTATTAGTTTTTTCCCTTTTTCTAAAGTGACCGGCAAAACCCCACGAACCTCTGGAACTATTTTGGGCAGCCCACCCACAGTGAACCGGTCACAAAGGACTTCCATACTTTTTGCGAACCCCTGAACCGATCTGGGTGAAATTTGGATATGTTGGTCACCCAGATCGGGGCTATCAGGGGACATAGGATTTGTGGGGATACCCCAGGTATAAAGGGGTGTTCCAGAAATTGGGGAAAACAGTGAATTTTCAGCCTGGAGATAATTAGGTTGTTACTATATCAGACCTGATTATCTCCAGGACTAGGGGAGGGAACTGCCTGTTTGTATTGGGTGTGTTTTATATTTTTACTGTTCAGGATTGGATAAATGTTACTCCTCCCTGTGGGATGTCCCCTTGCATGGGGACCTGCATAAAAAGCCATGTATGTGAATAAACGTTAGTTCTACTTGTATCCTGACCCTGGACTCTGACTGTTATTTGGAATTCGTATGCTTTACCAAGGGAATTATCTTGGGAAGCTGTTATATTTCGTATGGACTTCGTTTCCTGTAACTGCTGAACAGAACTCTCACTTTCTTAGACTCTGACATTTCGGGAGGAAACTACCGAAAACGGTTTGGCTAGACTTGGTTTCCTTACAACTGGTGGCAAGCGGAGGGATTCGAATCCCGAATGGACATTGCAAACCAAGCAAGGGAATGAATGGCTCAGCAGTACCAGCTACTTAAAAGAACCACACTAAAGGATTTACTGGAAGCTTGAGGCAGAGTGGCAAGTAACAAGACAAAAGCCACGTTAATTGCAGAATTAATACAGAGCGATAATACCAGTAATACAGAAATGGATCAAGAGGAAGAAAACGTGATGCAAAAGGACATCCGATGGATGCTCAGTCTATTGGGACCCAGCCCAACTACAGAGGCGGTTCTGCAGGTCATGGCACAAGCCAGACAATCGCAAAAAGAGCGAGAGGACCGGGACAGACCGTCACAGGGAGATTTACTACACTCCCCGGGAAGTACTGGGGAAATACCAAAGAAGGTAAATTATGCAGCCTTTAAATCTTTTAATGACAATGAGATGGAAATTGACAGTTACTTGCAAGACTTTGAACGCCAATGTGCACTGGAGGGATTAGACTCCGCAAAATGGGCTGCAGTCATTAGCAGTAAATTGTCAGGTAGAGCAGCCGAGGCGCTGCGAGCAGTACCTGAGGGGGACATACACAATTATGAAAAAGTAAAAGACATTTTGTTGGCCAGATATGCTGTAACTCCGGAGGCATACCGGAAAAAGTTTAGAGAGCTGAGGAAGACTGGGAAAGATTCCCATACAGAATGGGCTTTTCGGCTACAACGGGCGGCCCGCAATTGGATGAAGGGCTGCCAAGCAACCACCCTGGAGGATGCGTTGCAGCTAATGTTACTGGAGCAATTTTTTAATCACTCTGCAGAGGACATAAAGGACTGGGTTAAAGATAGAAAACCAAAAACTGTGGAAGAAGCGGCCAGGCTAGCGGATGAGTACCAGGATAACAGGAGGAAGGAGCAAGGGGTGAGCAGACCATCTTTTAAGCCTAATTACACGGCTCCAACAACCCCTACCCCTCCTAGACCCTACATGAATAACCCCTCACCGAACCCAGCAAACACACCTCGACCCCCTGCAGTGTGCCATTATTGCAAGCAACCAGGACATTATAAGAATCAGTGCCCTCGCTTAAACCGGGGAAGCTGGGAACGGCAACCCCCACAACAACCCAGGGCAGCTGCCCATTGTGTGCAACAAGAAGGCACAACCCAGGTCCCTAACCAAGAAGAACAGTGGAGTGTGTTACACGAGGTCAACCCAGTTCAAGCTGGGGGTGACAACCGGGACCACCACCGCCAATGGATTACCGTGGATGGCTTGGGGGCCCGGGCGCTGAGAGACTCTGGGGCTACTTTGACTGTGGTGCAACCTCACACGATCAGAGCACAAGCTCGCACCGGACGCACAGTCGCTGTGAGGGTGGCTGGGGGCGCTATCCACAAACTGCCCACCGCTAATATCCTTGTCGATTGGGGTTCTGGGTCCAAACAGCTGGAGGTTGGGATTATGCAAGAACTGCCCGCCGAGGTTTTGTTGGGAAATGATGTGGGATGCTTAACCTCTCAACTAGCCCGAGACACCCCTGCCGAGGCATACCCGGTTACCACCCGAGCTCAAGCCAGACTGGAAGCTCCGCTGCACTCTGAGGAAAACCAGGTAAGAGTCGACATACCCCCCTTACCCGATCCCCCCTTTCCTTTCTGGGATACCCCCCAGGGGTTTGAACAAGAGCAGCGTACCGATCCTACATTAGAGGGTTATAGGAAGACAGCAGCCGTTACCCCAGGGAACAACCCGCACGAAAAGTTTGAGTGGTATAAGGGGTTGCTGTATAGAGTGACCGAGGGGGTGGGACAGGGGGCCACCCAGGTCATCAAAAGACAGTTAATTGTACCCCGTAAATTCCGGGCTGAGTTGTTAAAACTCAGTCATGACATTCCCCTAGCAGGACATTTAGGGGTCAAAAAGACAAGGGACAGGTTAACCCAAACATTCTTCTGGCCCAGGGTCACTCAGGACCTCAAGTATTATTGCAGGACGTGCGACGTCTGCCAAAGGGTAGGGAAAAGGGGAGACCTTCGGAAGGCCAAACTCCACCCATTGCCCATTATAGAACAGCCCTTTCACCGAGTAGCGGTGGATTTAATAGGACCCCTCAGCCGACCCAGCCAGTCGGGCAAAAAGTTCATACTAACGGTAGTCGACTACGCCACTAGATACCCGGAGGCAATCGCCCTCACCAATATAGAGGCAGAGACCGTGGCAGAGGCCCTTATTCAGATATTCACCCGAGTGGGTTTCCCGCAGGAGATCCTTTCCGATCGGGGAACCCAGTTCACGGCTACCCTGACACAACAATTGTGGCAGAGCTGTGGAGTGAAACCCCTGTTCAGCGCCCCGTATCATCCCCAGACTAACGGGCTCTGTGAACGTTTCAATGGCACTCTAAAACAGATGCTAAAAACCTTTACAGAGTCCCACAAGAATTGGGAAAAATTCCTTCCCCACCTTCTGTTTGCCTACCGGGAGGTGCCCCAGGCCTCCACTGGGTTTTCCCCCTTCGAACTCCTGTACGGGAGAAAAGTTCGGGGCCCACTGGAGCTCGTACGGGAACACTGGGAGGGCAACACAGATGAGGGGGGAGTCCCTATCGTCCAGTATGTTCTGGAGTTCCGGGACCGTCTGCGGGCTCTCACCGAATCGGTTAGGGAGAACCTGCAGACGGCCCAGGAAGACCAGAGGAAATGGTACGATAGGGGAGCCCAAGATAGAGTACTGGACTTAGGGCAGAAGGTATTAGCTCTGAGACCAGTTAAAAAGGATAAGCTGCAAGCAGCCTGGCAGGGACCCTTTAAGGTAGTAGAACGGGTTAGCGAGACTACCTACATCGTGAGCAAATGCTCAGATGAAAGGCTGACCAAAGCCTTCCATGTGAACATGCTCAAACCATATTTTGAGAGAACAGAGGATGTGGGCGCCGTGTGTGCCCCCGCCACAGAGGATAGTGAAGGACTACCCCTCCCTGATTTACTAGACACCGCCCCCTGTACTATTGACCAAGTAAGCTTGGGTCAAAATTTAAACCCCATAGAGAAGGGTGAGGCTACTCAACTGCTGCAGGAATACCGAGAGATGTTTTCAGCCACCCCAGGCTATACCTCCGCTGCGGTACACCGCGTGGAAACCCAGGGAGAGACGCCTCTGCGGCAACAACCATATCGGATCCCGGAAGCAGTGCGTGAGAGTATGCTCACTGAGTTAAGGGATATGTTACAACTAGGGGTAATAGAACCCTCTCAAAGCCCTTGGGCCTCCCCGGTAGTACTAGTACCGAAGCGCGACGGCACCACACGCTTCTGTGTAGACTATCGGAGGCTTAACGATCGTACCATAACAGACGCCTACCCCATGCCCAGAATAGATGAGCTCTTAGACCGTATGGCGGGGGGGAACTACTTGACTACCCTGGACCTGTGCAAAGGTTATTGGCAGATCCCCTTGGAGCCTGCGGCCATCCCCAAGTCGGCATTCGTCACCCCTTTCGGGCTATACCAATTCAAGGTTATGCCCTTTGGGATGAAGAATGCCCCGGCTACGTTTCAGAGGATGGCCGATAGGCTCCTGGAGGGGTTTCAGGACTTCGCATGCGCGTATCTAGATGATATTGCCGTCTACAGCCGCACATGGGGAGACCATCTGGGTCATGTGTCCAGGGTACTCAAACGAATCCACCTCGCAGGGCTCACATTGAAACCCGACAAATGTCACGTAGGCCTGGCCAAGGTACAGTATCTCGGCCACCGGGTGGGCTCCGGTAGACAGCGTCCAGAGCCAGCTAAGGTAGAGGCCATAGCTAATTGGCCCCAGCCCCGGACCAAAACCCAGGTACTAGCCTTCTTAGGGACGGCCGGTTATTATAGAAAGTTTGTCCCAGAGTACAGCGCCCTGGCCAAACCCCTCACCGACCTTACCAAAAAGGCCCTTCCCAAACAGGTCTCCTGGACCCCAGAGTGCACGGACGCTTTCCAGAAGCTTAAAGCTGCATTGAGTGAGGCTCCTGTGTTGGCAGCACCCGACTACACTAAACAATTTCTTGTACACACAGATGCCTCCATGTTTGGGCTGGGAGCCGTGCTAAGCAAAGTGGGAACAGACGGCATGGAACACCCGGTGGCATACCTCAGCCGTAAACTTTTACCCCGAGAAGTCAGCTATGCCACCGTAGAAAAAGAATGCTTGGCCCTCGTGTGGGCACTCAAGAAGCTTCAGCCCTATTTGTATGGGCGGGCATTTACTCTTATGACTGACCACAACCCCCTGGTATGGCTTAACCGGGTAGCTGGGGACAATCCCAGGCTATTACGGTGGAGCCTGGCCCTTCAACCTTATAATTTTACTATGCAGTACCGGCCCGGCAAACAAAATGGTAATGCGGATGGCCTGTCACGCCAGACCGAACTGGACTCCTAAACATCGACTTTTCTCGGACATCCCCAAGCCAACCCGACAGGGTCTAGGCGGGTATGCCGACCTATGGACTTATAGGGGAGCAGTGTGAAGAAATGACTATTTGTTCGGTATTTTTTGGCATATTTCTTGCTTTCCTGTGTATTTTCATTCGGCAGATGGGACTGCCGAACAAAGACCACCCCTGGCTCACTTAACTTCAAAGCCGGCATCACTTTCACCCTCTATGTGTGCGGTCAGCGTTCGTACTACCGAACGCCACGTGGCAGAGAAAACCGCGGCCATCTTTTTTTCGTCAAACAAAGGCAGCGGGACTTGGTCGTCGAGTGTCTGGAACTAAAATCGGACACTCGACTTCCCAAACACCGGTCTCAATCATACGAACGCTGGAACTATTGATACCGATTAGCTAGAAGAGCGCTATTCGGTACAAATATGCACGCGAATGAGGGGAACAATCGCTGCTAGGAGCCAGGGGAATTCATTCGGTACTTTTATTCGTTTTTTCCCTTTTTCTAAAGTGACCGGCAAAACCCCACGAACCTCTGGAACTATTTTGGGCAGCCCACCCACAGTGAACCGGTCACAAAGGACTTCCATACTTTTTGCGAACCCCTAAACCGATCTGGGTGAAATTTGGATATGTTGGTCACCCAGATCGGGGCTATCAGGGGACATAGGATTTGTGGGGATACCCCAGGTATAAAGGGGTGTTCCAGAAATTGGGGAAAACAGTGAATTTTCAGCCTGGAGATAATTAGGTTGTTACTATATCAGACCTGATTATCTCCAGGACTAGGGGAGGGAACTGCCTGTTTGTATTGGGTGTGTTTTATATTTTTACTGTTCAGGATTGGATAAATGTTACTCCTCCCTGTGGGATGTCCCCTTGCATGGGGACCTGCATAAAAAGCCATGTATGTGAATAAACGTTAGTTCTACTTGTATCCTGACCCTGGACTCTGACTGTCATTTGGAATTCGTATGCTTTACCAAGGGAATTATCTTGGGAAGCTGTTATATTTCGTATGGACTTCGTTTCCTGTAACTGCCGAACAGAACTCTCACTTTCTTAGACTCTGACATTTCGGGAGGAAACTACCGAAAACGGTTTGGCTAGACTTGGTTTCCTTACAATTATTATTATTATTGTTATTATTATATATTATTATGTGTATATTATTATTATTATTATTATTATTATATATTATGTATATATTATTATTATTATTATTAATATTATGTGTATATTATTATATATTATGTACATATTATTATTATTATTGTTATTATTATATATTATTATGTGTATATTATTATTATTATGTGTATATTATTATCTATATATTTTCCAGTACATTTATAGGAGTAATTTTCTGTCATTTGGTTAACAGCTGAAGTGAGATTAATCTATATTTATATGTTATATAATTACTAAATATATAAATGTATAAATATAGATTTATATTTTTACTGCTCCCACTTTCCCATCTATTCGTCACGTCTCACTTGATCTGTGAATAAAATCAACATTTAGTGGCTGTCCCCGGCCATCAGTAATCTCTTTTTGCCATCAATCACGTCTTTTTTTGATGCGGAATTCAGAGTTACAACCCAAAACAAACCTGTTCTGTCATTGTGTGTTTGTGTTGGTTCGTGATTCGGGTACGTTTCAGCTCGGGGTTCAGGAATTCAATCGTTCACATAATTGGCCCGAATTCGGCCAAATTGCAGTTTAGACCAAAACTAATCTCCAAGTCACATTGATAAACTTTGTAAAATTCAATTGAAAACAATTTTTTCACCTGCGCTATCTTAGAGATAGCTTCTTGAATGTTCTTGTTCCTCGTGGCTCTATCTATGTTGAAATGTCTTAATTATTGTTATTATTAATACATTTTTTATACAGAACTAACTTGCTGCTTGTGGCGAAACCGACCTCGCCACGTGTCCTTGGAGGGGGCTGCTCTCCCGCTGCTTGCCTTTAGACTATGGCCCGTGTTCTTTTTCCCTGCAGAAAGGCTGGGTTGTGCCTTTCTGCGGACTGTTAAAGCCATGCTACCCCAGATAGCTATGCCATGGAGCCCAGCCGTATACTGAAAGACTGTATAAAAGACTTTGGCTCCATGGCGATTGAACTGTATGTATGTGATCTGAGCGCCATCCGGTAATAATGTGCGCTCAGATCTAAGCTATCTGGGGATAGGTAGAATGTCTGTATTTTATGTATAAATGTAACCTTGTTACATTTAACCTTTATTGTATTTTTATGTCTTTTATTGTCCTTTGTCTGCCATGTGGCTAATGGAGTTTTGCCTCTGTCCTTGGAGATAATTGGATTACTTCTCAATTATCTCCAGGATAGAAGACTCTGTGGAACTGGTTTTGGGCAGAAAAGCCATGCTTCATTTGGTCACAAAGGACTACGATCTATCTTTTGAACCAATGGACCAATTTGGATGATTTTGACATATGTTTGTATTTGGAGTATGCTGCTTATGAAAATGTATGTTTTATGTATGTGACATGTATATTTTAGAAGTTATAAATATTGTATAAAAACTGTATTCCTCTGCCTGTGATAATGAGATTACCCATTGTGTTCAGTAATCATATCACAGGCAGAGGGGAGGATTTTGTGTGGGAGTGTCTGTGTGTATTGTACGGATTGATTGGTTGTTCTGTAATACCCTGTGGGCTGTACTGTGGTTGTGGATTGGAAATAAAAGAGACTGCATGTGCCAGGACAGTCAGTTTCTGCCTAACCCTCAAAACAAAGTGTCGTCTCGTTATTGGGGGAATTGGATTGTATGCTGACTGCTCCTAACAGTTTTTCAATGGAAATTTATAATACAGGAAGGAAATCAGTCTGCGATCTGTGTGTACATGTATGTATCTATCTATCGCTCTGTTTGTCAGTCTGTCTGTATATCTATCTATAAACACGGACATTAAGGAAGTTAAGGTAGAGAATTGAAATGCGATGTTAGGGCTGATACGAGCAGACCACATCATATAGTTATGTCTTCAAATTTTTCTGAAATGAATGACGGTCTACACTTGTCCTGTTGTCCATTGTAATGTACCTCCCCATGATGGACTCCAGTGGGTGCCTCTTCACAAGACCCTGATAACACAGCTTTTAAAGAAACACTGAACGTACATATCCTATAGATATTTTGGTCACCTGAAGTCGAGAGTTCTGTGAACCATGGTGAGGAGTTGGTAGATGCTTAATGTTTGGTGGCTATTCAGCAAACCTTCTGCCAGGCCAATGGTTTTCCACTCCAAATCCGATAAATCTCCATAATTTAATGGTTGACAGTTCTGCAATATTTTTCTAAATGTTCACCATTGGGGGAACGTGAGGTCCACTCCTCACCACATTTGTAAATGTATAATTATAACCTTTATACTATCATTTATTAATGTATTCGTGGTTGCACAGATTGTCATGAACTGATTGGCAACAGTTTGGGCTGCAGATAGGTCAACATACATGTTTCACAGACACTCTCGGCTGAGGTACAGGTAAGTGTGGCTGTGCATGTTGATAGTGGGATGTATGCTTGTATCTGTTTGCGTGTGGAGTCACTGTGACTACATGTGAGAATTCTGAGTAGATTATTAGATTAAGATTAAATCCCAAGCTACTAGCTAAGGGTAAGATTAACACATCACTATAAGCACACGCACAGTCCCCCCATCCATGAAGGTGTGTTTGCAAGCTGTTTTTAGATACAGCCCAAAAGGGGAAAAAAACGAAGTAAATGCATGTGTGTTTTCAATCCCCCCCCCCCCCCCCCCCCCCCCAAGGAAGTGTTTCTTTAATAAACAGTACAATTCTTATACATAGGCAAACAGAAAGGTATATAATCCAAATATCCCCACATGTGGCAAATGATAGCTAGTAAAATTAGATTTTTTTGTATACAGGGCAAATATAGAGAAATATACAGAAATATTTCAAAGCCATTTTGTGAGCTTTCTTTGCTGAGATTTCGTAGTAATGAAGGGAGGGACACGTTGTAGTCTCTCTGGCCCATTTTCTCTGAACAATGTGGTAAGAGTACATTTAAATGTCATAATATCCCTCTTACAGCTTACTCTGAAAGGGCGTTTGGGGCATAATATAGTGAAGGCTTGACTGACATCACTCATTTCTCAACCAAAACATTTTTTTGTTTAGAAAATAAGAGTCCCTAATCTTCAAACTCATTCTACTTGTAAAAGAAGAAAAGTACTTAAACCGATTTCTTTCTTTCTTGCAAATTAGCCGGACTTGTAAAGCCCAGAGGCCTGTGTTTATATCTGTGGCTATATATGATGACAGCTGGATGGAGTGCAGCACAGGGGGTTCATGAATTCACTCGGAGACATAGCCAGAACATGTAGCTGTACGACAGGGGGTGATGGAGCCACACTTAGAGTGATTTAGTAAACCAATCCCCAAAGAGCAAACAGTGCCATAGATCAGCAAAATGGACAGCAGATACCCGACACCCCAAACGTGTTTATCTGACCCTTCACCCCAGGGCCACATTCAACTGCAGCTAAAAGCTTTGAAAAAAGCAGCACTGTTGCTAAGTTAGTGAGGGCAAATTTAACCTTATATGTATATATGGCACTTTATCCAGTCCGATGCTCAAAACTCTGTCCAGAAACACAATATTTTGACACATTCCTCGGAAATATTTCAATTGGTGGACAGTGGGACCGTTATTGTAAGCAGAATCTAAGTACAGATGGTAATCAGGGTACAGCACAGATCTCTCGGTCTTTACATTGTGTGTACAGCACAGATCTCTTTAGATTGAGTGTATTATTATTGTTTTATTATTTATATAGCGTCAGCAAATTTCGTAGCGCTGTACAGTGGGTGAACGAACAGACACGTATTTGTAACCAGACAAATGGACGCATAGGAACAGAGGGGTTCAGGGCCCTGCTCAATGAGCTTACATGCTAGAGGTAATGGGATATATTGAAACAAAAGGTATAAGTGGACAGCACATATCTGTCTTTAGATTGAGCGTACAACACAGATCTTTGTCTTTAAATTGAGTGTTCAGCACAGATCTCTTTAGATTGAGTGTTCAGCACAGATCTCTTTAAATTGAGTGTTCAGCACAGATCTCTTTAAATTGAGTGTTCAGCACAGATCTCTTTAGATTAAGTGTACATTACAGATCCATTTGATTGAGTGTACAGCACATATCTGTCTTTAGATTGAGTGATCAGCATCGATTCTCCAAACCTGTGAAAATACTAACTGCAACCCTGATCTCAAACTGGTAACTATATCCACAGTAAGCATTTCTGAATACATGAGTATATCACACATCTCTCCATCCATCCATCCATCCATCAGATTATCAGTGTGTCCCTTCTGTCTGTGTTTTATTTGTCTCTTCCATCTCATCTACTCCAGTGTCTTTATTTTTACCACCTTTAGAAGAGATTTAGAGTTATACAAAGAACTTTGAATATAACTAATCTGGAGACTAACTGCACAGTGAATCTACCTACTGGTTTGGCCACTCTGGTGAGTCTTATTAAAGAAATGCAGTTTTGTCCCTCTGACAGTGCTGGGTCATGCTTGTTACCACAGTGAGTCATGTTACAATAAGTGCAGCGAGAAGAAACACAACTAGCGGAAGACGTTCTCATTTCTCCTGACCACCATTTAAGGGTTTAGACACTTTGGTGAGTAGAAAATATTCTAATATCTCCATTCCATCAGAAGCCAGAGAATCCTCCTACCAAAGCTGCATTGTCCATATTCTTCTATGGCCCCAGCAATCCGACACAAGAGAGCACCTAAAATAGACCCACACAGCTTAACCATGAAAATCAGTTAATATGCTTATATTATGAATTGGGACTCCTTTCCAAGACCTCCAGGCAGTTCCTATTTAATAGGTAGAGGTCCAACTGCCAAACCTGCAAACAATCCTCTATGATTTCACCCTTTTACAGAGTGTGGCAAAAGGATCGTCTCTAAACTTCACCCATCAAATGCTATGGAGTCCTTCAAGGCAGCCCCAAAAAAGTAGGTTTTGTGATCTGGTGTCCACCCTCAAACAATATCAAATCATCAAAATTACTCAACATGGCGTCCACCCAAGACCCAACACATCCTCTACATCATTCAACATGGTGTCCACCCCCAAACACCACACATCAAATCCTCTACATCATTCAACATGGTGGCCAACCCAGTTTGGAAAAGATGCTTATTCTAATAACTTGCTGTCTTTCCACTTTCGAACCTTCTATGGATATTTGATCATTCATATATCTTAGTAGACTTCAGGGAGACATTTGATTAATTTGTTGATTACTCTACTCCCTGCAAAGGACTGGTCAAGTATCCTATACCATATACATAGGCTTATTATCTCCTAAAAATGAGGGCAATATATTTTTGCAGGTTTGATGATTGTGAGCAAATTGGCCAGATGATTAAAGCATCTTTTTTTCTCACTGTAATCTCTCTACAAATCTGCTTTGACCAAGTAGCTTCATTTAGGGGAAGCCTTATAAGGATTGTACTTTTATAATGGTTAACATTTGTTAACTTTGTTTCTTTTAATGCCTGATTTCTAAGTTGCTCTTATTGTATCCTTTACCAGAGAAACTCCATTAATTATATTATACTGTTAATATATCCAGGTGGCATGTTACGTATTGGGGTTATTTCCCTAGAAACCCCTGGAGTGTCCTACTGGTGTATAGACTCAGTGGAAGTGTATTATTTTGAAATATCTTTCTCACGGATTCTTGTTTTTATCTTCTAATATCCATAATATCCTCAACAGCATTCAACATGGCGTCCACCTGCAAACAATACCAATTAAATCCTCTACATCATTCAGCATGGCGTCCACCTTTAAACAACACCTATTCAATCCTCTACATCATTCAACCTAACTTCCACCCTCAAACAATACCTATCAAACCCTCCACACCATTCAACATGGCGTCAACCCTCAAACAAGACTCATCAAATCATCAAAATCATTTAACATGGCGTCCACCCTCAAACAACACCCATCAAATCCTCTACAACATTCAGCATGGCGTCCACCCTCAAACAATACCTATCAAGACCTCAACATCATTCAACATGGCATCAACCCGCAAACAATACTCATCAAATCAACAAAATCATTCAAAATGGCGTCCACCCTCAAGCAATACCTATCAAGACCTTAACATCATTCAACATGGCATCCACCCTCAAACAATACCCATCCAATCCTCAACAGCATTCAACATGGCGTCCACCTGCAAACAGGATTTGATGGATACCTCAACATCATTCAACATAGTTTCCACACTCAAACAATACCTATCAAACCATCCACACCATTCAACATGGCGCCAACCCTCAAACAAGACTCATCAAATCCTCTACATCATTTAACATGGCGTCCACCCTCAAACAATACTCATCAAGTCCTTTGCATCTTTCAACATAGCGTCCACCCACAAACAGTACCTATCATATCATTCATTATACTTAATACACTGCTAAACAAGGCCTTGTTGCTGCAGGTAAAAAGGTATTACTCTGGAGATTTCATTGTGGGTTTAGCACAAAATCTATTTCTCTTCTATATTTATTGACACAGATCTAGCCTTGCAGTCGATCTGCAGTAACATTTTCAATCCAAGATGCATTCCCTCTTAAATGGCTCTTGACAGAGCTGTCCTCTTTCTCCGTTGTTACACATTAATGGCTGATGTATTCTTTCTCCAGAGATATATTTTTGTGTTGCAGAGGGTTGTGTTCCTTTTACAGAAAGATATCATCCTATTACAGACAGCTACGTTCCTCCTCCAGTTCTTAAAACGTGAATTAATACATTTCTCTATGTAAGCAAATTCCACATGTAAAGGACTCGATGATGGAACCAGTTTAGTGTTAAACCGAATGTGTTTTTAAAAGGACCAATTTGGTGGAATGCTGCGCCATAAGGATTTATACAAGGGTATATCACACTGCTTTCAACAGGCACCTCAATGGATTCATATATAGCATCTCCAAAAGGCAACAATACTAGACAATAATGAATTTTCTGTTCCTTAGTTGACTGTTGTCATTTCTATCCTTGAACAAATTGCTTTGCAGCATGAATTAATGTAGGGAGCATGTTTACATTTAGCTTCCTTTGTCGAAAATGGTAAAGATTGAGAATAAAGTAGACTTCGTCTGAGGAATGGTAGCTTTAAGCCGTATGTTAGAACGAAGTTGGTGATTGCACTGGAATTTTTTCCTGAGCTTCTCAGCTTCATTATTATTATTATTATGATATTATTATTATTATTATTATTATTATGATATTATTATTATTATTATTTATAAAGCACCAACAAATTCCACAGCACTGTACAATCATCAAAACAAACCCCACTTTATGTGTCTCGTTATATTGGTATGACCTCCACAGGAAGGCTATTTGTGTATACTTGAAATCTATCCATGCCTTCAACTAAACCTCTACATAGTGAAAGACTCAAAACCTGAAATTTCGCACATCATTATAATTGTAAACATTTACTTTTCAGGTATTTTGTCCTTCCCTCTTCTCTATGGGCAGATTAACATCGGCAGGTGACACACTTTTGTGTTTTTTGTTTTTTTCCGTATGTTCCTATAATCTATACCAAGATGCAGAGAGAGGAGGCGATGACATATTGCACCGTATATTACCCATTACCTTAATGTTTGATTTGGGCCCTTTGTACCCATTTTGGGGACCTGCATGTCCCATTTTGTTACCTGTATCTTATTCATGAAAACCTTCAATAAAAACTCTGATTTACAAAAACAAAACCTCTCTCGTGTTGGGGTCTTGCTGTCCTGTTATTTCAAGATTGTGAAATATTTGCCAGCACATACCTAGTGTTGTCTGACAACCACATTGTTTATTCTCTCACTGACCAAATATAAATGGACCTTACAGCCTATGGAGGAATGGTGACCATTATTTCTGCTGGTCAAAAGCTGCTGTTGGAAATGGGGGATAGGAGAGTGTAAGTGTCTCAGGATGCATAGGACGCAGTAACTCAATTGTAGAGCCACTTTCTTTATCTGCACCCTGAGGACACTCAGCTGAACCTTAGTCCTCTTTCCTTAGAGCTATCCCCAATGCTTTCCTGAACCTTCCGAGTCCCATGAAACATTTATTGTTCAGATCCTATGAGTCCTATAGCCCAGATCCTATTTAGCATGATGTAATGAAGGAAGCTGGTGGAATCATGAACCTCTCCATCCAATGAGTACATCATGGCATGTTTTAATCCAAGAGTCACATTTCACCATCTACCCTTACTCCCAGATCGGTGGTTTCACCATATCATGACATGGAGCAATTAGGGAACAAGGCTTGGCCTTAGAACCATCTCACTCAGAAACTCCAAGTACTCGAGAGCCTGATGCAATCAAGGAAGAGGATTTGCCTACACAGTCTTCCTGTAGCCCTCAGTGCATTGTTTTATAGTTTGCTGCAATAAGTGAAAGCTGCAAGTCTCATGATCTGTTTGGTAAAATAAAGCTGTCACTCACATCAAGCAACGTCTGATTCACTGGAGTGAGTAATACAATGCTCCTCACAATGATGAAAGAATGGAAAGTATTGCTGCTACTTGTCTGGGTAGTTAGCACGCTAGGAGTTACAGTGTCCGTGTAACCTGCAGAGTTACTCTGTGTGCTTCGCAATATATCAAAGCCAAGCATACAAAGCACAGAAATGATAGAAAATAAGGATTTTTCCAAATCCCAAACTGGAGGTCGGAGCTCAAAGAATATTTATATAAAAATAGCTGCAAAGCCCGATTTCCTCCCTCAGTGCAGCTGTCTGGGTGCCCCGGAAGCAGCTCGATAGGTGATATCAGTGCCACGGAATGCAATGGCGCTATATAAATAATAATAATAATAATATCATGCCACAATATTTACTCTCAAAATGTGCAGTGACTAAAACAGCCTTCCCACCTCTGACAGATCTCAGCCCTGCATGGGAGGTCGAGCAAGTCAACATACATCCCAACATTCGCAATGGACAAATTAATTACATTTTAGGGGTGTGAGTGTGGCCAGAAGCGGGGCTGTTCTGAGTGTGAGTTGGAGTGTGGTCAGGGGAGCGGTTGTTCTAAGTGTTAGTGTAAGTGTGGCTGGGGCGGAGCTAGTCTGAGTGGGAGTGGGAGTGTGGCCAGGGGCGGGGCTGTTCTGAGTGGGAGTGGGAGTGTGGCCAGGGGAGGGGCTGTTCTGAGTGGGAGTGTGGCCAGGGGAGGGGCTGTTCTGAGTGGGAGTGGGAGTGTGGCATGGGGCAGGGCTGTTCTGAGTGGTAGTGTTGCCAGGGTTGAGGCTGTTTTGGATGTGGTTGGGGTTGTGGTCAGGGCAGGGCTTTTCTGAGTGTAGGTTTGGCCAGTGGTGGGGTTGTTCTGAGTGTGAGTGTGGGTGTGGCCAGGGGTCAGGCTGTTCTGAGTGTGAGTGTGGGTGTGGCCAGGGGTCGGGCTGTTCTGAGTGTGAGCGAGGGTAAGGTCAGTGTTCATGAGTGTAGGTGGGAGTGTGGCTAGGAGTGTGGTTGTTTTGAGAAATTTTAGGTGACTTACTAATAACAACGTATACAACTAAAATGTAACAATAACAACTGCAATAGCATTTAATAACACACTTAAATTGTGCTCTATGAAAAACAGTGGTGGTAGAAAAGGGGCCTGAAATCAGGACTGTCCAATGATACTCAGGACTGTTTGCAAATGTGGGTTTATGGTATTTTTTTCAGCATGTGGCTGTAAGAAAAAGTACTATTGTCACGCACAAACAGACCAAGAGAGCAGTAATTACATCACATCTGAAATCTAGGGCAAAGTGTATAGTGATGGCTTTAAAAAGACCAAACGTAGGACTTTAATTCAGTGTGAATAATAAATAGAGAAATTAGGGAAATAGTTTATCTTGATAGATTAGGATCCACCAGGAATGGGTTTATCTAATAATTATAAATACACAACTCTTCTTGTCTTATCGTATCTACTTGTATGTTATTCCACATCTTGTACCGCACGTTGGCATATGTTGGTGCTTTATAAATAATAATAGCAACAACCCTACTTCCTGTTTTGTTTATCACTTGTTCTGCGCTATGTTGGTGTATAATAATAATAATAATAATAATAATAATAATAATAATAATATACATCAAACAGCAGCCATGTCTTGGTCGATATTAGTATTTATTTACATAACGAGTTTTGAAGACATTGTGTGATTTCCTGGCTGTTCCCCAATGGCGGCTGTCTGGTTCTGGCATGGAAGGTTTAAATCCAGTAAATGGCGGGCGGGCTGGCTGTTTCTGTTAAAATACCTGTGCTGAGAGCAAGTTAATACTTTGTAATCCGAGAGCTCGGAGGGGGGTGGGGGGGGGAGCTTTCATGAAATCATGGGAGCTGCGTTACTTCTGAAAGAAAGTATTTCAGCCATGTGAGCAGCTGTACACGGCCTGAATCATATCGAAATGACTGTAATCAGGCTTGCTACGGCTAACGTGATGCAATATTATTGCTGTGTTACCTACTATTTACCCTGGATTTACAGACACTCACCGCAAACAGCACAGGAGTCTGCTTTTCCAATCTCTCTCAGAGCAATCAGGTTGTCCCCAGATAACCCCCAAAGCAAGTTAAATGAGGCCACGTGAGCCGCTCCGGCTGGGCCTGCAAAGGGGGCAAATTAAAGGGGAACTATCACTTCTATGGAAACCACACCATTAAATAAATCACTGAAAAACACGTAGAACTTGTCTGAATTTCGTATCATTTTCATGTGATATTCTGTTTCTTTTAAACATATATTAACGTTTTAGCAGTTGACGTCACCATCCAGTTCAGTCCTGGCACAAATTACATTGGAGGAGGAGAAACATTGGGAGCTATGTACAAACGTCGTCACTTTCTAGGCTGGGTTTTCTGGTGCATTTCTTCTTTGTGCCTTTTTATTCCACGATTGATGCAAAGATGTTCCAAAATGGGCCTTTTATTTCTGAGACATGTTTTCAGTCCTGTCAATTGTAACATTTTCTATAACAGGCTAGCAGCTTTAATGCTTTTTCTTATTGTTTAAAATATCCTTCAGATTGTGTTTTTTAACAATGTTATCAATAGTAAAATTAGTCACCAACCAATAAAGAACGCGGAGAGTTCGTAGAAAGCGGTGCCAACGGTGAACACAGCAGTCTTTGTAAACGAGACATCGGTTTCTGTGTCTCCTCCTCGCTCTATGCTCTCTCAGTTTATAACAATAATTGACGGAGAGCTAAGATGGAGGAAGGATAACGAGGGGTGGATTATTACATTTAATTTATGCTTCACAGCTCACAAACATATATTTGTTAAATATTGGAAGAAGTAAGCATAATATTAAGAATATTGAGACCAAGAATGATCATATTGGTAAATGGATTGAAAACTGAACACTTCGTAAAATATAAGATATAATTTGTCCGTGCTGATTGCCCCCTGGAGTCACTATTTACAGGAATAAGACGGTGATACGCTCACCCTATAAACCTCGATACCTTTTACATTGTATTTCCTGCTTCTTCTATGTTCTCTATGTTGGTTACTGTTCCTACTTTGTCTCACTTTATCTGTGGACCTAATGGAGATACGATGCTCCTATCCGTGTACTGCACAATATACGTACTGTTTGGTCCATTTAAACGCCTTCTTTTGTTCTTCTGATTTATTTTCTGAATCAAAATCTCTTTTCTAAAATTCTGCCGAACTGACATTTGGCCAAAATGTAAATATCCTGAAAAATGTTCTTTGTTTGGGTAAAATGGATTGTCTGAGGCGACTTGTCATGCTGTGCTCAAGTCTAATGAGATATTGCTATTAGGGTTTCAGTTTTGGTCTCGATGGACCTTTGTACAGGCCGGGTCCTCTCATAGCGGGATGGGTTTGCTATGAAATTGTTGCCCTGTCCTTTTCATTTCTCCATCCAGTTTCTGTCAATCAGGGATTCTACTGGAGCAATTCACAGCCTCTCGATGCCTGGACTGGTATCCTCTTATAGGCCACCATACTGTATTCATGCGCATACAGCGATTACGCTGAGTTATATAACTCCTAACCAATGAGGACGATGGATATCTAGTGTGGTGAGCGGCTATGTGTATGACGTTTTCTTGGGAACTTCAATAAACTTCAGCTGACAATTATAGCCGCTTATTGATAAAATGCAATATGTGTGACAATGGCTAATGACGTAAAAATCGTAACACATCAATAATACCGGTAATACTTATTAATAATTCACAGCCATCTATGTGGAACCAACACATGTCTAAGCTAAATAATAAATAATAAAATCATCTTTAAATCTGGTGTAAGCCATTTGGTCCATTTATTTTGTCAAGAGATTGGAGAAATTTGACCCCTTGTGAGAAGCCAGGCAGGAAATACAGAATGAGTAAACGCGTTCTGCAACAAGAACAATGTATCTCTGCTTCCAGTTTAAATGGAAGGGCAAGAGGTCTTTTACTACCATCCAAAAATGAAATTGACAGGATATTATGCTGAAAGAAATCCAAGAAATGGATAGGACAAGTCACTGACCCCATAAATCATCCCAGCTTGTGATGAAACCAGATTGCAGTGAAATGTTTTCAATAAATAATATTTTTGTGCATTAATTGCTGTTATACTTCTTGATCAAAATGACAACAATACATGGTTTAAAAAAATCAGTTGTTGCATAAAAAATGGAGAAACGTCATTATTAGTGATGTCGCAAATATAAAATTTTCGGTTCGCAAACCACGAACGCGAATTTCCGCAAATGTTCGCGAACCGGGCGAACCTTGCGAACCGCCATAGACTTCAATAGGCAGGCGTATTTTAAAACCCACAGGGACTCTTTCTGGCCACAATAGTGATTGAAGGGGCGGGGGAGACCTACTCTCCTTCCCCCCCGCCCCCACCCCTGGGCGGCGGGTGGAGGCCATAAAGATAATGAGGGGGGGACCTACTGTCCTCCCCCTATGCCCCCACCCCTGTGCGGCGGGTGGGGGCCATAATGATAATGAGGGGGGGACCTACTGTCCTCCCCCCCTGGCCCCCACCCCTGGGTGGTGGGTGGGGGCCATAAAGATAATGAGGGGGGGACCTACTGTCCTCCCCCCCTGGCCCCCATCCCTGGGCGGCAGGTGGGGGCCATAAAGATAATGAGGGGGGGACCAACTGTCCTCCTCCTCTCCGGCCCCCACCCCAGTGCGGTGGGTGGGGGTCCTAAAAAAACAATAAGGGGGGGACAACTGTCCCCCCCCCGGCCCACACCCGTGAGCGGTGGGTGGGGCCCTAAATACTAATAAGGGGGGGGGCCTAATGTCCTCCCCCCTGGCCCCCACCCCTGAGCGGTGGGTGGGGGCCCTAAATACAAATGGGGGGGTACCCTAGTATCCTGCCCCCCCCCCAAAAAAAATTATCCCCCTACCTACCCCCCTCACCCTAAAAATAATGAGGGGGGGACTTTTAACTAAGAACCTGTAAAAAAAAAATAGAAAAAAACAACTTACCATTCGATGTTTTCTTTCTTCTAAAATCTTCTTTTTTCAGCCCCAAAGAAGGCCAAATAAAAATCCATAATAACCGACGCAATAAAAAAAAAAAAAAAAAAAAAAATCCATCTTCACCCATGGAGGGCTCCGCGCAGACTGAGCTCTGCAGGGCGGGGGAAGGCTTATAAAGCCTTGCCACGCCCTGCAATTAGGCTAAGAACACTCTGATTGGCTGGTTTAAGCCAATCAGAGTGCTCTTTGTCATTTTACAAGCGTGGGAAAATTCCTAAGAACTTTCCCACGCTGTGTAAAATGACACAGAGAACTGTGATTGGATGGCTTGAAAGTTCTTTGAAATTTTCCCACACTGTGTAAACCATCCAGAACCATCCTTCTATCCTGAGTACCAGGATGGTCACGAGTACCAGAACCATCCTTCTATCGTGAGTACCAGGATGGTTCCGAGTACCAAAACCATCCTTCCATCCTGAGTACCAGTATCATCCTTTTATACTGAGTACCAGAACCTTCCCTCCATCCTGAGTACCCAAACCATCCCTCTATCCTGAGTACCAGAACCATCCTTCTATCCTGAGTACCAGGATGGTTCCGAGTACCAGAACCATCCTTCTATCCTGAGTACCAGGATGGTTCCGAGTACCAGAACCATGCTTCCATCCTGAGTACCAGTATCATCCTTTTATCCTGAGTACCAGAACCTTCCTTCCATCCTGAGTACCCGAAACCATCCCTCTATCCTGAGTACCAGAACCATCCTTCTATCCTGAGTACCAGGATGGTTCCGAGTACCTGAACCATCCTTCCATCCTGAGTACCAGTACCATCATTTTATCCTGAGTACCAGAACCTTCCTTCCATTCTGAGTACAAGAACCATCCTTCTATCCTGAGTACCAGAATTGTCCTTCTATCCTGAGTACCAGAACTGTCCTTCTATCCCGAGTACCAGTACTGTCCTTCTATCCTGAGTACCAGAATTGTCCTTCTATCCCGAGTACCAGAACTGTCCTTCTATCCTGAGTACCAGAACCGTCCTTCCATCCTGAGTACCAGAACCGTCCTTCTATGCTGAGTACCAGAACCGTCCTTCCATGCCTTTATTGATAATTACATTATTAGATAGAATTTGTGGTATCGATGACACAGTAAGATATATTGTTCCATTTTATGTTCTGCTCACCCTATCAGCATTCTGAGTAACCCGGAAAGGTACATTAATCATTTACTAATGATAAAAATTGTGTGATTATTATTTACAAACGATGCCTGTACCGTTACCTCCACATTACACGTGAACAACTTGGGAACTGTGTTCGGCCAATGCTTTCTGATAAGTACAACATCAACGCGTCGATAAACCCAAGGTGGCCATATTCTCAGTAATCCAATAAAGCTAAGGATCAAAGAGGTGATAACGCAGGAACGTCTTTATACGTGATTTCTATAAAAGACTGCGGTATCACCTGTGTAGAGTGTTCTGAACCTACAACTTATCCTCTATACATTATGCAGGTTTACTAAATATATAGATATGGAGAAAAACTATTGAAACATAGAATTGTCCCCCACCTGTTAACAAATTATTCTGCTCTCCGAGTGTAGCAACCACAGCGCATGCACTATGGAAACTCCTTAGCTGATGCTGCTAGCACTGGTTTGGGAGTATAGGAAAGGAGTCATTGGTATAACAGAGCTAGTGTGTCGGCGTCACTAAGGAGGTGTGTCCTGCTTATGGAAGCATTCCCAAGTAATCAAAGAGCCTAGGTGTACCGGAGGCTGAGTGTGGGCAGACTGGAGGCTGAGTGTGGGTGGAGGCTGAGCGTGGGCGGACTGGAGGCTGAGCATGGGTGGAGGCTGAGTGTGGGCAGACTGGAGGCTGAGCGTAGGCAGACTGGAGGCTGAGCATGGGTGAAGACTGAGTGTGGGCAGACTGGAGGCTGAGCGTAGGCGGACTGGAGGCTGAGCATGGGTGGAGACTGAGTGTGGGCAGACTGAAGGCTGAGGATGGGTGGAGGCTGAGTGGATGCTCAGCGTAGGCGGACTGGAGGCTGAGTGTGGGTTGAATGTAGGCAGACCAGAGGCTGAGTGTGGGCTGAATGTAGGCAGACCAGAGGCTGAGTGTGGGCAGAATGTAGGCAGACCAGAGGCTGAGTGTTTGCTGAATGTAGGCAGACCAGAGGCTGAGTGTTTGCTGAATGTAGGCAGACCAGAGGCTGAGTGTTTGCTGAATGTAGGCAGACCAGAGGCTGAGTGTTTGCTGAATGTAGGCAGACCAGAGGCTGAGTGTGGGCTGAATGTAGGCAGACCAGAGGCTGAGTGTGGGCAGAATGTAGGCAGACCAGAGGCTGAGTGTTT
The DNA here is from genome assembly GCF_036172605.1 of Pelobates fuscus. Taxonomy (NCBI): domain Eukaryota; kingdom Metazoa; phylum Chordata; class Amphibia; order Anura; family Pelobatidae; genus Pelobates; species Pelobates fuscus. The sequence continues at coordinate 444,383,092 of NC_086318.1, read as the reverse complement.
GCTGAATGTAGGCAGACCAGAGGCTGAGTGTTTGCTGAATGTAGGCAGACCAGAGGCTGAGTGTTTGCTGAATGTAGGCAGACCAGAGGCTGAGTGTTTGCTGAATGTAGGCAGACCAGAGGCTGAGTGTGGGCTGAATGTAGGCAGACCAGAGGCTGAGTGTGGGCAGAATGTAGGCAGACCAGAGGCTGAGTGTGGGCTGAATGTAGGCAGACCAGAGGCTGAGTGTTTGCTGAATGTAGGCAGACCAGAGGCTGAGTGTTTGCTGAATGTAGGCAGACCCGAGGCTGAGTGTTTGCTGAATGTAGGCAGACCAGAGGCTGAGAGGGGCAGAATGTAGGCAGACCAGAGGCTGAGTGTGGGCTGAATGTAGGCAGACCAGAGGCTGAGTGTGGGCAGAATGTAGGCAGACCAGAGGCTGAGTGTTTGCTGAATGTAGGCAGACCAGAGGCTGAGTGTTTGCTGAATGTAGGCAGACCAGAGGCTGAGTGTGGGCTGAATGTAGGCAGACCAGAGGCTGAGTGTGGGCTGAATGTAGGCAGACCAGAGGCTGAGTGTGGGCTGAATGTAGGCAGACCAGAGGCTGAGCGTGGGCAGAATGTAGGCAGACCAGAGGCTGAGTGTGGGCAGAATGTAGGCAGACCAGAGGCTGAGTGTGGGCAGAATGTAGGCAGACCAGAGGCTGAGTGTGGGCAGAATGTAGGCAGACCAGAGGCTGAGTGTGGGCAGAATATAGGCAGACCAGAGGCTGAGTGTGGGCAGAATGTAGGCAGACCAGAGGCTGAGTGTTTGCTGAATGTAGGCAGACCAGAAGCTGAGCGTGGGCAGAATGTAGGCAGACCAGAGGCTGAGTGTGGGCTGAATGTAGGCAGACCAGAGGCTGAGTGTGGGCTGAATGTAGGCAGAGTGGAAGACCAGAGGCTGAGTGTGGGCAGAATGTAGGCAGACCAGAGGCTGAGTGTGGGCAGAATGTAGGCAGACCAGAGGCTGAGTGTGGGCAGAATGTAGGCAGACTAGAGGCTGAGCGTGGGTGGACTGTTAAGAGTAACAGCTGAACTAAGGCGGAGATCATGCAACAAATTAATGGCAGAAGAGACACACACAAATCCACGCCGATCTCTCTCCATTCAGCCACTGAGTAAAATGTCTTCTAACTCACAGGGTACTCGGGTTGGCTAAAATATGCAAACAGATTAATTAACCCCTTAAGGACCAAACTTCTGGAATAAAAGGGAATTATGACATGTCACACATGTCATGTGTCCTTAAGGGGTTAAAGTCAGCAATTAGTGAAACCAAACATGTAGATTTAAATAACACTGCCAGATAGCTACATAAATAGTTAAGTAATTAAGAAAACAATAATAAGTAATAATTAGTAAAGACATCAAATTAGCAATTAGGACTGGGCTCCTGGCGTACAACAGGTTAAGACCAGATTTCTGAGAGTTTCTGACAGATTCCAAGAGAGGATTTTCTGAATTCTTTGCCAGAGGATTAACGGTAGTTTTTTCAGTCCAAATCTCCGTGGATCCCGGCTAGGACTCTGCACAGCTGCCATTCGTACGGCTTATTCACTAAATTCAGAATTAAAGCACAATGTCGGCTAAATCTGAAAACCTGTGACTTTTTCCAGATCATTTCTTTTATCCGGAATATTGTAATTCAGATCACAATTCTGCGTTTAGTAAATAAATCTCACAGAGTAGAATAAACGTTTCCTTTATTCATTTCTCTGGGTGAAAGTATGACGGAGTGAAATGCGATGGGGCACCACCAGATTTCTAAGATTATCGAATAGCGGGTGATATAATGTAACAATGCATTATTACCTGCACTGCCAGAACAGCATACAGGAACTCCATCGCTGATTAATTATGGAGCGCAGAACAGGCAGGAAATCGGAGAAAATCAGAAGATTTGTTAGTATTATTGATGGTTATTATATTTTATTTCAGTAAATATCCGTTCATTATCTATTACCATTATACGCTGCTCAATGACTGAGAAAAATACCTTCAGTGTTATCAGCATTCATTTACACAAACATGGTGCCCTGAGACAAGAATCAATCAGAACATTTAGTCTGATTTAGTCTGCTTGTTATCCAATCTCTGACTCCATTGATTTAACTGATTTACTCTTCACAATAGACTGAAACACTTAGCAACAACCATGACATTCTTTACTGTGTCAGCCTGTACTGCTCCCACTGGAAGGCTATTCCAGGTATCTACTACCCTTTCTATATCGCTGTTACTGCTCCCACTGGAAGTCTATTCCAGGTATCTACTACCCTTTCTATATCACTGTTACTGCTCCCACTGGAAGTCTATTCCAGGTATCTACTACCCTTTCTATATCACTGTTACCGCTCCCACTGGAAGGCTATTCCAGGTATCTACTACCCTTTCTATATCGCTGTTACTGCTCCCACTGGAAGGCTATTCCAGGTATCTACTACCCTTCTATATCACTGTTACTGCTCCCACTGGAAGGCCATTCCAGGTATCTACTACCCTTTCTATATCACGGTTACTGCTCCCTCTGGAAGGCTATTCCAGGTATCTATTACCCTTTCTATATCGCTGTTACTGCTCCCACTGGAAGGCTATTCAATATATCTACTACCCTTTCTATATCGCTGTTACTGCTCCCACTGAAAGGCTGTTCCAGGTATCTACTACCCTTTCTATATCGCTGTTACTGCTCCCACTGGAAGTCTATTCCAGGTATCTACTACCCTTTCTATATCACTGTTACCACTCCCACTGGAAGGCTATTCCAGGTATCTACTACCCTTTCTATATCACTGTTACTGCTCCCACTGGAAGGCCATTCCAGGTATCTACTATCCTTTCTATATCACGGTTACTGCTCCCTCTGGAAGGCTATTCCAGGTATCTATTACCCTTTCTATATCGCTGTTACTGCTCCCACTGGAAGGCTATTCAATATATCTACTACCCTTTCTATATCGCTGTTACTGCTCCCACTGGAAGGCTATTCCAGGTATCTACTACCCTTTCTATATCACGGTTACTGCTCCCTCTGGAAGGCTATTCCAGGTATCTATTACCCTTTCTATATCGCTGTTACTGCTCCCACTGGAAGGCTATTCAATATATCTACTACCCTTTCTATATCGCTGTTACTGCTCCCACTGAAAGGCTGTTCCAGGTATCTACTACCCTTTCTATATCGCTGTTACTGCTCCCACTGGAAGTCTATTCCAGGTATCTACTACCCTTTCTATATCACTGTTACCACTCCCACTGGAAGGCTATTCCAGGTATCTACTACCCTTTCTATATCGCTGTTACTGCTCCCACTGGAAGGCTATTCCAGGTATCTACTACCCTTTCTATATCGCTGTTACTGCTCCCACTGGAAGGCTATTCCAGGTATCTACTACCCTTCTATATCACGGTTACTGCTCCCTCTGGAAGGCTATTCCATGTATCTATTACCCTTTCTATATCGCTGTTACTGCTCCCACTGGAAGGCTATTCAATATATCTACTACCCTTTCTATATCGCTGTTACTGCTCCCACTGAAAGGCTGTTCCAGGTATCTACTACCCTTTCTATATCGCTGTTACTGCTCACACTGGAAGTCTATTCCAGGTATCTACTACCCTTTCTATATCGATGTTACTGCTCCCACTGAAAGGCTGTTCCAGGTATCTACTACCCTTTCTATATCGCTGTTACTGCTCCCACTGGAAGTCTATTCCAGGTATCTACTACCCTTTCTATATCACTGTTACCGCTCCCACTGGAAGGCCATTCCAGGTATCTACTACCCTTTCTATATCACTGTTACTGCTCCCACTGGAAGGCTATTCCAGGTATCTACTACCCTTTTTATATCGCTGTTACTGCTCCCACTGGAAGGCTATTCCAGGTATCTACTACCCTTTCTATATCGATGTTACTGCTCCCACTGAAAGGCTGTTCCAGGTATCTACTACCCTTTCTATATCGCTGTTACTGCTCCCACTGGAAGTCTATTCCAGGTATCTACTACCCTTTCTATATCACTGTTACCGCTCCCACTGGAAGGCCATTCCAGGTATCTACTACCCTTTCTATATCACTGTTACTGCTCCCACTGGAAGGCTATTCCAGGTATCTACTACCCTTTCTATATCACGGTTACTGCTCCCTCTGGAAGGCTATTCCAGGTATCTATTACCCTTTCTATATCGCTGTTACTGCTCCCACTGGAAGGCTATTCAATATATCTACTACCCTTTCTATATCGCTGTTACTGCTCCCACTGGTAGGCTGTTCCAGGTATCTACTACCCTTTCTATGTCACTGTTACTGCTCCCACTGGAAGGCTATTCCAGGTATCTACTACCCTTTCTATATCACTGTTCCCTTTACTGCTCCCACTGGAAGACTATTCCAGATATCTACTACTCTTTCTAGATCACTGTTAGCCATTACTGCTTCCACTGGCAGGCTATTCCAGGTATCTACTACCCTTAATTGTTGTTTTTCACTTTTGTTCCAATGATTAATATCCGAAGACTTTGCAATTCTTTATTACTTACAGCAAAATGAAGGAATTGTTCAAAATATTTGCCGTTATCACTGTACCGTGGAAAATCTTCATATTTATTGCACATTTTGTTCAGACAGCGCCGCTATTTGAAACGACAATAAAGCGACACAGATCAAACTGTGGTGAAGGGTGTAAATAAAAGGTATAACACGGGGGCAAACAGAAAGCAGGGGAGGGGAGGTGTTCTACAATGTTGATACACTATTTCAAAGGATTCCATGGGTAAAATGTATTGTAATGTTAAGATAGTGAGATAAATGTCTGTAACTCCTCACTAGAAGAAACTATCTTACAAAAACTACATAGAAAAATCCATCATTCATCACATCAGGATTCTAGGAACTAACGCGGGAATATGAAACGGATATATTAAATATTAATATTAAATTAACAGCCTGCGATGGTGACCGTGGTGTGCCGCGGTTTAGTCTATAACTAGGCTGCAGCGCCTCCTGCTGGTTGCCACACAATCTGAATTTGCCATCTGCAGGTGTTAGTGTAATTGACAATAAATGTGTATTTGTTTCCAGTGATCAGTGTGTTATTACCAATAAGGATCACTATTACTAAAGAGACAAGCAGAGCAGAGACCAGACGGGATTTCACAGTCAGCGAATAGGATACATTTAGATAAAACCATACCTACCATAACACTTCACATGGACAAAGGGGGTATTCGTTTTAGTGGTGTGAGTGGGGGAGTAGCCAGGGTCGCGGCTGCTCTGGGTGTGAGTGGGGGCTCGGCTGTTCTGAGAAGTTTTAGGTGACTTATTAATAACAATTTATCCAACTAAAAAGGAATTTATTACAAGAACAATGTATCTCTTTTACAAAGAGAAACACATTTATTGTAGTTTAAAGACACATTACTGGGAGTATTATTACTGTGGGGCTCTGTTATACACTCAGACACATTACTGGGAGTATTATTACTGTGGAGCTCTGTTATACACTCAGACACATTACTGGGAGTATTATTACTGTGGAGCTCTGTTATACACTCAGACACATTACTGGGAGTATTATTGCTGTGGAGCTCTGTTATACACTGAGTCACATTACTGGGAGTATTATTGCTGTGGAGCTCTGTTATACACTCAGACACATTACAGGGAGTATTATTGCTGTGGAGCTCTGTTATACACTCAGACACATTACTGGGAGTATTATTACTGTGGAGCTCTGTTATACACTCAGACACATTACTGGGAGTATTATTGCTGTGGAGCTCTGTTATACACTGAGTCACATTACTGGGAGTATTATTGCTGTGGAGCTCTGTTATACACTCAGACACATTACAGGGAGTATTATTGCTGTGGAGCTCTGTTATACACTCGGACACATTACTGGGAGTATTATTACTGTGTAGCTGTTATACACTCAGACACATTACTGGGAGTATTATTGCTGTGGAGCTCTGTTATACACTCAGACACATTACTGGGAGTATTATTGCTGTGGAGCTCTGTTATACGCTCAGACACATTACTGGGAGTATTATTGCTGTGGAGCTCTGTTATACACTCAGACACATTACAGGGAGTATTATTGCTGTGGAGCTCTGTTATACACTCAGACACATTACTGGGAGTATTATTGCTGTGGAGCTCTGTTATACACTCAGACACATTACTAGGAGTATTATTGCTGTGGAGCTCTGTTATACACTCAGACACATTACTGGGAGTATTAATGCTGTAGAGCTCTGTTATACACTCAGACACATTACTGGGAGTATTATTACTGTGGAGCTCTGTTATACACTCAGACACATTACTGGGAGTATTATTGCTGTGGAGCTCTGTTATACACTCAGACACATTACAGGGAGTATTATTGCTGTGGAGCTCTGTTATACACTCAGACACATTACTGGGAGTATTATTACTGTGGAGCTCTGTTATACACTCAGACACATTACTGGGAGTATTATTGCTGTGGAGCTCTGTTATACACTCAGACACATTAGTGAGAGTATTATTGCTGTGGAGCTCTGTTATACACAGACACATTACTGGGAGTATTATTGCTGTGGGGCTCTGTTATACACCCAGACACATAACTGGGAGTATTATTACTGTGGAGCTCTGTTATACACTCAGACACATTACTGGGATTATTATTACTGTGGAGCTCTGTTATACACTCACACACATTACTGGGAGTATTATTGTTGTGGGGCTCTGTTATACACTCAGACACATTACTGGGAGTATTAATACTGTGGAGCTCTGTTATACACACAGACACATTACTGGGAGTATTATTACTGTGGAGCTCTGTTATACGCACAGACCCATTACTGGGAGTATTATTGCTGTGGAGCTCTGTTATACACTCAGACACATTACTGGGAGTATTATTGCTGTGGGCTGTGTTATACACTCAGACACATTACTGGGAGTATTATTGACGTGGAGCTCTGTTATACACTCAGACACATGACTGGGAGTATTATTGCTGTGGAGCTCTGTTATACACTCAGACACATTACTGGGAGTATTTTTGCTGTGAAGCTTTGTTATACACTCAGACACATTACTAGGAGTATTATTGCTGTAGAGCTCTGTTATACACTCAGACACATTACTGGGAGTATTATTGCTGTGGAGCTCTGTTATACACTCAGACACATTACTGGGAGTATTAATACTGTGGAGCTCTGTTATACACTCAGACGCATTACTGGGAGTATTATTGCTGTGGAGCTCTGTTATACACTCAGACACATTACTGGGAGTATTAATACTGTGGAGCTCTGTTATACACACAGACACATTACTGGGAGTATTATTACTGTGGAGCTCTGTTATACGCACAGACCCATTACTGGGAGTATTATTGCTGTGGAGCTCTGTTATGCACTCAGACACATTACTGGGAGTATTATTGCTGTGGGCTGTGTTATACACTCAGACACATTACTGGGAGTATTATTGACGTGGAGCTCTGTTATACACTCAGACACATGACTGGGAGTATTATTGATGTGGAGCTCTGTTATACACTCAGACACATTACTGGGAGTATTTTTGCTGTGAAGCTCTGTTATACACTCAGACACATTACTAGGAGTATTATTGCTGTAGAGTTCTGTTATACACTCAGACACATTACTGGGAGTATTATTGCTGTGGAGCTATGTTATACACTCAGACACATTACTGGGAGTATTATTACTGTGGAGCTCTGTTATACACTCAGACACATTACTGGGAGTATTATTACTGTGGAGCTCTGTTATACACTCAGACACATTACTGGGAGTATTATTGCTGTGGAGCTCTGTTATACACTCAGACACATTACTGGGAGTATTATTGCTGTGGAGCTCTGTTATACACTCAGACACATTACTGGGAGTAGTATAGCTGTGGGGCTCTGTAATACATTCAGACACATTATTGGGAGTATTATTGCCGTGGAGCTCTGTTATACACTCAGACACATTACTGGGAGTATTATTACTGTGGAGCTCTGTTATACACTCACACGCATTACTGGGAGTATTATTGCTGTGGGGCTCTGTTATACACTCAGACACATTACTGGGAGTATTAATACTGTGGAGCTCTGTTATACACTCAGACACATTACTGAGAGTATTATTGCTGTGGAGCTCTGTTATACACTCAGACACATTACTGGGAGTATTATTGCTGTGGAGCTCTGTTATACACTCAGACACATTATTGGGAGTATTATTGCCGTGGAGCTCTGTTATACACTCAGACACATTACTGGGAGTATCATTGCTGTGGAGCTCTGTTATACACACAGACACATTACTGAGAGTATTATTGTTGTGGAGCTCTGTTATACGCTCAGACACATTACTGGGAGTATTAGTGCTGTGGAGTTCTGTTATACACCCAGACACATTACTGGGAGTATTATTGCTGTGGAGTTCTGTTATACACTCAGACACATTACTGGGAGTATTATTGCTGTGGAGCTCTGTTATACACTCAGACACATTACTGGGAGTATTATTGCTGTGGAGTTCTGTTATACACTCAGACACATTACTGGGAGTATTATTGCTGTGAAGCTCTGTTATACACTCAGACACATTACTGGGAGTACTATTGCTGTGGAGTGCTGTTAGTATAGTAAGTAAGTATATCATTCAGCATGGCGCTCTGAGGGTTAATGGCAGTAAGTATACCATTCAGCATGGTGCTCAAAGGGTTAATGGCAGTAAGTATACCATTCAGCATGGCACTCAGAGGGTTAATGGCAGTAAGTATACCATTCAGCATGGCACTCAGAGGGTTAATGGCAGTAAGTATACCATTCAGCATGGCACTCAGAGGGTTAATGGCAGTAAGTATACCAGTCAGCATGGCGCTCCGAGGGTTAATGGCAGTAAGTATACCATTCAGCATGGCGCTCAAAGGGTTAATGGCAGTAAGTATACCATTCAGCATGGCACTCAGAGGGTTAATGGCAGTAAGTATACCATTCAGGTTGGCGCTCTGAGGGTTAATGTCAGTAAGTATACCATTCAGCATGGCACTCAGAGGGTTAATGGCAGTAAGTATACCATTCAGCATGGCACTCAGAGGGTTAATGGCAGTAAGTATACAATTCAGCATGGCACTCAGAGGGTTAATGGCAGTAAGTATACCATTCAGGTTGGCGCTCTGAGGGTTAATGTCAGTAAGTATACCATTCAGCAAGGCGCTCAGAGGGTTAATTACAGTAAGTACACCATTCAGCATGGCACTCAGCGGGTTAATGGCAGTAAGTAAACCATTCAGCATGGTGCTCAAAGGGTTAATGGCAGTAAGTATACCATTCAGCATGGTACTCTGAGGGTTAATGGCAGTAAGTATACCATTCAGCATGGCACTCTGAGGGTTAATGGCAGTAAGTATACCATTCAGCATGGCACTCTGAGGGTTAATGGCAGTAATTATACCATTCAGGTTGGCGCTCTGAGGGTTACTGGCAGTAAGTAAACCATTCAGCATGGTGCTCAAAGGGTTAATGGCAGTAAGTATACCATTCAGCATGGTACTCTGAGGGTTAATGGCAGTAAGTATACCATTCAGCATGGCACTCTGAGGGTTAATGGCAGTAAGTATACCATTCAGCATGGCACTCTGAGGGTAAATGGCAGTAAGTATACCATTCAGCATGGCGCTCCGAGGGTTAATGGCAGTAAGTATACCATTCAGCATGGCACTCAGAGGGTTAATGGCAGTAATTATGGCACATTCTGCTTTGCAGGACATATCTTTGGAGTTTACATAAAGTGAAGTTGCGTGACTCTCTGGCGTTTGGAGGGGGAAGAGTTAAGTCTGCAGCGGAGAATCTGGTCTGACCCAGGATTGCGTGGATCACCCCGCAGTAGATGTCTCCGCACAGAGATTCCAATCGCTCTATGATATACACACGGCGCCGTCAGCCCCATCATCACAAAGAAAAATCTCTCTCATCCAAGAACAAACAGGGCCCCTAGAGAATCAACAGGTTTGTTTAAAAAAAAAAAAAGGGGAGCGTTAATTTGGGACAGCCTGTGTCTGTATCTCCGACGCTGACTTTCATCCCCAATGTGGGTAGCACCGAGCCCTGACTACCTCGACAATCACAACATGAACCGCGTCTTCCAGGACCAAAGGCAACACGCAGGAAGTGGGAGATGATCTATTGGTCAATATTACCCCGTACAGACTCATGTATGTATGTAGTGGGCATTGGATAGCATTCCCTTCATCCCCCATAAAACCATAATTTACCCCTTCAAATAACGACAGACAACTTCTTGGAGAAAACAGGCCACAGCATGTATTAACACAACCAAATACTGTATAACTCCTTTAACATATAACAAAATAATAATTATCATAAATTAACAAACAATTTGCACATAGTCATACAGTAACCAAAGAAACCGTCCTTGCCAATCTAACTTCCAAACCTCAACATACCAGACTTCCCCATTAACCCCTTCATCACGTTTGTTAACATAATAATTAGCCGAACATTGAAACCTGGGAATTAAAGCCATCCATAAACAAAGGATAACACAGACTGCTAAACTGCCATAATTACAACATCTCGTTACACTATTTCACTTTTCATGTTGTCATTGGGAATTGGGGGTGGTAAATGCTTTAACCCCTTAAGGACCAAACTTCTGGAATAAAAAGGAATCATGACATGTCACACATGTCATGTGTCCTTAAGGGGTTAAAGCACAGCTGTTAAACCCCCCCCCCCCTCCCCCCCAGATATTTTGAGGGTAAAACCTTACATACTGTTAATTTGTTGCATTCAGAGAGGTTCGTGAAACATTATCCAGCAATCTGCGTCTGAAGTCTGACACCTCGCTCCAGAGATTATATGATACGCTTTGTTTTGCAAGATTCATAACAGGGACTGAAATATAATCGTAGAAGCGGAATTACATTTTTGCAATATAAGCAAATATATGTGAAAACCATTATTTTATGCTTATGAATATTTAGAATGAACCTGAGGGTATTCTAAAGAAATTTGCCAGAATGCAAAATGAATGCCTATGTGTTAGCATACAGGGTATTAAAGGGTGTTATACAGCCCGAGATACAAACAAATAAAATAAATAAAAACACTTAGTTTAGTAGAAATGCCCACCAGGAAAACATGCTTGCATTTACTTAAAAAAAATTCAGGGGTTTATCTAAACACAGATTGTAAAACCTGCTGGTCTCTTGTCTGCAGCCTTTGCAAGCCCTCCCCTTCTAACCCCGCCCAGACTTTCTGTGGCTGCCCAATCACAGACTCCCAATGCAGCTCAATGAGAAGACTTTGCAAGGCTCCACTGAGCTAACCAAACCAGGAAGTAACAGGACCGGTTATCTGAATGACAGCCGGGGGTGTAACAAAATGAATTTCTATTGATATGTGCACTTTTTGTAATGTAAAAAATAGGACACTCTTCTTCACACAGTGAGCGTTTCAGTAAGATAAACTCAGCGTTTCATTGCTTTGAAAATCTCCCAATTATTTCGAATTAGCAGCAAGAGCCGGCGAGCGGAGTGAAAGAGGCCATCTCTAGGATGATAGCCGCTCAATTCATATCGGATAACTATAACTACTGCCAAATGCTGAGCTAAATGTCCCATAAAAAACCTTTTGGAAAAGTGTCCGGAATAGTCTCTGCTCCAACTGCAGACCTGGAGATTTGCAGGAGGCAGAGGAACAACAAAATAACGTAATTTCTAGATTATTTTAATGTGTTTTGCATAATATTTTTGCTTACTAAAGGTGAGCGGTAGTTCTGCTAAAGAAGAGATGGTTTCGCAGTTGTAGGCCGGGAGTAGCTAGTTAATTAGCAACAGATTTGGTTCATCTCATTAAATGACTTTATTTATTAGCCAGTAAGTGGAAAAGTCACTGTTTTAGTAAATAACCCCCTTTAACTCTTTATTTAAAGTACAGCCATTGGTATAATACGATAACCCCCTTTAACTCTTTATTTAAAGTACAGCCAGTGGTATAATACGATAACCCCCTTTAACTCTTTATTTAAAGTACAGCCGGTGGTATAATACGATAACCCCCTTTAACTCTTTATTTAAAGTACAGCCGGTGGTATAATACGATAACCCCCTTTAACTCTTTATTTAAAGTACAGCCGGTGGTATAATACGATAACCCCCTTTAACTCTTTATTTAAAGTACAGCCGGTGGTATAATACGATAACCCCCTTTAACTCTTTATTTAAAGTACAGCCAGTGGTATAATACGATAACCCCCTTTAACTCTTTATTTAAAGTACAGCCAGTGGTATAATACGATAACCCCCTTTAACTCTTTATTTAAAGTACAGCCGGTGGTATAATACGATAACCCCCTTTAACTCTTTATTTAAAGTACAGCCAGTGGTATAATACGATGACCCCCTTTAACTCTTTATTTAAAGTACAGCCGGTGGTATAATACGATAACCCCCTTTAACTCTTTATTTAAAGTACAGCCAGTGGTATAATACGATAACCCCCTTTAACTCTTTATTTAAAGTACAGCCAGTGGTATAATACGATAACCCCCTTTAACTCTTTATTTAAAGTACAGCCAGTGGTATAATACGATAACCCGCTTTAACTCTTTATTTAAAGTACAGCCAGTGGTATAATACGATAACCCGCTTTAACTCTTTATTAAAAGTACAGCCGGTGGTATAATACGATAACCCCCTTTAACTCTTTATTTAAAGTACAGACGGTGTATAATACGATAACCCCCTTTAACTCTTTATTTAAAGTACAGCCGGTGGTATAATACGATAACCCCCTTTAACTCTTTATTTAAAGTACAGCCAGTGGTATAATACGATAACCCCCTTTAACTCTTTATTTAAAGTACAGCCAGTGGTATAATACGATAACCCCCTTTAACTCTTTATTAAAAGTACAGCCGGTGGTATAATACGATAACCCCCTTTAACTCTTTATTTAAAGTACAGCCGGTGTATAATACGATAACCCCCTTTAACTCTTTATTTAAAGTACAGCCGGTGGTATAATACGATAACCCCCTTTAACTCTTTATTTAAAGTACAGCCAGTGGTATAATACGATAACCCCCTTTAACTCTTTATTTAAAGTACAGACGGTGGTATAATACGATAACCCCCTTTAACTCTTTATTTAAAGTACAGCCAGTGTTATAATACGATAACCCCCTTTAACTCTTTATTTAAAGTACAGCCGGTGTATAATACGATAACCCCCTTTAACTCTTTATTTAAAGTACAGCCGGTGGTATAATACGATAACCCCCTTTAACTCTTTATTTAAAGTACAGCCGGTGATATAATACGATAACCCCCTTTAACTCTTTATTTAAAGTACAGCCGGTGGTATAATACGATAACCCCCTTTAACTCTTTATTTAAAGTACAGCCGGTGGTATAATACGATAACCCCCTTTAACTCTTTATTTAAAGTACAGCCGGTGGTATAATACGATAACCCCCTTTAACTCTTTATTTAAAGTACAGCCGGTGGTACAATACGATAACCCCCTTTAACTCTTTATTTAAAGTACAGCCGGTGGTATAATACGATAACCCCCTTTAACTCTTTATTTAAAGTACAGCCGGTGGTATAATACGATAACCCCCTTTAACTCTTTATTTAAAGTACAGCCGGTGGTATAATACGATAACCCCCTTTTACTCTTTATTTAACGTACAGCCAGTGATATAATACGATAACCCCCTTTAACTCTTTATTTAAAGTACAGCAAGTGGTATAATACGATAACCCCCTTTAACTCTTTATTTAAAGTACAGCCGGTGGTATAATACGATAACCCCCTTTAACTCTTTATTTAAAGTACAGCCGGTGGTATAATACAATAACCCCCTTTAACTCTTTATTTAAAGTACAGCCAGTGGTATAATACGATAACCCCCTTTAACTCTTTATTTAATGTACAGCCGGTGGTATAATACGATAACCCCCTTTAACTCTTTATTTAATGTACAGCCGGTGGTATAATAAGATAACCCCCTTTAACTCTTTATTTAAAGTACAGCCGGTGGTATAATACGATAACCCCCTTTAACTCTTTATTTAAAGTACAGCCGGTGGTATAATACAATAACCCCCTTTAACCCTTTATTTAAAGTACAGCCGGTGGTATAATATGATAACCCCCTTTAATTCTTTATTTAAAGTACAGCCGGTGGTATAATACGATAACCCCCTTTAACTCTTTATTTAAAGTACAGCCAGTGGTATAATACGATAACCCCCTTTAACTCTTTATTTAAAGTACAGCCGGTGGTATAATACGATAACCCCCTTTAACTCTTTATTTAAAGTACAGCCGGTGGTATAATACGATAACCCCCTTTAACTCTTTATTTAAAGTACAGCCAGTGGTATAATACGATAACCCCCTTTAACTCTTTTTATTTAAAGTACAGCCAGTGGTATAATACGATAACCCCCTTTAACTCTTTATTTAAAGTACAGCCGGTGGTATAATACAATAACCCCCTTTAACTATTTATTTAAAGTACAGCCGGAGGTATAATACGATAACCCCCTTTAACTCTTTATTTAAAGTACAGCCAGTGGTATAATACGATAACCCCCTTTAACTCTTTATTTAAAGTACAGCCGGTGGTATAATACGATAACCCCCTTTAACTCTTTATTTAAAGTACAGCCGGTGGTATAATACGATAACCCCCTTTAACTCTTTATTTAAAGTACAGCCGGTGGTATAATACGATAACCCCCTTTAACTCTTTATTTAAAGTACAGCCGGTGGTATAATACGATAACCCCCTTTAACTCTTTATTTAAAGTACAGCCGGTGGTATAATACGATAACCCCCTTTAACTCTTTATTTAAAGTACAGCCAGTGGTATAATACGATAACCCCCTTTAACTCTTTATTTAAAGTACAGCCGGTGGTATAATACGATAACCCCCTTTAACTCTTTATTTAAAGTACAGCCGGTGGTATAATACGATAACCCCCTTTAACTCTTTATTTAAAGTACAGCCGGTGGTATAATACAATAACCCCCTTTAACCCTTTATTTAAAGTACAGCCGGTGGTATAATATGATAACCCCCTTTAATTCTTTATTTAAAGTACAGCCGGTGGTATAATACGATAACCCCCTTTAACTCTTTATTTAAAGTACAGCCAGTGGTATAATACGATAACCCCCTTTAACTCTTTATTTAAAGTACAGCCGGTGGTATAATACGATAACCCCCTTTAACTCTTTATTTAAAGTACAGCCGGTGGTATAATACGATAACCCCCTTTAACTCTTTATTTAAAGTACAGCCAGTGGTATAATACGATAACCCCCTTTAACTCTTTTTATTTAAAGTACAGCCAGTGGTATAATACGATAACCCCCTTTAACTCTTTATTTAAAGTACAGCCGGTGGTATAATACAATAACCCCCTTTAACTCTTTATTTAAAGTACAGCCGGTGGTATAATACGATAACCCCCTTTAACTCTTTATTTAAAGTACAGCCAGTGGTATAATACGATAACCCCCTTTAACTCTTTATTTAAAGTACAGCCGGTGGTATAATACGATAACCCCCTTTAACTCTTTATTTAAAGTACAGCCGGTGGTATAATACGATAACCCCCTTTAACTCTTTATTTAAAGTACAGCCGGTGGTATAATACGATAACCCCCTTTAACTCTTTATTTAAAGTACAGCCGGTGGTATAATACGATAACCCCCTTTAACTCTTTATTTAAAGTACAGCCGGTGGTATAATACGATAACCCCCTTTAACTCTTTATTTAAAGTACAGCCAGTGGTATAATACGATAACCCCCTTTAACTCTTTATTTAAAGTACAGCCGGTGGTATAATACGATAACCCCCTTTAACTCTTTATTTAAAGTACAGCCGGTGGTATAATACGATAACCCCCTTTAACTCTTTATTTAAAGTACAGCCGGTGGTATAATACGATAACCCCCTTTAACTCTTTATTTAAAGTACAGCCGGTGGTATAATACGATAACCCCCTTTAACTCTTTATTTAAAGTACAGCCAGTGGTATAATACGATAACCCCCTTTTTTTTTTTTTTTTTTGTAAATTCTTTATTGTGATGTTCAAGTGAGTGCTGTAACACATGCTTATCCCACTACATCATATATGCGTTGTAAAACAAGTTGAACAATGACATCAATAGTGTAAACAGTAGGCATTATCGTTTTTGAGCAATCTCACATGTGTCAAGCATCGTAAAAGCTGTCAATCAATAGGCTATAAACAAGTGTAACAAGTTTAGACGGGTGCTTGTCTCATAGCTAGAGCAGTTTCAATAACAGTAACAATAACTGGTTAAATGCAAAAAAAAATAAAAAAAAAAAAAGAGCCGTTTCCGAACCCTATTCTAAGGGTCTTCTGGAGAGTTGTGCTTATAAATCGGACAGTTTAAATGAAGGATGTAGCTTCAGTATCGAAATTATGTGACAGGTGGAGCAGGAGAGTGTTCTCGACCATCATTAGAGACCCCTGTCCTACGGGTTATGAGGTTGAGTGTATGAAGGGAAATTGGTCGCTTGGTAGGTTGGATCGTTATATGGTCAAGAATTCGGGTACGGAGTTGTTCCACGGGTCACGTGTGTGACAGATAGAAGCTTGGTTGTGTCTGCCTAATAGTGTAACCCGCTGGTCAGGTGTGGGTTGTGTCGCCCCATGATGTCACTTATCTGGTGCTACATCCCCTTCCTCCCGTCGGTCGAAGGAGTCATATTTTGGAGACTATTTTCTCCATATGTTCAGTTCCTTATTACCTCCGTCGGTCGACAGTTTATTAGGTCAATGATTCAAGCCAGTACGCATCACTTCGTGTCATGGCGGTATATCGTACTTTCAGCATGATCGGGTCCTCCCCGCCCCGACCCCCTCAGGCGCAGGTCAGGCCGCCCCAGCGATGCCCTTCAGAGAAGTCATATGGGCTCGAGTAAACATAATGGATGTAGGTAGGTAGAAGAGATGGAGTAAGTGGGGAAGAGGAAGGGGGGGAGGGTGGGGAGGGTAGAGGGGGGGGGGAAGAGTGTGGAGAGCGACATGTGTCAGAGTGCGCCCAGGCACCCCCCAATCCCCAGGGGTTGTGGCGTGCGCTAAGACCCTCCATGTCTTGGTCGTGATAGGTAGACATACCAAGGGGTCCAAATTTCGACGTGTTTGGTGCTCCTCCCTAGTAGGTCCGCGTACCGCGCCTCGGCTGTGTGTATTTCTTCCACTCTCTGTAGCCATTCTGCAGTTGTCGGTGGTTGGGTTTGTTTCCATCTAACCGGTATAGACGCTTTCGCCGCGTTCAGCAGGTGCCTCAATATTGATCGTTTGTATTGGGCTATCGAGCTTTCCGTGCAGTGAAGGAGGGCCAATTCTATGCTAAAGTCCGGTAGGTCTCCCAGGATAGCCGTTATTTCCCTTCGTACGTCCTCCCAGTATGGCCTGATCCTTGCACAGTCCCACCAGATGTGCCTAAGGGTACCAGTATGTGACTCACACCTCCAGCAGACATCTGTGGTATCCCTAAATATTCTGTGCAGTAGCGACGGGGTCCTGTACCAATGGGAGAGTAGCTTAAAGTTGACCTCCTGATACTTGGTGCTTATGGAACTTTTGTGTTGTAAGATCAGTATCTGTTCCCATTGTGCTTCGGTGTACGTTCTAGCCGTCAACTCCTCCCATTGCCTCTTAAACGCAGTGTTCCGTGTGTGATCACCTGTGATCAGTTGTTGGTAGATAGTTGAAACTCTACCCTCTACCCCAGAGTCGGCTATGCAGAGGTGTTCGAACCACGTCTGTTCTCTGTGGATTGCTACTCGGTTTGGGAGGTTGTAATAGAAATGACGTAGTTGCGCATAATGAAATCTGTGCATCAGCGTCAGTTGTGGTACCTCACTCCATTCCCTTATGGTTTTCATTCCAGTATTGCTAAGGACCTCGGATATCGGGACATAACAGTCCCCATCTCCCTCGATTGGCCAGGCCGATCTGCGTAGTCCCCCACCTATTCCAGTATTGTGTGTTATCGGGATCAAGGGGCTTGGTTGAGGAGAGATGAGTTGGTTCCGCCTTAAGTGAGACCATGTCTTTAGTGTTTGAGTAATGGGTGATTCATTGCCCAATTTCGATGTCGCGTCTGCCGAGCCTTGCCATGTGAATCTGTGAAGGGCATTGTTTGTGCTTACCCTATCTAGTGCGACCCACAATTTGTTGTTGGATGCCGCATGCCAGTCCCTGATCCGCTGTAACACCGCGGCTTGGAAGTATTTGCGTATATCCGGTAATGCTAGGCCACCCCAATTCCTAGGCAGGCACAGCTTGTCATAGCTAAGTCGTGCTCTTTCTCCCTTCCAGACATATTTTATTACTGCTGACTTAAGGGTTGCAAAGAATTCTGGTGGGATGTGCCAGGGGATGGTGTGAAAGTGGTAAAGCAGTCTTGGGAGGATGTTCATCTTAATCACTGCTATGCGTCCCTGCCAGGAGATGTGGTCGTAGTTCCAGTTTTTAAGGTCGAGTAGTATTGTGCGTAATAGGGGAGCATAGTTCCTAGTGTACAGTTCTTTTGGGTTGCTGGGTATCCAAATTCCCAGGTATCGCATCTGATTCTGGCACCAATGGAAGGGATACTCGCGTTTGATCCGCTCTCGTACATCTGTGGGGGTCGAAACGTTCAACAATTCGCATTTAGTCAAATTAAGCTTCAGCCCTGATAACTGGCCATATGCGTCGAATTCCCTCATCAGGGTTGGCATAGAGTCAGCGGGGTTGCTCACAAAGAAGAGCATATCGTCCGCATATGCGGCCACCTTATGTTCCTGGTTTCCGTGGTTATACCCCCGAATCTCCGGGTTCCGCCTAACCCTGTCCAGAAATGGTTCTAGGGTAAGGGCGAACAGGAGTGGCGACAGTGGACAGCCCTGCCGAGTGCCGTTATGGATAGTGAAGGTGTCCGTGAGTGCGCCGTTCACCCTCACTCGAGCGCTGGGGTCGGTATAGAGTGCCTCTATCCAGGTCATCATACCCCTCCCCATGCCAACTTTACGCAGTGTTGCCAGCATGAAGCTCCAAGTAACCCTATCAAATGCCTTTTCGGCATCCGTCGAGAGCAGAAGCAATCCCGTTTTTTCTTTTAGCGCCAAGGCTTGTATGGAAAATGCTCGAAGTGTGCAGTCTCTGGCTTCCCTACCTGGTATAAAGCCCGTTTGGTCTGGGTGAATGAAGCGTGGCACAAATGTTTGGAGTCTAGTGGCGATGATTTTAGTGAAGAGTTTCACATCAGTGTTAAGGAGCGAAATAGGCCTGTAACTGCTGCAGTTTTCGGGGTTCTTGCCCGGCTTAGGCAGCACTGTGATTGTGGCTGCTAAAGTTTCTTGGTGAAATTTGTCGCCCTGTTGGAGTCGGTTGAGGGCTGCCATGAGGTGGGGAGACAGGATGTCTTTAAACAACTTGTAGTATCCTGTTGAGAGTCCATCCGGTCCCGGTGCTTTCCCTTTTTTCGCTACCTTAATTGCTGCTAGTACTTCTTCCGTGGTAATTGGGGCTTCCAGGTGGTCTGCTTCCTCAGGTGTTAGGGCGTCTGGACTGAATCTTTGTAGGTATCGCGTTGTTGCGTTCTGCAGCTCTACTCGATGGGCATCAGAGGACGTCGGTGATATATTATACAGTTGTTGGTAATAGTTACGGAATTCAGTGGCTATTGCTTCCGGGAATTGTGTGAGGGTGCCATCAGTCTTCCGTATCTCGTGTACTTGCGCCCTGGCTTGTTGGGGTCGGATCGTGCGGGCTAGGAGTCTCCCACTCTTGTTGGCGTGAATGTAGAAGAACGCCTTGGACCGCTGTGTCGCTCTGTGGTGCTTGCGGGCCACGAGTTCCGCTAACTGTCGGCGGGCATCCAGTAGTGAGCGATACTGCTCCTCAAGCTGCGATCGCTTGTGTTGTGCTTCCAGTTTGGATATCCGTTCGGTGAGTTCCAGCGTATGTTGCTGCGATTCTTTCTTTTTTCGCGAGGCAATTCGTATGAGATGTCCCCGGAGCACGCTCTTGTGCGCTTCCCATTGCGTTACCTTCGACACATCCGCCGTATCGTTCTCTGCGAAGTAGTTGTTTAAATGGTCTGTCAGAAGCGCTTTCACTTCCGGGTCTGACAGGAGCGATTCATTCAGTCTCCATGCCGTCTTAGTTGGTCTGAACAGCGGGGAATCCATATTTATGGATACTGCACTGTGGTCCGACCATGGCGTCGGTGTGATTTCAGCCGACTGCAAACGTTGCAGTCCTTCCTGTTGTATGAGAACACAGTCAATACGCGAATATCTCCTGTGGATGGCCGAGTAGTGTGTATAATCTCGGACCGACGGGTGTAGGGTTCGCCACGCATCCACCAATCTCAGGTCTCGCAGAGTCTTCCTTATTGCCCTTATCGCGGTTTGTGGTATGCTACTGTGTCCTGTCGATGAGTCAACTAGTGGGTCAAGCGGTGCGTTGAAGTCCCCCCCTATGACAAGCGTTCCTTCTGTAAAAATTGCCAGTTGGCGAATCGTTTTGCTCAGAAACGTTGCTTGTTTTGCGTTTGGCGCATAGACGGAGGCGAAAGTGTATCCTCTTCCCGAAATCGTGCCTTTGATAAAAAGGAATCTGCCGTTAGGGTCAGCTAGTTGGTCCGTCAGGGTGAATTTGATATCAGCCGCTACCATTATAGCTACGCCTACTTTTCGGGTATCTGTGTGGGTGCTATGGTAGTTGGTTGGGTATCTGCTGTTTTTCAGCCTGTGGGTGTCTGATGCTTTAAGGTGTGTTTCCTGCAGCATCGCTACTGAAACCCGTTTGCGGTGAAGTTCTCGCAGGAGGTGTGATCGCTTCTCGGGCGTGTTGAGGCCTCGGCAGTTCTGCGTTAGGACGCAAAGGGGTGCAGCCGTGTACGCCATTGTGATAGTGTGGGTACGAGCGCAGCCCTCACCGTGGTCAAGTTCTGGGGTCCTAGGTCTAGATGCCTGTGCGCACCCCAACTGCCAAGGGATGGGAGATGGAGGGGTAGGAGAAAGGTAGTTGAGGTGGGGGGGGGGGGGAGGGAGGAGGGGAAGGTGAGATTATAGAGTGTGCAGTTACAGGTAAGGAAGAGGAGGGTCGTAGCCCCCAGGTGTTAGGACTCCTAAAAAATAAGTTGCGGCCCGATCCACGCCCGGTTCGGCCCGGCCCGAGAGGTCCCTGGTGAGGGGTCACAGTAGTTTTCCCTCAGAAGTTAAACGTTCCCCCAATATGGGGGGGTCCTGTGTAGCTGGGTGGATTACAAGACCGCACCGTCTCCTAGCAGGCTAGGGCAGCCGCGGAATTGGGTCCCCCAGTAGGTCGGTCTACGCAGGTCTAGTCTGGGGTAGTGGCGAGACCTGCTGAGTCCAACGTCTCTGCCTGCAATATTGCAGGAGCTCAAAGGTTAGGAACTTAAAAGTGTGTGTGGCTCGCTCAGTGAGATGTCCGTTTCCCACATGTTTCCAGTCATATGTCTGTAGCTAAGTCTCTTAGGGAAGCGATCTGTACGGTCACGTCATAGTGGGGCATGGGTTAGTGTCCAGTAGGCTGGTGCGGTATGAGTGGCTATTGGCCTTATCTTATGCTTGTGTGGTCAGCGCAGTGTATCGTTGAGCTGTCGCGCGCTTTGGGTCGTGGTGTGTAGGGTTGAGGGTGGGGGGGGGTGCATTATGTGGTCCCGTGTCCCTCCATAAAGGTCCTTGGGTAGTGTCCCCTGCGTCAAGAGTATGGGGTCTAGTTACCTGTCCGCGGTGTAAAAGTTCCTGCGTGTGTGCGTATATCTGGTTGCGGCATATGTGTGCGTCTACGCGCGCGGTGATCGCGCTGTGTTGTGGGATCACATGCTCTCACGAGATACATTACATCAAGTATACTGTGTTACTCATCTGTATTGTCCGGGAACCCATTTATGCCCTCTCTCTGCCAGGCTTGTCTTCAATATTCCACTACTAAAACAGTGTATAGCCCAGAGTGACATAGTTTCAGTCCCGATTTGTCCCCCCCCCCTTGTCCCACTTCCTTCTAAGTCATAGATACACTAATCACTACCTTGTTCCCACCCGCAGGACCACCTCATCTAATAAAGCCCGATAAAACATTTTCAACAAAATAATATAATATAATACAATTCAATACAATACAATGACCCATGGTTAGGTTTCTCTAGGCACCTCCCACCCCCCCGACCATCCCACTGGCAAATCTTCAGGTAGTCTCTAGAGTGCCAACTTGGTACGACAGGAACGCTTTCGTAGTACCAGAAGTGTTACCCTGTAGCTTGAGCCCAAGTGTCCCGGAATCTGTCAACAGTCCCGTGGAGTGCCGCAGCTTGCAGGACATGTGCACATTCGGATCTGTCCCACCATGGGCCGCAGCCTGTGAGTTTGGTGTGCCATGTGTCCCTCCCCCAACAGGCCCCCCCACCCCAGTTAACTCAGGGTAGCCTCCCGGTCCAAGGGGTGTGCTATTATTGTGCTGCCATGCCTGGTCTAGGGGACCATGTGAATACCCCTTGCTTGTGTATGCGTGCAAACAGTACTTATCTGTCTTCTGTGGTGCTCGGGACGACGCTGGCGTCCGAAGGTATCTGCCTGCTCTGGTAGGGTGCACGTGTCGTGGTCGGCCATTCGTGCCTGGTGGGAGTGGGAGGGGTGCCTAGCCTCACTCCTCAGGGTCCGTGGGGATTAGTTGTCTGCGGGCTTGCGGGCGCTGTGGTGTGTTGTCTCTTCTTCTGCGCTGCTGGCCTGGGGTTCGGATCCCTTGCCTCTGTTCTGTTGGCCCCAGGATCCAGTCGGTGACCTCTGTGGGTGGAAGGTTAAGGCGCTGCAGGAATCGTGGAACTTCCTCTGGCCATCTTAACGGGAACCATTCTTCGTGGTGTCTGGCTAAGAGCATAAAGGGGAAACCCCATTTATATGGGATCCCTCTATCCCTGAGCAGCGTAGTGATAGGTCTCAGGGCCCTACGTGCCTCTAGCGTAAGGGGGGACAGGTCCTGGTAGAGGGCCACCTCAGCGCCACTGAATTGCCAGGTGGGTCTCGAACGGGCTCTGTGCATTATCTTCTCCTTTAGTTTGTAGGAATGCATACAGCATATAATGTCTCTTGGCGAATTATCGGTTGCGCGGGCTCTATTAGCCCTGTGTGCCCTGTCGAACACCATGGATTCCGGCGCTTCCGGTCCCAATATGTTTCGGAATAGCGTCTGTAATTTGGCCTCGACGTCCTCTGTCCCTTCTGGTTCAGGTAGGCCGCGGACCCTTATGTTTGATCGGCGACCCCTGTTGTCAAGATCTTCCGTTTGGCGTCTTAAATGTAAAAGCATATTACCTTGCCTGTGGATTGCAAGGTTTGAAGCTTCCACTCTCTCCCCTATAGCTTGCACAGAGTGTTCAGTAGCCTGCACCCTGGTGGCCTGTGCTGTAAGTTCAGCCCTGAGCGTGGTTACCTCTGTGCGGATCGCCGCATGCAGGGTGTCAGATAGAGCTTTCATGTCCTCCTTGGTAACCATGGTTGCCATGGTTGCTGTCAGGGCTCTTATATCGGCGCTGATGTCAGCCAGCGAGAGTTCAGCCGGCTCAGAGGCATGTGTGCTGACCGGGGAGTCGGCCATGTTTGCGCCCGCTGCCACGTGGCGACCGGTCGTCGACGGTGCCAGGTACCCGTCCATAGGACCAGCTTGGGGATTGCTCGGGTGAGTCCTGGGGGTTTGTGAGCCGTCTGGGCGTTTTGTGCGCCCCATTATCGTGCCGTGCTGCGGTGTTAGCTTTGCTGTTAAGGCTGTGTGGGACGGAGCTCTTCCCCTAAGCAGCCATTCTCGCTTGCGGCCAAACCACGCCCCCCACGATAACCCCCTTTAACTCTTTATTTAAAGTACAGCCGGTGGTATAATACGATAACCCCCTTTAACTCTTTATTTAAAGTACAGCCGGTGGTATAATACGATAACCCCCTTTAACTCTTTATTTAAAGTACAGCCGGTGGTATAATACAATAACCCCCTTTAACCCTTTATTTAAAGTACAGCCGGTGGTATAATATGATAACCCCCTTTAATTCTTTATTTAAAGTACAGCCGGTGGTATAATACGATAACCCCCTTTAACTCTTTATTTAAAGTACAGCCAGTGGTATAATACGATAACCCCCTTTAACTCTTTATTTAAAGTACAGCCGGTGGTATAATACGATAACCCCCTTTAACTCTTTATTTAAAGTACAGCCGGTGGTATAATACGATAACCCCCTTTAACTCTTTATTTAAAGTACAGCCAGTGGTATAATACGATAACCCCCTTTAACTCTTTTTATTTAAAGTACAGCCAGTGGTATAATACGATAACCCCCTTTAACTCTTTATTTAAAGTACAGCCGGTGGTATAATACAATAACCCCCTTTAACTCTTTATTTAAAGTACAGCCGGTGGTATAATACGATAACCCCCTTTAACTCTTTATTTAAAGTACAGCCAGTGGTATAATACGATAACCCCCTTTAACTCTTTATTTAAAGTACAGCCGGTGGTATAATACGATAACCCCCTTTAACTCTTTATTTAAAGTACAGCCGGTGGTATAATACGATAACCCCCTTTAACTCTTTATTTAAAGTACAGCCGGTGGTATAATACGATAACCCCCTTTAACTCTTTATTTAAAGTACAGCCGGTGGTATAATACGATAACCCCCTTTAACTCTTTATTTAAAGTACAGCCGGTGGTATAATACGATAACCCCCTTTAACTCTTTATTTAAAGTACAGCCAGTGGTATAATACGATAACCCCCTTTAACTCTTTATTTAAAGTACAGCCGGTGGTATAATACGATAACCAGGCCCGGACTGGCCATCGGGCAAACCGGGCAAATGCCCGGTGGGCCGCGATGGCCACGGGCCGAGGCCGGGGAGATCCAGCCGGTCTATGCAGGGCCGGCGCTATCCGAGCGCCGGCCCCGCTGTGTTGCATGAAGGGCCGGTGGGGAGATCGAAGATCTCCCTCACCGGCCCACATGCTCTTAAATGCGGCCGCCGGCTGCTAGAGAGAGGGAGGGAGCCAGCCTGGTGAAGCGGACCCGGCGGAGCTCTAACTTGCAGCTCCGCCGGGTTTCTCTCGCAAGATCCGGGCCGTTGCCATGGCAACCGGCCGGTCTCGCGAGAGTGAACTCTAGCCCGAAGGCTAGAGTTCACTTACCACGAGGACCACCAGGGATGGATGTCAGCGCTCCCCCCCCCCCCCCTTCCAGGCTACAGGTAAGAAGGAAAGGGGGGGGGGATATAATCTATTTATTTTTATTTAAAAAAAAAACAACTCAATATTGGCATTTACCTGCCTCCCCCAATACACAATCCTTGCAAACACACACATCACCCTCACCCAGCACCCTAACACTCACACAGCACCCTAACATTCACCCATCACCCTAACAGGCAACCGGCCCGGTCTCGCGAGAGTGAACTCTAGCCCGAAGGCTAGAGTTCACTTACCACGAGGACCACCAGGGATGGATGTCAGCGCTCCCCCCCCCCTTCCAGGCTACAGGTAAGAAGGAAAGGGGGGGGGGGGGGATATAATCTTTTTATTAAAAAAAAACCAACTCAATATTGGCATTTACCTGCCTCCCCCAATACACAATCCTTGCAAACACACACATCACCCTCACCCAGCACCCTAACACTCACACAGCACCCTAACATTCACACAGCACCCTAACATACTCACACAGCACCCTAACATACTCACACAGCACCCTAACATTCACCCAGCACCCTAACATACTCACACAGCACCCTAACATACTCACACAGCACCCTAACATGCTCACACAGCACCCTATCACTCACCCAGCACCCTGACACACTCACCTAGCACCCTAACACACTCACCCAGCACCCTAACATTCACCCATCACCCTAACATACTCACCCATCACTCTAACATACTCACCCATCACCCTAACATACTCACCCATCACCCTAACATACTCACCCATCACCCTAACATACTCACCCAGCACCCTAACACTCACACAGCACCCTAACATACTCACACAGCACCCTAACATACTCACACAGCACCCTAACATACTCACACAGCACCCTAACACTCACACAGCACCCTAACACTCACACAGCACCCTAACATTCACCCATCACCCTAACATACTCACACAGCACCCTAACATACTCACACAGCACCCTAACATACTCACACAGCACCCTAACATACTCACACAGCACCCTAACATACTCACACAGCACCCTAACATGCTCACACAGCACGCTATCACTCACCCAGCACCCTAACACTCACACAGCACCCTAACATTCACCCATCACCCTAACATACTCACACAGCACCCTAACATACTCACACAGCACCCTAACATACTCACACAGCACCCTAACATGCTCACACAGCACCCTAACATGCTCACACAGCACCCTAACATGCTCACACAGCACCCTATCACTCACCCAGCAGACTAACACTCACCCA
The DNA here is from genome assembly GCF_036172605.1 of Pelobates fuscus. Classification (NCBI taxonomy): domain Eukaryota; kingdom Metazoa; phylum Chordata; class Amphibia; order Anura; family Pelobatidae; genus Pelobates; species Pelobates fuscus. The sequence continues at coordinate 444,356,468 of NC_086318.1, read as the reverse complement.
GCAGACTAACACTCACCCAGCAGACTAACACTCACCCAGCAGACTAACACTCACCCAGCAGACTAACACTCACACAGCACCCTATCACTCACACAGCACCCTATCACTCACACAGCACCCTATCACTCACACAGCACCCTAACAAACTCACACAGCACCCTAACATGCTCACACAGCACCCTAACACACTCACCCAGCACCCTAACATTCACCCATCACCCTAACATACTCACCCAGCACCCTAACACTCACCCAGCACCCTAACACTCACACAGCACCCTAACACTCACACAGCACCCTAACATTCACCCATCACCCTAACATACTCACACAGCAACCTAACATGCTCACACAGCACCCTAACATGCTCACACAGCACCCTATCACTCACACAGCACCCTAACACACTCACCCAGCACCCTAACACTCACCCAGCACCCTAACATTCACCCATCACCCTAACATGCTCACCCATCACCCTAACATGCTCACACAGCACCCTAACATGCTCACACAGCACCCTAACATGCTCACACAGCACCCTATCACTCACCCAGCACCCTAACATACTCACACAGCACCCTAACACTCACACAGCACCCTAACATACTCACCCAGCACCCTAACATACTCACCCAGCACCCTAACGTACTCACCCAGCACCCTAACGTACTCACCCAGCACCCTAACGTACTCACCCAGCACCCTAACGTACTCACCCAGCACCCTAACGTACTCACCCAGCACCCTAACGTACTCACCCAGCACCCTAACGTACTCACCCAGCACCCTAACATACTCACCCAGCACCCTAGCTCAAACAGAACCCTAGCACAAACAGCACCCTAGCTCTCACACAGCACCCTCACTCACATAGCACCCTAACACACACAGAACCCTCACACAGCACCCTAACACACACACACATCACCTTCGCACAGCACCCTAACACATAGCACCCACACACAGCGCCCACACACACAGCGCCCTCACACACACATACTGCACCCTCACACACACAGCACCTTCCCACACACACTATACTCCTCACAAATGCACACTACACCCCTCACACACACAGCAGCCCTCAAACACGCTGCACCACTCACACACACACTCACTAGATCTCCTATACGCACTCCTTCACACACACTAGATCCCCTACACACAGACGCTGCACCACCTACACACACACTACATTTCTGACATACACACTCTGGATACCCTATGCACACTCTAGATTCCATTTAAGCAAACACATAGTGTCTCCATAAATGGGATACCGTGAGTATCCCAATTATGGAAACCCCTGAGACAAGTTTAAAGCAAACACAACGCAAGCATGTTATTACATTTGCTTGCACTGTGCAGAACAAATACAGGGCCCTTTTCTCATGCCCTGGAAGAGCATTGAACCAACATGCTCACTTTGAGATGGGGCGTGCTTGTCATTGGGGATGACAAAACACACCCTATCTGGCCCCGCCCCCTTTTCAGTGGGCCGCTGTGAATAAAAAATGCCCGGGCCGAATTTTTTCCCCAGTCCGGCCCTGACGATAACCCCCTTTAACTCTTTATTTAAAGTACAGCCAGTGGTATAATACGATATCCCCCTTTAACTCTTTATTTAAAGTACAGCCGGTGGTATAATACGATATCCCCCTTTAACTCTTTATTTAAAGTACAGCCAGTGGTATAATACGATAACCCCCTTTAACTCTTTATTTAAAGTACAGCCGGTGGTATAATACGATGACCCCCTTTAACTCTTTATTTAAAGTACAGCCGGTGGTATAATACGATAACCCCCTTTAACTCTTTATTTAAAGTACAGCCAGTGGTATAATACGATAACCCCCTTTAACTCTTTATTTAAAGTACAGCCGGTGGTATAATACGATATCCCCCTTTAACTCTTTATTTAAAGTACAGCCAGTGGTATAATACGATAACCCCCTTTAACTCTTTATTTAAAGTACAGCCAGTGGTATAATACGATAACCCCCTTTAACTCTTTATTTAAAGTACAGCCATTGGTATAATACGATGACCCCCTTTAACTCTTTATTTAAAGTACAGCCGGTGGTATAATACGATAACCCCCTTTAACTCTTTATTTAAAGTACAGCCAGTGGTATAATACGATAACCCCCTTTAACTCTTTATTTAAAGTACAGCCGGTGGTATAATACGATATCCCCCTTTAACTCTTTATTTAAAGTACAGCCAGTGGTATAATACGATAACCCCCTTTAACTCTTTATTTAAAGTACAGCCAGTGGTATAATACGATAACCCCCTTTAACTCTTTATTTAAAGTACAGCCGGTGGTATAATACGATATCCCCCTTTAACTCTTTATTTAAAGTACAGCCGGTGGTATAATACGATATCCCCCTTTAACTCTTTATTTAAAGTACAGCCAGTGGTATAATAAGATAACCCCCTTTAACTCTTTATTTAAAGTACAGCCGGTGGTATAATACGATAACCCCCTTTAACTCTTTATTTAAAGTACAGCCAGTGGTATAATACGATAACCCCCTTTAACTCTTTATTTAAAGTACAGCCGGTGGTATAATACGATAACCCCCTTTAACTCTTTATTTAAAGTACAGCCAGTGGTATAATAGATAACCCCCTTTAACTCTTTATTTAAAGTACAGCCAGTGGTATAATAGATAACCCCCTTTAACTCTTTATTTAAAGTACAGCCGGTGGTATAATACGATAACCCCTTTAACTCTTTATTTAAAGTACAGCCAGTGGTATAATACGATAACCCCCTTTAACTCTTTATTTAAAGTACAGCCAGTGGTATAATACGATAACCCCCTTTAACTCTTTATTTAAAGTACAGCCAGTGGTATAATACGATAACCCCCTTTAAGTCTTTATTTAAAGTACAGCCAGTGGTATAATACGATAACCCCCTTTAACTCTTTATTTAAAGTACAGCCGGTGGTATAATACAATAACCCCCTTTAACTCTTTATTTATAGTACAGCCAGTGGTATAATACGATAACCCCCTTTAACTCTTTATTTAAAGTACAGCCAGTGATATAATACGATAACCCCCTTTAACTCTTTATTTAAAGTACAGCCAGTGGTATAATACAATAACCCCCTTTAACTCTTTATTAAAAGTACAGCCAATGGTATAATACGATAACCCCCTTTAACTCTTTATTTAAAGTACAGCCAGTGGTATAATACGATAACCCCCTTTAACTCTTTATTTAAAGTACAGCCAGTGGTATAATACGATAACCCCATTTTAAAACCAGTTTTATTGCCAATAATTTTCTTTCATGAAATCCACAGGATTTTCGGTCCGGTTGCTCTAATCACATTTTGACGTTTTGCGCTGTCTTCCCCCGGGATTTGTGATTTGACACAAACTGTCCTGAAATTGACAGCTTCCCATGGCTAATTTGTGTTTAATATATGTGAGAGATTTTCGGGGTTGAGACAGTTCTCAGCTGCTGCGAGAAACATCTGTAAAGGCAGCTAAGTGAGGGCCAATTCTGGGTCAATCTCCCTGTGACACCCTTCTCCTCGCCGGCAATAAAGCAAACTGCGTTCATGTTTAGTTAGCAATTATGGCGGGTCTGGGACCAAGGAAAATCTTCTCTTCCAAATTGTCAAATTTATTTGCTGCTCGTAGGCTTCAGAATTTATCGGGGAGAACTGAGCCATCGCTGATACTTTATACAATGCGCTGGAAACGCCCAGACGCAGCCCGTAATGGCGGCTACAAACAGTTGCTGGCAAGAGAAAGCGCCTGGTGACTTGGTGTGAATCAGCCTCAGGTGGCTGTCAGACTTTGGAGCTTTTTGCCAAAATGTGAACTTCCTCTGAGAGATGCAACAAACATGTGCACACAACAAGTGACGGCACAGTGCAGTCACACTCAAGAGATCATCAAACCCAACGCACTTTGCACACATTTACTGCATTACAGAGCTGGACAAATTATCAATTTGTATTGGGTCACAAGATAAAATATTCTGCAAAATTGGGAAATATAGGATTTCAGAAAACGTAGCATAAAACAAAAAAGTAGTAATGAGAAAGCTCCACGGTTCTAGGTACACAGTGTGTAGGTATACAGATAGAATTTTAGGTACACAGACAGTGGGTAGGTATACAGATAGGGTTCTAGGTACACAGACAGTGTGTAGGTATACATACAGGGTTCTAGGTATACAGACAGTGTGTAGGTATACATACAGGGTTCTAGGTACACAGACAGTGTGTAGGTATACATACAGGGTTCTAGGTACACAGACAGTGTGTAGGTATACAGATAGAATTTTAGGTACACAGACAGTGTGTAGGTATACATACAGGGTTCTAGGTACACAGACAGTGTGTAGGTATACATACATGGTTCTAGGTACACAGACAGTGTGTAGGTATACATACAGGGTTCTAGGTACACAGACAGTGTGTAGGTATACATACAGGGTTCTAGGTACACAGACAGTGTGTAGGTATACATACAGGGTTCTAGGTACACAGACAGTGTGTAGGTATACATACAGGGTTCTAGGTACACAGACAGTGTGTAGGTATACATACAGGGTTCTAGGGATACAGACAGTGTGTAGGTATACATACAGGGTTCTAGGTACACAGACAGTGTGTAGGTATACATACAGGGTTCTAGGTACACAGACAGTGTGTAGGTATACATACAGGGTTCTAGGTATACAGACAGTGTGTAGGTATACATACAGGGTTCTAGGTACACCGACAGTGTGTAGGTATACATACAGGGTTCTAGGTATACAGACAGTGTGTAGGTATACATACAGGGTTCTAGGTATACAGACAGTGTGTAGGTATACATACAGGGTTCTAGGTACACCGACAGTGTGTAGGTATACATACAGGGTTCTAGGTATACAGACAGTGTGTAGGTATACATACAGGGTTCTAGGTACACAGACAGTGTGTAGGTATACATACATGGTTCTAGGTACACAGACAGTGTGTAGGTATACATACAGGGTTCTAGGTACACAGACAGTGTGTAGGTATACATACAGGGTTCTAGGTACACAGACAGTGTGTAGGTATACATACAGGGTTCTAGGTACACAGACAGTGTGTAGGTATACATACAGGGTTCTAGGTATACAGACAGTGTGTAGGTATACATACAGGGTTCTAGGTACACAGACAGTGTGTAGGTATACATACAGGGTTCTAGGTACACAGACAGTGTGTAGGTATACATACAGGGTTCTAGGTACACAGACAGTGTGTAGGTATACAGATAGGGTTCTAGGTACACAGACAGTGTGTAGGTATACATACAGGGTTCTAGGTACACAGACAGTGTGTAGGTATACATACAGGGTTCTAGGTACACAGACAGTGTGTAGGTTTACATACAGGGTTCTAGGGATACAGACAGTGTGTAGGTATACATACAGGGTTCTAGGTACACAGACAGTGTGTAGGTATACATACAGGGTTCTAGGTATACAGACAGTGTGTAGGTATACATACAGGGTTCTAGGTACACAGACAGTGTGTAGGTATACATACAGGGTTCTAGGTACACAGACAGTGTGTAGGTATACATACAGGGTTCTAGGTATACAGACAGGGTGTAGGTATACATACAGGGTTCTAGGTATACAGACAGTGTGTAGGTATACATACAGGGTTCTAGGTATACAGACAGGGTGTAGGTATACATACAGGGTTCTAGGTACACAGACAGTGTGTAGGTATACATACAGGGTTCTAGGTACACAGACAGTGTGTAGGTATACATGCAGGGTTCTAGGTACACAGACTGTCTGTGTACCTAAAATTCTATCTTATAAAGTTAGTTTAGCTGGGATCGGAGCGGTATTCTCACTAAATGTGCCCGCCGACCCCAGCTATCTACCGAACGGTCATTCGTCTAAAAGCGAGTAAAAATGTATAAAATATGGATTTCTGTGTAAATTGTCGGTTTTGCTCCACGAGGGGATAATCCACTTAATCGTCCATTTTAGTGGGAGTATCCCTCTCGTGTAGCAATGCCTGTTGGGATAATTACAATGCCTGATGGGAGAAATCCCCTGTAACATCTGTAAGGAAACCCCTTGCAAGGGGAACTGCATAAATATGGAAGTCTGTGAATAAAGAAAGTTAGTTGACTTCCAAACTGTGTTTCGTCCGGTTATTGGGAGGATTGGGGATATTGCCTTGCTTTCTGCTCTGACTGTGGATTACCTGAATATACCAACGGATATCGTGGACTAATATACTGCATTCCGTTACAATTGGTGGCAAGCGACGGGATCCGAACCTTACAGCCGAAAAGCAGCGTTCGTGTAAACTGGAACTACCGAACAAGGAAAGCAAGGGCAATTCGTATGGAGATTGATTACACCATACTAAAACGACAGACTTTAAAAGAGCTACTGGAAGCCAGGGGTAAGATAGCCAGCAACAAATCTAAGGCTGTGCTGATCGCTGAACTGATGGAGGGAGACGGAGCTCGCAGCGCTACACCTCCACCAGCCATGGAAGAGACCCCATACCAGAAAGAGCTAAGAACCAGGTTGGCGTTTCTGCCACAGCCAGTACCCTTGGAAATATTGACCGTGCTGATATCAGATGTGCATGATTATCTGATGGCAACCCGCACACCAGAGACACCGCCTAGGGCAGAGTCTGTTACTGCCTCCACATACGGACAGGTAAAACCCAAAGTCCCACATCACGCATTTAAAGCGTTTTGTGAAGAAAAGGACGAAATTGACGGGTATTTACAGGATTTCGAGAGGCTGTGTGATTTGCACGACTTGGAACCCGCAGTATGGGTACCCCTACTGGCAGGCAAATTATCGGGTAGGGCAGCTGAAGCCTACCGCACTGTGCCCCGAGAGGACAGCAAAGATTACCCTAAAGTAAAGAGGGCGATCTTGGAGAGGTATGCCATTACCCCAGAGGCGTACCGGCGCAAGTTCAGGGGCTTGCGCAAACCTGAGAAAGATTCTCACGCAGAGTGGGCGCACAAGCTGGATCAAGCATCACAAGGCTGGATACAAGCCAGCAACGCTACTAATATGGAAGAATTGCGGCAGTTAATGCTGCTGGAGCAGTTCTTTAATGGTTTGTCTCCAGAAGCACAAGAATGGGTGAGGGATCGAAAACCACTCACCCTACCCGAAGCCGCTAGATTGGCGGATCAGCATTTTGATGCCAGGAGGCATCACGGACTCCAAAATAAGACTCTCCCTCGGATTACCGGGCCACCCAATACTTTCTCTCCTACCGGCCCCACAGTACCCCTATCCAGGCCAGCACTGAATAATCCACCACCCCCTTCCCGATACAATGGCCGGGCTAACATTCAATGTCACACCTGCAAGCAGTGGGGACATATTTCTTGTGAGTGTACGCAAAACCGGAGCCGACAAGCTTGGAACCAGGTGCGACAAAATTTAACACCAAGGGCTGCTGCGCATCACTACCAGGTAGCGCCAGCCACCCAGGAAATGCTGAGCGCTCAAATCGAGGAGCCTCTAGGGGTGCTCCACAAAGTAATGTCAGTCCGAGCCACCGACAACCGACAACATCATCGGCAGCTAGTGACCCTAGAGGGGAAGGAGGTACAAGGGCTCCGGGATTCGGGAGCCACCCTAACTTTGGTTGCACCGCATTTGGTACCAGGCGCAACCCACACTGGCGGATCAGTGGCAGTGCGGGTGGCAGGGGGAGCAGTATACCGGCTACCCACTGCCAAGGTACATTTGGACTGGGGTGTGAGAGAGGGGACTGTGGAAGTGGGGCTTATGCAAAATTTACCCGCAGATGTTGTATTGGGGAATGACTTGGGCCAGATGACTTCCGCTTTTATTCCCCAGGCTCCATACCAGGAGGCCCATCCCGTAACTACACGGCAACAGACTCGCACCACGGCTACACCGATACACTCTGAGGCTCAGGTAAGAGACCATGACCCCCACCCGACTCCCATGTCCTGGGATACCCCGACCACCTTTGCGACCGAAGTACAGACCGACCCCACCTTGCAAGTATATAGGGATCGGGCACAAGCTGACCAGACAGGGCTAGAGGGGGAGCGATACACCTGGGAGAAAGGGTTGTTATACCGTGTCACGGCCAAGGACGTGGGGGGGTCTGTCACCTTGACTAACAAACAGTTAGTGGTACCGCAGAAATATAGGCAGGAGCTGCTTAGAATTGCTCATGATATCCCCTTGTCAGGACACCTAGGGATGACCCGCACCCGATACCGCCTGACGCATGCGTTTTTCTGGCCCGGAATCTCTCAGGATGTGCGACAGTATTGCACCTCCTGCGACGTTTGCCAGCGAGTAGGTAAACGAGGGGATCGCCACAAGGCCAAGTTATGCCCCCTACCCATTATTGCCGAGCCCTTCAGCAGGGTAGCTGTAGACATAGTAGGGCCCCTGCCAAAACCCAGCCCCTCTGGCAAAAAGTACATTTTAACCGTAGTGGACTACGCCACCAGGTACCCCGAGGCTGTGGCCCTCACTAACATTCATGCTGAAACCGTAGCTGAAGCCTTAATGAAAGTGTTTTCCAGGGTAGGGTTCCCCCAAGAAATAATATCGGACCGGGGCACCCAATTTACTGCCGAGGTCACCCAACATATGTGGAAGGTATGTGGCATTAAGCCAATAGTCAATTCCGCCTACCACCCCCAGTCCAATGGACTATGTGAGAGATTCAATGGGACGCTGAAGCAGATGCTTCGGACGTTCGGGGAAACCCACAAAGACTGGGAGAGGTTCCTGCCTCACCTACTCTTTGCGTATAGAGAGGTTCCCCAAGAGTCGACCGGATTCTCCCCATTTGAACTATTGTTTGGAAGAAGGGTGCGGGGACCCTTGAACTTGATTAGAGAACACTGGGAGGGAGAGAGTACGACTAACGAAACCCCTATCGTATCATATGTACTGGAGTTCAGAGACCGTCTGGAGGCGCTAACTCAGGCTGTGCACACCAAAATCCAGGCGGCTCAGCAACGCCAGCGACGCTGGTACGATAGAGGAGCCAGAGACCGCAGTTTTCAGGTGGGACAGAAGGTTTTAATTTTAAAACCCGTCCGCACAGACAAGCTGCAGGCCATCTGGCAAGGCCCATACCAGGTAGTAGAGCAGCGATGCAACACTACCTATGTGATTGGCCCCTGCTCAGGGGTAGGGAAGAGACGCATGCACCACGTGAACATGCTCAAACCCTACCATGAGAGGATAGAGGATGTGACGGCCATCTGTGCCTCCGCCTTAGAAGATCAGGAGAACTTGCCCCTACCTGACCTACTAGAACCGGAAGAACCGATAGAGCCCTCCCGGGGAGTTCAGCTGGGGGAGCGGCTAAGCCCTCACGAGCGTGCCCAGGTACAGGCGCTGATCGTAGCTAAAGGGGCTACCTTCTCCAATTTACCTGGGTACACTCCGCTAGCCACCCACCGAGTCGAAACCCCGGGACAGCTACCTATGCGACAGGCTCCATATAGGGTTCCGGAATCAGTCCGGACCCATATGAAGGCCGAGTTGGATGAAATGTTGCAGCTAGGGGTTATCGAACCCTCAGATAGCCCCTGGGCATCGCCGGTAGTCCTGGTGCCTAAAAAGGACGGCACTACCCGATTCTGCGTTGACTACCGGAGGCTGAATGACAAAACAGTGTCTGATGCCTACCCGATGCCTCGGATAGACGAGCTGCTAGATAAGATGGCACGGGGTCAGTATCTCACTACCATTGACTTGTGTAAGGGATACTGGCAAATTCCTCTAGCCGATGACGCCATCCCCAAGTCGGCGTTTGTCACTCCGTTTGGCCTGTACCAGTTCAAGGTCATGCCCTTCGGAATGAAAAACGCTCCGGCTACTTTTCAGCGGATGGTAGATCGGCTACTGGACGGCTTCCAGGAGTATGCCTGTGCCTATTTAGATGACATAGCCATCTTTAGCCAGACCTGGGAAGACCACCTACGCCATATAGGGGCGATCTTAGACCGTATTGGGGAAGCCGGGTTAACTTTAAAACCTAGTAAGTGCCACATAGGTATGGCCGAGGTGCAGTATCTGGGCCACCGAGTAGGGTGTGGGCAGCAGAGACCCGAGCCAGCCAAAATTGAGGCCGTAGCTAAGTGGCCTACCCCAAGGACTAAGACTCAAGTACTAGCTTTCCTAGGGACTGCCGGGTATTATAGAAAATTTGTCCCCGACTACAGCGCCCTGGCCAAACCCCTGACGGATCTGACCAAAAAGAACCTTCCCCGACTGGTTGTCTGGGCCCCAGAGTGTGAGCAGGCATTCAAACAACTCAAGACAGCTCTGACTAATGCTCCTGTGTTAACTGCTCCTGATCCAACTAAAAGATTTCTTGTCCACACAGACGCTTCAATGTTTGGATTGGGGGCAGTGCTGAGCCAAGTGGGAGCCGATGGCGGAGAGCATCCCATAGCCTACTTAAGCCGCAAGTTGTTGCCCCGTGAAGTGAGCTACGCCGCCATTGAGAAAGAATGCCTGGCCGTGGTGTGGGCCCTTAAAAAGTTACAGCCGTATTTGTATGGACAACCTTTTTCATTACTCACAGATCACAACCCGTTGGTGTGGCTGAACCGTGTGTCTGGGGACAATGCCAGGCTGCTGCGCTGGAGTTTGGCGCTGCAGCCCTTTGACTTCACCATCCATTACCGCCCAGGAAAGCAAAACGGTAACGCTGACAGGTTATCCAGACAGACTGAACTCGAGAAGTGATCTGTGAGTACTTCCCCGGACATCCCCAAGCCGATCCGTTGGGATCAGACTGTGTATGCCGGCTTGGTTCTGGGGGAGCATTGTGGCAAACCTAGCCACTTCTGGACTGTAATTATTAAAGGTTGTCCGTAGGCTGAATATATATTGTATATTTTAAACTGTGTATGTACCGTATCATGGCCGTTCGCATGCTGGCAGCCGCACGCTGCCAGCATACAAATCCCTTTCGTTTGACGAAACACGGCTATCCAGGCCGTTCGCCATACGAATGTGGGCTCCCCAGGTAGACCACCCACTCACCAGTCGTGTGGCACCAATTAACCGATTGCAACAATGTTGCAATCGGGAATTAAGGGCTCTCCTAGGTGGCCGTCGTTCGGCTACCGACCATGCGGCGGTCGGCCATCTTGGATCCTTTGTCTCTGCAGCGGTGTTCGGTCCTCGAGAGCCTGGAACCAAAAACGGCTACCAATGATCCGAACACCGCTGGGCTTCCAGAGCGTTCGGGAGTTCCGCGTTCGGCACATTGTGTTCCCCATAGATGTTCGGTACTTTTAAACCGAACTCAAGGTTTTAATGTATGTTGTGCGGCGTTCGGTTAGTTTAGCTGGGATCGGAGCGGTATTCTCACTAAATGTGCCCGCCGACCCCAGCTATCTACCGAACGGTCATTCGTCTAAAAGCGAGTAAAAATGTATAAAATATGGATTTCTGTGTAAATTGTCGGTTTTGCTCCACGAGGGGATAATCCACTTAATCGGCCATTTTAGTGGGAGTATCCCTCTCGTGCAGCAATGCCTGTTGGGATAATTACAATGCCTGATGGGAGAAATCCCCTCTAACATCTGTAAGGAAACCCCTTGCAAGGGGAACTGCATAAATATGGAAGTCTGTGAATAAAGCAAGTTAGTTGACTCCCAAACTGTGTTTCGTCCGGTTACTGGGAGGATTGGGGAATATTGCCGTGCTTTCTGCTCTGGCTGTGGATTACCTGAATATACCAACGGATATCGTGGACTAATATACTGCATTCCGTTACAGTATACATACAGGGTTCTAGGTACACAGACAGTGTGTAGGTATACATACAGGGTTCTAGGTACACAGACAGTGTGTAGGTATACATACAGGGTTCTAGGTACACAGACAGTGTGTAGGTATACATACAGGGTTCTAGGTACACAGTGTGTAGGTATACATACAGGGTTCTAGGTACACAGACAGTGTGTAGGTATACATACAGGGTTCTAGGTACACAGACAGTGTGTAGGTATACATACAGGGTTCTAGGTACACAGACAGTGTGTAGGTATACATACAGGGTTCTAGGTACACAGACAGTGTGTAGGTATACATACAGGGTTCTATGTATACAGACAGTGTGTAGGTATACATACAGGGTTCTAGGTACACAGACAGTGTGTAGGTATACATACAGGGTTCTAGGGATACAGACAGTGTGTAGGTATACAGATAGAATTTCGGTACACAGACAGTGGGTAGGTATACAGATAGGGTTCTACGTATACAGACAGTGTGTAGGTATACAGATAGGGTTCTAGGTACACAGTGTGTAGGTATACATATAGGGTTCTAGGTACACAGTGTGTAGGTTTACAGATAGGGTTCTAGGGATACAGACAGTGTGTAGGTATACTGATAGGGTTCTAGGTACACAGACAGTGTGTAGGTATACAGATAGGGTTCTAGGTACACAAACAGTGTGTAGGTATACATACAGGGTTCTAGGGATACAGACAGTGTGTAGGTATACAGATAGGGTTCTAGGTACACAGTGTGTAGGTATACTGATAGGGTTCTAGGTACACAGACAGTGTGTAGGTATACAGACAGGGTTCTAGGTACACAAACAGTGTGTAGGTATACATACAGGGTTCTAGGGATACAGACAGTGTGTAGGTAAACAGACAGGGTTCTAGGTATACAGACAAGTTATAGGTATACAGACAAGTTATAGGTATGCAGACAAGTTCTAGGTATGCAGACATGGTCTAGGTATACATAAAAGGTTCTAGGTATACAACCAGGGTTCTAGGTATACAAACAAGGTTTGTGTAAGCAGACACAGCTCTATAGTTACAGACAGGGTCTAAGTACACATATGGGTTCTAGGTATACAACAAACTGTGTTCTAGGTATACAGACAGGGTTCTAGGTATACAGACAAGTTCTAGGTATAGACATGGTGTAGTCTGGTGTAGGTATACATAAAAGGTTCTAGGTATACAACCAGGGTTCTACGTATACAAACAAGGTTTGTGTTAGCAGACACAGTTCTATGTATACAGACCGGGTCTTAGTACACATATAGGGTTCTAGGTATACAACAAATGGTGTTCTAGGTATATATCTGACAAAGCTCTAGGTATATATCTGACAATGTTCTAGGTGCAAAGATCAGGATTTTCCCCCCAAGTCTGAAACATTGCATGTGTCACTAGTACCTTTAATACAGCATTGTGCTATTCGTGAGTACGTTTCATTTATTTCCCATAGACCCAAGCGAAAGCTGGGCCTGCAGCAAAAGAGAACAAATCTCCAACCTGGGGTAACAGGGAATACCCCTTAGTACCCCCGAGAGACAAATCGATCTCTAGCGTTTCACTCAGACTGTGTCTTGCTTTCACGCTGTGGATGGAACGGTCCATCTATTATTATTATTATTATTTAGAGCAGGGGTCCTCAAACACATAGATAGCCAGAGAATCATGGGAGTTGTAGTTCAGCAACATCTGGGGGGCCGGAGTTTGAGGACCCCTGATTTAGAGCAACAATAAATATTCAAAAGTTGTATCTCTGGGTGGTAAATACTAAGACAACAGCTACAAAACAAGGCCGAAAAGAATGGACAAACAGCACTGTGAAGACAGACTGTGTGTTCTGTAATATATTAAAGTAAGTTCTGCAGCGAGAATATATCAATTGCAAATATTAAGGGAAATAATAAACCTGTAACATATTCATCCTCACCTTGGGGTCAGCGGCCGTGCATCTGCATGACTAACACTTGCGACATGTTAATGGACACCGGCCGCTGCGTATCCATTGCTAATTATACCCCCACGTCCGCTCACGCGATTAACGTGATGTCGGCGGGCATGTGATGTCACGCACTCACCGTGCGCGCACGTTTTGGGGTCAAAGAGCGATCCCGGCCAATCAGAAAGGTAAAGCAGGTATAAAAACCTAGAATTACCTTTCCTCGTTGCCCTGTCGTGGTTTCCCTAGTGGTTCTCCGAGAGCGCGTTCCTGATTCAAGTTTCCTCTGGTTTTTGACTTTGGCTTTGATTTTGACTTCCCTGTATTCTGGTATCCCTGACCTCTGGCTTTCCTTTATCGTTGTGTCCCTTTCTGTAGCCCCTGACCTACGCTAGCACCCTGACTATTCTTTGGTACGTTAGTCCGGCCATTCTACTTGCTGGATCATATAGTAATCCTGACAAAACCCCAGTTAAAATCGCGTCCATTCTGCTACTAACTGAAAATACCGTAAATATTTGTCCTTACCATTTCCACTGGTTAACCTTTCCAGGTGTCTACTACCTGATCAATAATCAGACAATTTAAAAATGGAATTAAGAAAATCAATCACATGGCAAGTCATGTTTAGAATACTAGAACAGGGTTAATTACTGTAAGGTGAAAGACTGATCATATGGTGCAGAGGTAAGATAATATTACTGTCTAGAAAGTGTAGTAGACACCCGGAATAGCCTTCTAGTGGGAGAAGTAACAGTGATATAGAAAGGGTAGTAGACACCTGGAATAGCCTTCCAGTGGGTGCAGTAACAGTGATATAAAAAGGGTAGTAGATACCTGGAATAGCCTTCCAGTGGGAGCAGTAACAGTGATATAGAAAGGGTAGTAGATACCTGGAATAGCCTTACAGTGGGAGCGGTAACAGTGATATAGAAAGGGTAGTAGATAACTGGAATAACCTTCCCGTGGGAGCAGTAACAGTGATATAGAAAGGGTAGTAGATACCTGGAATAGCCTTCCAGTGGTAGCGGTAACAGTGATATAGAAAGAGTAGTAGATACCTGGAATAGCCTTCCAGTGGGTGCAGTAACAGTGATATAAAAGGGTAGTGGACACCTGGAATAGCCTTCCAGTGGGAGCAGTAACAGTGATATAGAAAGGGTAGTAGATACCTGGAATAGCCTTACAGTGGGAGCGGTAACAGTGATATAGAAAGGGCAGTAGATACCTGGAACAGCCTTCCAGTGGGAGCAGTAACGGTTGTGACAGATCCATCTGTATAGACTTGTATTGCTGGTTCATCTGTTTGCCTTCATTTCGCTGGATTTCCTGTCCATATGCCCCTGTTCGTGTGTTTCCCCAAATACCGATTGAAACTACCGAACGGACGGCCACCCAGGAGAGGTGTGTGCTGCTAGTTAACCTATTGGCCTCAATTAGAACGTTGCGGTTAACCGCAGACACCTCTCCATTCCATTCGTACGGGTGGTCGTCGTTCGTATGCCGACCACGAGGCGGTGGCCATTTTGGGACACGAGGAGAATCAGCGGTGTTCGGTGCAAATCCTATGGAACTAAAAATGGATACTTTATCTGCCGAACACCGCTGGAAGTCGCCGCCCGCCTTCTATTTCGTCGAGGCGTACGAACACCGGTCAGTTCGGGAGTTTCTAACATTCGTATGGAATTTACCCATAGCCGTCCCATGGAGTCATTCGTATACCGAAGGACTTGTGAAAGACTTTGACTCCATGGCGATTGAACTATGTACATCGGATCTGAGCGCTATACGGTAGAAATATGCACTCAGATCCAGGCTATCTGGGGATACGTTACACGAACCATATGCATTCTGTATTTCTGAAATTATGTATTTTATTGTATTTTTCCTATTGTATTTTAAAATGGCGATTGTCTCTATCCTGGGAGATAATTAGGTTTCTTCCTAATTATCTCCGGGATAGAGAAGAAGGATTTATGGGTAAAATGGGAAGGGCTTATATTGAAGCCACTGCGATTGGCTACTGTCCAATATGTTGTACAGTCTTCCACAAGGTCCCCTAGGGGAGTGTCCACCTTGTGGAGACCCGCATAAATACCGGGCAGGTAGCCCCCATTAAACACATTCCTGTTTGACCTTCAAGACGTAGCTTGGTCTCGTTTGTGGAGGGATTTATTATTGGGACAGTACTTTCGTTATTTATAGCTGTGGAAGGAGTTCGACTGAATTGCTGATCGGGAGTTGCCGCGTTCGTATGCTCCGTTCGGGAGTTTGACGATCGGCTGGATTAAAACTGCATTTCTGGAGAAGGGGATTATTCACTAAACGGCGGCTTTATCTACCTGGCGGTGAGTGTCGTAACAACGGTGATATAGAGAGGGTAGTAGATACCTGAAATAGCCTTCCAGTGGGAGCAGTAAGGGTGATATACAAAGGGTAGTAGATACCTGGAATAGCCTTCCAGTGGGAGCAGTAACAGTGATATAGAAAGGGTAGTAGATACCTGGAATAGCCTTCCAGTGGGAGCAGTAACAGTGATATAAAAGGAGTAGTAGATACCGGGAATAGCCTTCCAGTGGGAGCAGTAACAGTGATATAGAAAGGGTAGTAGATACCTGGAATAGCCATCCAGTGGAAGCAGTAAGGTACCTGTTAAAGCCAATCATGGAAGGTAGTAACAGGACAGTACTGGGCTGGGAATAGGATGTCCTCTCTGTGATGAGATCCAGTGTCTTATATTTATTATAAAAACCCCTTTAATTGCACATTATTTCCCGCAGAGTTGTGGTGTTTTATCAGTAACGTTCCAATCTATGTACCCATGTAACAAAGTGAGAGGGCATAGAGGGAGCATTGTCAGTGACAACTTTCAACACTAATGATGTTTAAAATGGGCTGTCATTCCTGGAAAGATGATTTTATGTTTTGTGATTATCCCTGATAGCAATTTACTAACCAAGTTATTAATATTATTATTTATATAGCGCCAGCAATTTCCGTAGCGCTGTACAAATAGCGAGATATTAACACATTTCATGATTTCAGAAATATAATCACAAATTTGAGCTATTTTAATAACATGACGTTTTAACACACTATTTTGTGAAAGTGTTATTTGTTATGTGCGAGTTTATTATCTGTAATCCGATTCACTATA
The DNA here is from genome assembly GCF_036172605.1 of Pelobates fuscus. Lineage (NCBI taxonomy): Eukaryota > Metazoa > Chordata > Amphibia > Anura > Pelobatidae > Pelobates > Pelobates fuscus. The sequence continues at coordinate 444,339,540 of NC_086318.1, read as the reverse complement.
AATCGATTTTGGGGGGTCAAAGTTCAAATAAATAACTTAGACATTCATTAATAAGAGGTTATGACACACTCTTAATTTTAAGATAATTTTTTGATTTGCGGCTGCCTAATAAACACACTCCATAATTTAGATTTCGTTTTTTAGTTTCCAAATGAAACAGTTTTTGAGATATTGATACATGAACTATTGTTTCCAACGTCAGGGAGATCACATTGTTTTTGTTTTGTTAGTTTTTTCGGTTTGTTGCGATTGTTCTTGTTCTGTTTCTTCAATTTCTGCCAAAGTGAAAAAAAAATAATTGCATAAAACTTTTGACATTAATGTTAGCTCTCAATATTTGGCACTTCTCTAATAAATCCAAAGGTTTCTCCTCAAAACAAACCCAAGTGTTCTGTGACGCTTAGAAATGACCGTTCCGGAGTTGTTGCATCAATTTTTATGAAAAAAGTGAAAATGTGAATTTATTCCAATTGCTTTTTTTTTTCTTTTCAATGTTTCGGTGCTTTTACTTGTGTTCTGCTGCCAAGAGAATTTAGCAATGTTTTGGGGAACAGGTGTCTCTAATTACTGTCATGAAAAGCAGGGGAAGTTTAGGAGGGGAACACGTGCAAAAGTTTACTCAAGTCTTGCCTGCTGTCCCCTGTAGGCTGGTCTCTTCCACGGGGCACTGAACAAGCCCTCCCAGGGTTTGGGATAGGATTATATAACACACTTAGCAAATCCTTTCACAGTGCTGAGCAGCTGGAGGAATCCCAGCTCCAGCCTGTGGGAAGACGTTTCTGGGCAGCAGACCAGGCTCGTAAGAGAACAGTTTGCTACAAAGTCTCACACGGCACATGCAAGGCATCCAGGAGAGAAATGCAAGCCTGCGCAAGGTTCAACTTCCTGCAACAAGGCACTAATGGCATCGATTTGACCATTAACCTATAGAGTCCTGTATTTAGAAAGGCTGTCTCATGTGGAGTGGGTTTGATTGATTGCGGTTATTTGGTAGCTGAAATAAGCAATATTTTCCCATGGAGGAGAATATATTTACCATTATCATCAGTATAGATCTAAACCAGGCCATGCATGAAAAGGGCTGCCCTGCAGAATGGCGAATCCAGTCGAACAGTAATGAAAATAATGAGTAGAAGAATTAAATTTGCAGCATATGAGCACTACGTATTGCCGGATAGCACGTGTTACGGTGGTCTGTGACGATAAGGCTCGCTATTCCTTCCTCCTCGTCCGCCCAATCTTGCACCGGGTTACAAAGGGGAGAAATCATATGACAAAATAACGAGCAGCTAAACAAGTGCATCCTGGGATATGGTGTTCTAAGCAGAAAGACAGGAATTAAAAGTCACAATGTGTTATTAAGATTACCTAAATGAAAGCACGCTATGCCCCTGCAGTGCAATGTACCTTCTAAGGTTCTACTTGCGTCAAAAGGTGATTCGTATTTGTATACCTCTCCAATGCCCCAATTCCAGGGTTGGATCCCTTGTCTGGTATTCCAGGTTTGTTCTCTAAAATCTCACTTAAAGGGAAACAAAAAAGAAATGCCCATATATTACAAATTCATTAAACATTTTGGATTTTGTGAAATAAACGTCAAATCTTTCTGCTTTTACAGAGTGTTTCGGCAGCTCTCAGTATGTGGCCTGCTCCGAGGGGTGGATCAGACACTTTTCAGCAGAGCCCACCCCTGCGGAATCATCAGTGAGGCAGCCTCCTCCCAAACTCTCACCTTTGCTATCAGTGTGAGCCACCAATCAGATGCATCCACTGCTTCTCAATACAAAATATTAACAGAGATTGGCATCATCATGATGTACGTTATAATGCCAACCAAACACACGTCTTTATGAGGAGTGACCGTCTGACGGACAGTAGTCCCATGTTCTCGGCCAATAGTTCCATTTCTCTGAAACAATTCCATTTCTCTGAAACTGCAATATTATACTTTGCCATAGAAAAGGGACAGCTTTTATTCACCAAACGATTAGTTCGAGATATAATGGTTCTGGTGCTTAGCATGTCCCTTTATCGGCTGGTCAGATAAGGCGGTACTAGCACCAGGAATTCTGAAGTTGGGGTGTGAGCCACGGGAGACACTGCGGCCGAGGGACACCCAGGGAGGAAGGCAGCTGTAACGAGCAGAATCAGCCGGAGGGAGCTGAATACTGTACCATACTGTGTAAACACGTTAATGTTAGAACATAAACAGAACCAGATGTACATTCCCAGGAATGATCTGTACACGACATCTTCTGTGCGTTACATGAGTCCATTTAACTCTACTGCTATTAAAGCATAATCTGCTAAATTGCAGTAAAAAACTGAGTAAGCTATTCGTCTCAATCACAAAAAGTATGCAAACAAATTCTGTAGTGATGTACAAGAATCCCTGTGTAGTTAAATATTCTGACCATGGCCTGGGTTCCCGGGTTACTGGTTCAGTTGATGATGGGAGGGATTGGAATAGACTGTTTGATACAATTCTGATACAAATACACTATAGTCACCTGAACAACTTTAGCTTACTGAAGCAGTTTTGGTGTATAGATCATGCCCCTTCAGTCTCACTGCTCAATCCTCTGCCATTTAGGAGTTAAATCACTTTGTTTATACAGCCCTAGTCACTCCTCCCAGCATGTCTTACACAGCCTTCCTAAACACTTCCTGTAAAGAGTTAACTACTAATGTTTACACTCAGGGCCGGCCTTAGGAATTTAGACACCCTGTGCGAAAAATCTTCACAGCGCCCCCCCCCTCGTCATCCAAGTATGCTGTAATGTTTGTGTTGTCTGTGTATGTGATAGTAGGTGTGATGACTGTGTGTGATATGTATGCTATGTGTGATATTTGTAATGGGTGTATTAACAGTGTGTGATATGCGTGTATTGGTTGTATGTGACACACACACACACACACACAGAGTCAGACGGCCATACACACACACAGGAAGACATCCACACACACAGGCAGACAGTCATACACACACACACAGACACACAAAGGCAGACAGTCTCACACACACAGGCAGACAGTCAGTCATACACACAGACACAGACAGTAATACACACAGACACACACAGAGGCAGACAGTAATACACACAGACACACACAGTCATACACACAGACACACACAGAGGCAGACAGTCATACACACACACACACACACACGCAGACAGTCATACACACAGACACACGCAGACAGTCATACACACAGACACACACAGGCAGACAGTCATACACACAGACACACGCAGACAGTCATACACACAGACACACACAGGCAGACAGTCATACACACACACAGACAGTAATACACACAAACACACACACACAGGCAGACAGTCATACATACAGACACACAGAGGCAGACAGTCATACACACAGGGGCAGACAGTCATACACACACACACAGACAGTAATACACACACACAGGCAGACAGTCATACACACAGAGGCAGACAGTCATATACACAGACACACAGAGGCAGACAATCACACACACACACACACAGACAGTAATACACACACAGGCAGAAAGTCATACACACAGACACACAGAGGCAGGCAGTCATATACACACATACACAGACAGTAATACACACACACAGGCAGACAGTCATACACACAGACACACACACAGAGGCAGGCAGTCATATACACACATACACAGACAGTAATACACACACACAGGCAGACAGTCATACACACAGACACACAGAGGCAGACAGTCATACACACACACAGACAGTAATACACACAGGCAGAGAGTCACACTCACCTGACAATCACTCATTGTGGAGGCAGTGCAGCTCCTGGTGACTGTTTGGTGGGGAAGCAGGGACTCCTTCCTGCTTCCCCTGCAGCAGTTTTCCGGCGCATTTAGCTCCGCCCCCGCCGCACGGTAAGCTCCGCCCCCGCTGCAAATTAAAAAAAAAAAAAAAAAAAAAAGTTTTTTTTTAAATCCCGGCCGGCTGTGCGGCCGCACGGCGCCCCCTGCTACATGGCGCCCTGTGCAGCCGCACAGCTCGCACACCCCTAAGGAACCCCAATATCGGTGAGTCCTACACTAATCTCAACACGGAAGATAAACACTTGCAATACTTAATGTGAAAAGGACTACTGTAACCTCAAAAATGTTTTTGAGGCGCCCCCTGCTCCATGGCGCCCTGTGCAGCCGCACAGCTCGCACACCCCTAAGGCCGGCCCTGTTTACACTTCCTTTATAGCAAATTCTGTTTAATTGAGAATGTCTTATCACCTGCACTTTTAATAGCCTTTTAGACCCCACAGTAGCCTCTGGTGTGTTTAAAGTTACATTTACAGAGCAGGAGATAATAACTTCTAAAGCAAGTTAAAATCTGGTTTAAAATGAAACAATTTTACAGGGGAGGCGACTAGGGCTGCATAAACAGAAACCAAAGTGAATTAATTTCTAAATGGTATACAATTGAGTGGGAAGACTGCAGGGACTTGATCTATACACCAAAATATCTTAATCTAAGCTTGTTTTAGTGCCTCTAGTATGTCTTTAAAGGGACCAAAGCATGCACACAAAAGATACAGTATTAAATGTTACAAGGCTAATCGCCTAGCAAACAAATATGGGGATTCAGTTACACTATACGCACATATTGTGTTAAACCCACCACTACTTCATAGTACCCCAATATCGGTGAGTCCTACACTAATCTCAACACGGAAGATAAACACTTGCAAAACTTAATGTGAAAAGGACTACTGTAACCTCAAAAATGTTTTTAATATAATGATCTTTTTATTATGTTTTGGAAAAAGATAGATTTTGTTAAATTAAGTATATATAACTAATGAGAAAAACCCATCCCTGCCTTCATACACCTCGGGTCAGACAATGTTTGACAATCGACAGTTAGTTTCCATGGTCGTCTATATTTCATTCAGGGAGTGAAGCAAAGAAGATAATCGAGACTGTCAAACACTGTATTATAAATCAGACAGTTCTAGGGCCAAGATAATGAGAGGTCTAGAGGAATCTAGTGACATATGATGGAGGAATCTAGCACTGAGGACTAAGAGGAAACTAGAAGACACGTGAGAGGATTTTTTGGATGTGGAAGCTCTCTAGAACTATCTGTGGGATCATAATAGAGGCAGAGAGTCAGGAAAGAAACCATTCTAAAAACCAGTGTGGGTTAGAATCGTACTCCAAAAGGCATGGGGTTCTAGAGCCAGGCATGTAAGGGTTACGGGAGCATATCTATCAACATTTAACAACGGGGTAAGAGGAATAATAGGGAGATAAGAGGCATAATAGGGAGTGACCTGGGTTGGGACCCTGCTGGTGGGATATTAAGGCACTATTTGGATTTCAGCACAGTACCTCACTGATGTTACCACAGGAGTGGACTCTGTTGAAAAGTATCTGATCCTCCCTCTCGGAGCAGCTCATGTGCTAAGAAACACTCTGCAAGGGCAGGAAGGCTCTATGTTTATTTCACACAAGACATTTAATAAGATTGCCATTTAATAAGACATTTAATGAGATTGCATTTTATGGACATTTTTCTTTAGTATTCCTGTAGTTTGGCTATCAGGGGGTTGCAGTGGAAGAGGGGTTAATGCAATCCGTGCAGGTTTATTGCTACAAGTTTGGGATTGTGGTATAGCAGGGATTCTTTGAATTGTGATGTAAATTGCAAAATATTGAATATACATTTGAAAGAAAACAGAGCAACTCAAGTAAAAAAGGTGAATGCAAGTTACAAGTGATTTTCATTGTTTTATTAAACGGCCTCATTTCAGAGAAGTGATAATTTCCCTTTAAGTTAAATGTGCATTCGACGACTGTTCCACCCCTACATAACTGTCATGTAGGATCTCATTAATTGTGTTAACATCGAGCTCGTATAAGGAACTCCACTCCTGTTGCCAATGAGAACTTAACTGCAAACAGCCTTTCAATGCTGCACAACCAGTCCTGAGAACCCCACAGATTGGAATACTAGCACGGTCCCATTACTGATCTGTGTCCAGCACGGAGGATAGGGAACCTGAGTAGTTTGGAACATCTCTTTATATGTTGCGTATGCAAGATTGACAGACCTCCTTAAACTCTCTGCTTCACCCACTTCAGTCTGAATTCTACGCTCGTCATTCTGTTGAAACAGCTGTGAACAAAGTATCCAATGATCTACTCGCTGCTAATTCTTGTGGTCACTATAACCTAATTCTCCTTCGCCTTTTTACTGCTTTTGACACTGTTGATCATCAACAGCTTCTTCTCATCCTCCATAATCTCGGTCTATGGAATACTGCTCTCTCCTGGTGCTCCTTCTACCTCTCCCAACCGCCTTTCAGTGTTTCTTTCTCTGGCTCTGCTTCTACTCCCCAATGCCTCTCTGTTGGTGTTCCCCAAGTTTGGTCCTTGGCCCCCTACTGTTCACCATCTACACTGCTTCCCTTGGTAAACTTCGCAACTTCTTAGGATTTTAATATAATTTCTATGCAGATGAGATGCAAATCTATCTGTCCTCTCCTGATCTATCGCCGCCCATTTTCAATCATGCCTCTGACTGCCTCTCTGCTATTTCCTTAAACTCAACCTGTCCAAAACAGAGCTTCTGGTCTTTCCTCCCTCAAGTGTTGCTACTCCTGTGTCTGTCTCCCTCCAAGTCAACTGCGCTACCATCAACTCTACCTCGCAGACTCGCTGCCTAGGTATTCTATCCAACTCCAACCTCTCCTTCTCATGTCCAGTCGATCTCCAAATTCTGCCGCTTCCATTTCAAAAACATAGCTCGCATCCGCCCCCATCACCCGGACCCGGCTAAGGTGCTGGTCCATGCCATTGCCCTCTCTCGACTTAACTACTGTTATCTGCTTCTTAGTGGTCTCACATGCTCGCTACTTACCCTGTTACAGTTTATAATCAATGCTTCGGCGAGGCTCATCTTCCCAGGGCTGGAATAACATAGGGGCTGATGGAGCTGCATGGAATAGGCCCATTTAAAAAAAAATAAAAAAAATAATAATATTTTTTGTAATGATTTTTTTTACACGCTTAGGTTTGCCACCTGACTGGTATATTAAGGCACAGACGGTATTTGAGGCTGCCTGGCCGTGACGGTATTGCAGTAATTCCAGCAATACAAATGCAAATATTTTTCTCAGTATAAAGGGAGATTACTCTGCAATACCAGCACCGGCCAGTAGGGGTCACTGTGTATGGAGAGAGGCAGGGATATGAAGTTACAGCATATCCCTCTCTCTACTCATTGACCACGGGGGAGTAGCTGCACAGCACAGAAAGTCCAGACAGCAGCTCCCAGCCTGCAGAGACAGACTACAGCTCAGGGAAGTGAGGGAAGGCAGCAGGGAGACATGGGGACACTGAGACACTAGGAGACACATGGGGACACTGAGACACTAGGGGACCCTGTGAGACGTGGGGACACTGGGAGACATGGGGACACTGATACACTAGGGGACACTGTGAGACATGGGGACACTGTGAGACATAAGGATGCTGAGACACATGGGGACGCTGTGAGACATAGGGAGACACATTGGGACATGTAGACACTAGGGACACAGTGTCTCCATGTCTCCCAGTGCCCCCATGTCTCCCAGCCAGTGTCCCCATGGCTCCCCATGTCCCCTAGTCTCCCAATGCCCCCTAGTCCCCCAGTGTCTGTGTCCCCATGTCTCTCAGTGTCCCTATGTCTCAGAGTGTCCCCAAATGTCTGTGTCCCCATGTCTCAGACTGTCCCCAAATGTCTGTGTCCCCATGTCTCCCTGTGTCCACATGTCTCCCAGCCAGTGTCTCAGTGTCCCCATGTCTCCCAGCCAGTGTCCCTATTAATATCAGTGTCCCCATGGCTCCCAGTGTCCCCATGTCTCCCTGTGTCCACATGTCTCCCAGCCAGTGTCTCAGTGTCCCCATGTCTCCCAGCCAGTGTCCCTATTAATATCAGTGTCCCCATGGCTCCCAGTGTCCCCTAGTCTCCCAGTGTCTGTGTCCCCATGTCTTCCTGTGTCCACATGTCTCCCAGCCAGTGTCCCCATGTATCTGTGTCCCTAGTGTCCCCATGTCTCCCAGTGTCCCCACGTCTATGTCCACAAGTGCCCCAATGTCTCCCAGTGTATCCAAGTGTCTGTGTCCCCATGCCTCCCAGACAGTGTCCCTAGTGTCTGTGTTCCCATGTCTTCCAGTGTCCATTAGTCTCCCAGTGTCTGTGTTCCCATGTCTCTCAGTGTCCCTAGTGTCTGTGACCCCATTTCTCCCAGTGTCTCCAAATGTCTCTGTGTCCCCATGTCTCCCAGTGTCGCCATGTCTCCCAGTGTCCCCAAGTGTCTCAGTGTCCCACGGGTCATTCAGTGTCCCCATGTCTCTCAGTGTCCCCTAGTATCCTATTGACATGGGAGACACTGAAACATGGGGACACTGGGAGAAACGAGGACACAGACACTTGGAGACTAGGGGACTGGGCAACATGGGGACACTGACACTGTGATACATAGGAACACTGATGCCAGGCTGGCCTTTCAATTTTTTGGACAGACATGCCCCCTTTTTGGGCATGTTCGCCCCTTTTGGCAGTTCTGGTCACGTGATTTGTGTCAGTGGCACATCCTTTTATGCTGCCCATTGACTTCCTGCTTCACTGGCCACTGCTGTTATGGGATATGGATTTACTTGAAAGATGAAAGCTTAAATTAGATAAAGAGATTAGCATAGAGTATGTGTTTTCTTATAGCTGCATCCTATGAGTTTCCATCCAACACCAACTCCATCAGACACATGACGCTTGAGTTGACTGTTTTAGTGTTTTTGGTCGATAATATTCTGTAATTAGGCCCCACCATAATTGTCAGCATCAGGCCCAATGGGCTCTTAATCTGGCCCTGCATCTTCCTATACCTCTACCCTCTGTCAGTCCCTACATTGACTTCCTGGAAGATATAGGGCTCAATTTAAGATTCTGGTACTTACTTACAAGTCTGTACATAATGCTGCTCCAACCTACCTAATACACAAGTATGTCCCGTCTTGGCCACTACACTCTGCCAAAGAACTACATCTTTCCTCTGTCCGTACTTCCACCTCTGATGCTCGCCTTCAAGACTTCTCTTGGGCTGCACTGTCCCTGTGGAACTCCCTTACCTTTTCCACTAGTCTTTCACGCAGTCTCCATTCCTTCAAAAATAATTTCAAACTCACTTCTTCAGGATAGCAATTAATGAATTAAACAGCTTTCCCTCCTGCAACTGTCAAAAAAAAAAAAAAAAGCAAACAAAAAAATAAAAACCCACTTAGCCCTCAGTGAATACTTTTCTACAAACCTACTTTTCTACCCTACCCTTACCCTTACCCTTACCCTTTGTGTCACTATACCCAACTCCCTCTAACATGTAACCTCACTGAGCAGGGCCCTCAATCCCTCTGTTACTGTGTCACTATACCCCACTCCCTCTAACATGTAACCTCACTGAGCAGGGCCCTCTATCCCTCTGTTACTGTGTCACTATACCCCACTCCCTCTAACATGTAAACTCACTGAGCAGGAGCAGGCCCTCAATCCCTCTGTTACTGTGTCACTATACCCCACTCCCTCTAACATGTAACCTCACTGAGCAGGGCCCTCAATCCCTCTGTTACTCTGTCACTATACCCCACTCCCTCTAACATGTAACCTCACTGAGCAGGGCCCTCTATCCCTCTGTTACTGTGTCACTATACCCCACACCCTCTAACATGTAAACTCACTGAGCAGGAGCAGGCCCTCAATCCCTCTGTTACTGTGTCACTATACCCCACTCCCTCTAACATGTAAGCTCACTGGAGCAGGGCCTCAATCCCTCTGTTACTGTGTCACTATACCCCACTCCCTCTAACATGTAAGCTCACTGGAGCAGGGCCTCAATCCCTCTGTTACTGTGTCACTATACCCACTCTCTCTAACATGTAAGCTCACTGAGCGGGCCCTCAATCCCTCTGTTACTGTGTCACTATACCCCATTCCCTCTAACATGTAATCTCACTGAGCAGGCCCTCAATCCCTCTTACTGTGTCACTATACCCCACTCCCTCTAACATGTAAGCTCACTGGAGCAGGGCCTCAATCCCTCTGTTACTGTGTCACTATACCCACTCTCTCTAACATGGAAACTCACTGAGCAGGGCCCTCAATCCCTCTGTTACTGTCACTATTCCCCACTCCCTCTAACATGTAAACTCACTGAGCAGGCCCTCAATCCCTCTGTTACTGTGTCACTATACCCCACTCACTCTAACATGTAAACTCACTGAGCAGGACCCTCAATCCCTCTGTTACTGTGTCACTATACCCCACTCCCTCTAACATGTAAACTCACTGAGCAGGGCCCTCAATCCCTCTGTTACTGTGTCACTACACCCCACTCACTCTAACATGGAAACTCACTGAGCAGGGCCCTCAATCCCTCTGTTACTGTGTCACTATTCCCCACTCCCGCTAACATGTAAACTCACTGAGCAGGGCCCTCAATCCTTCTGTTACTGTGTCACTATACCCCACTCCCTCTAACATGTAAACTCACTGAGCAGGGCCCTCAATCCCTCTGTTACTGTGTCACTATACCCCACTCCCTCTAACATAAAAACTCACTGAGCAGGGCCCTCAATCCCTCTGTTACTGTCACTATTTCCCACTCCATCTAACATGTAAACTCACTGAGCAGGGCCCTCAATACTGTGTCACTATAACCCACTCCCGCTAACATGGAAACTCACTTAGCAGGGCCCTCAATCCCTCTGTTACTGTCACTTTTCCCCACTCCCTCTAACATGTAAACTCACTGAGCAGGGCCCTCAATCCCTCTGTTACTGTCACTATTCCCCACTCCCTCTAACATGTAAACTCACTGAGCAGGCCCTCAATCCCTCTGTTACTGTGTCACTATACCCCACTCCCTCTAACATGTAAACTCACTGAGCAGGCCCTCAATCCCTCTGTTACTGTGTCACTATACCCCACTCACTCTAACATGTAAACTCACTGAGCAGGACCTTCAATCCCTCTGTTACTGTGTCACTATACCCCACTCCCTCTAACATGTAAACTCACTGAGCAGGGCCCTCAATCCCTCTGTTACTGTCACTATTCCCCACTCCCTCTAACATGTAAACTCACTGAGCAGGGCCCTCAATCTTTCTGTTACTGTGTCACTATACCCCACTCCCTCTAACATGTAAACTCACTGAGATGGGCCCTCAATCCCTCTGTTACTGTGTCACTATACCCCACTCCCTCTAACATAGAAACTCACTGAGCAGGGCCCTCAATCCCTCTGTTACTGTCACTATTTCCCACTCCATCTAACATGTAAACTCACTGAGCAGGGCCCTCAATACTGTGTCACTATAACCCACTCCCTCTAACATGGAAACTCACTGAGCAGGGCCCTCAATACTGTGTCACTATACCCCACTCCCTCTAACATAGAAACTCACTGAGCAGGGCCCTCAATCCCTCTGTTACTGTCACTATTCCCCACTCCCTCTAACATGTAAACTCACTGAGCAGGGCCCTCAATCCTTCTGTTACTGTGTCACTATACCCCACTCCCTCTAACATGTAAACTCACTGAGATGGGCCCTCAATCCCTCTGTTACTGTGTCACTATACCCCACTCCCTCTAACATAGAAACTCACTGAGCAGGGCCCTCAATCCCTCTGTTACTGTCACTTTTCCTCACTCCCTCTAGCATGTAAACTCACTGAGCAGGGCCCTCAATCCCTCTGTTACTGTGTCACTATACCCCACTCCCTCTAACATGTAACCTCACTGAGCAGGGCCCTCAATCCCTCTGTTACTGTGTTACTATACCCCACTCCCTCTAACATGTAATCTCACTGAGCAGGGCCCTACATCCCTCTGTTACTGTGTCACTATACCCCACTCCCTCTAACATGTAAGCTCACTGGAGCAGGGCCTCAATCCCTCTGTTACTGTGTCACTATACCCCACTCCCTCTAACATGTAAGCTCACTGGAGCAGGCCCTCAATACCTCTGTTACTGTGTCACTATACCCCACTCCCTCTAACATGTAAGCTCACTGGAGCAGGGCCTCAATCCCTCTGTTACTGTGTCACTATACCCACTCCCTCTAACATGTAAACTCACTGAGATGGGCCCTCAATCCCTCTGTTACTGTGTCACTATACCCCACTGCTCAGTAACATAGAAACTCACTGAGCAGGGCCCTCAATCCCTCTGTTACTGTCACTTTTCCTCACTCCCTCTAGCATGTAAACTCACTGAGCAGGGCCCTCAATCCCTCTGTTACTGTGTCACTATACCCCACTCCCTCTAACATGTAACCTCACTGAGCAGGGCCCTCAATCCCTCTGTTACTGTGTTACTATACCCCACTCCCTCTAACATGTAATCTCACTGAGCAGGGCCCTACATCCCTCTGTTACTGTGTCACTATACCCCACTCCCTCTTACATGTAAGCTCACTGGAGCAGGGCCTCAATCCCTCTGTTACTGTGTCACTATACCCCACTCCCTCTAACATGTAAGCTCACTGGAGCAGGCCCTCAATACCTCTGTTACTGTGTCACTATACCCCACTCCCTCTAACATGTAAGCTCACTGGAGCAGGGCCTCAATCCCTCTGTTACTGTGTCACTATACCCACTCTCTCTAACATGTAAACTCACTGAGCAGGGCCCTCAATCCCTCTGTTACTGTGTCACTATACCCCACTCCCTCTAACATGTAAGCTCACTGAGCAGGGCCCTCAATCCCTCTGTTACTGTGTCACTATACCCCACTCCCTCTAACATGTAACCTCACTGAGCAGGGCCCTCAATCCCTCTGTTACTGTGTGTAACGGACCGTTTAGCTCACCCAAGGTTAAAAACCGTTTAGGCGATATTCCCCTTTCCAGATGCACAGGCAGCAACTGTAAGCACCAATCTCCCGAACTGCAAACTCTACGAATCCTGGAAACAGCCGAACAGGAAAACCATACGAAAGGGTTACACTCCTGGCAGTCAGCATACAATACAATTTCCCCAATATCGAGATGACACTTCGTTTTGAGGGTTAAGCAGAATCTCGTTTACTGGGGCTACCTGCCCGGCTTTTATGCAGGTCTCCCACCTGGACACTCCCCTAGGGGACCAGATGGGAAACTTGGAAACATATAGGACACGGACCAATCACAGACATACACCTTTAAACAATCCATCAATGCATTACAATCCCTTTACTCTCTGCCCTGGAGATAATTGAGAAGTAATCCAATTATCTCCAAGGACAGAGGCAAAACTCCATTACACACATGGCAGACAAAAAGACAGTAAAAGACTTAAAATTACATACATACAGTTCAATCGCCATGGAGCCAAAGCTTTTATGCAGGTCTCCCACCTGGTGGACACTCCCCTAGGGGACCAGATGGGAAACTGGGAAACATATAGGACACGGACCAATCACAGACATACACCTTTAAACAATCCCACAATGCATTACAATCCCTCTACTCTCTGCCCTGGAGATAATTGAGAAGTAATCCAATTATCTCCAAGGACAGAGGCAAAACTGGGACACACACTGCCGCCGGGGAGGAAGGACGACACCTTCAGCTCCCTGGGATACACACTGCCGCTGGGGAGGAAGGACGACACCTTCAGCTCCCTGGGGTACACACTGCCGCTGGGGAGGAAGGACGACACCTTCAGCTCCCTGGGACACACACTGCCGCTGGGGAGGAAGGACAACACCTTCAGCTCCCTGGGATACACACTGCCGCTAGGGAGGAAGGACGACACCTTCAGCTCCCTGGGATACACACTGCCACTGGGGAGGAAGGACGACACCTTCAGCTCCCTGGGATACACACTGCCGCTGGGGAGGGCGGAGGTCACCTTTGTCTATATCTGCCATGGCCTGCAGGTACTCTCCTATTATTTTCTTGACTTGCTGCACGGATCTCTCCGAGGGGTTGGGTCCATAGACAGACAGCACCGCATTAACCTCTCTGTCAAACTGCTCCTGAGTGTAGCCAGGTGCCATGCTTGCTTTGCTGACGTTGCTTCTTTTGTAGATAGGGTCGCTGTATGGGTACTAACGTTGCCCTCAATTTGTAAATCCAGGGAATGGTGTTACCTTGTAGCTGTCCTTCTGGGCTGTGGGAATGATCCCGTCGCTTGCCACCAATTATAACGCACCGTTTCGCTCACCCGAGGTTAAAAACCGTTTAGGCGATATTCCCCTTTCCAGATGCACAGGCAGCAACTGTAAGCACCAATCTCCCGAACTGCAAGCTCTACGAATCCTGGAAACAGCCGAACAGGAAAACCATACAAAAGGGTTACACTCCTGGCAGTCAGCATACAATCCAATTCCCCCAATAATGAGACGACACTTCGTTTTGAGGGTTAAGCAGAATCACGTTTACTGGGGCTAACTGCCCGGCTTTTATGCAGGTCTCCCACCTGGTGGACACTCCCCTAGGGGACCAGATGGGAAACTGGGAAAGATATAGGACACTGACCAATCACAGACATACACCTTTAAACAATCCCACAATGCATTACAATCCCTCCTCTCTGCCCTGGAGATAATTGAGAAGTAATCCAATTATCTCCAAGGACAAAGGCAAAACTCCATTACACACATGGCAGACAAAAAGACAGTAAAAGACTTAAAATTACATACTGATACATTTAGTACATAAAACATATACATTCTACATATCCCCAGGTAGCTTAGATCTGAGCGCACATTATTACCGAATGGCGCTCAGATCACATACATACAGTTCAATCGCCATGGAGCCAAAGTCTTTCCCATAGTCTTTCGTTACATGAATAGGCTCCATGGCATGGCTATCTGGGGTAAGGCTGTTCATACGGTCAAACTACTGAATGAACAGCCAGCCGGTTCCATTACCGAATGCAGAGGTAAGGAGGATGGCGGCTCAGCGGTGTTCGCGCAATAAAGCGTCCGTTTTCAGTTCCATAGTTTGAGCGCTGAACACCGCTGGCCGTTCGGGAGTTAAAATGGCCTCCGCCACGTCTTCGTTTGACGAACAAAGGCCACCCAGCGTTCGGCAATTAAGCTGCAGTTAACCGCAGCTTCCGGGAGGTTAATTGGCGGCACACTCCAGCTCCTAGGTGGTCGTGCATTCGGTAGTTTGTTCGGTAGATCAAATCTATCGAACACCCCGGCAGAAAGGCACGAATACGCCTTTCTGCAGGGAAAATAGCAGGTTTAACCTGCAGGGTTACTGTCACTATACCCCACTCCCTCTAACATGTAAGTTCACTGAGCAGGGCCCTCAATCCCTCTGTTACTGTCACTATATCCCACTCCCTCTTACATGTAAACTCACTGAGCAGGCCCTCTTCCCTCTGTTACTGTGTCACTATACCCCACTCCCTCTAGCATGTAAACCCACTGAGCAGGACCCTTAATCCCTCTGTTACTGTGTCACTATACCCCACTCCCTCTAGCATGTAAACTCACTGAGCAGGGCCTCAATCCCTCTGTAACTGTGTCACTATAACCCACTCCCTCTAACATATAAACTCACTGAGCAGGGCCCTCAATCCCTCTGTTACTGTGTCACTATACCCCACTCCCTCTAGCATGTAAGCGCACTGAGCAGGGACCTCAATCCCTCTGTTACTGTGTCACTATATCCCACTCCCTCTAGCATGTAAACTCACTGAGCAGGGCCCTCAATCCCTCTGTTACTGTGTCACTATACCCCACTCCCTCTAGCATGTAAGCTCACTGAGCAGGGCCCTCAATCCCTCTGTTACTGTGTCACTATACCCCACTCCCTCTAACATGTAAGCTCACTGAGCAGGTCCTCAATCCCTCTGTTACTGTGTCACTATACCCCATTCACTCTAACATGTAAACTCACTAAGCAGGGCCCTCAATTCCTCTGTTACTGTCACTATACCCCACTCCCTCTAACATGTAAACTCACTGAGCAGGGCCCTCCATCCCTCTGTTACTGTGTCACTATACCCCACTCCCTCTAGCATGTAAACTCACTGAGCAGGGCCTCAATCCCTCTGTAACTGTGTCACTATACCCCATTCCCTCTAACATGTAAACTCACTAAGCAGGGCCCTCAATTCCTCTGTTACTGTCACTATACCCCACTCCCTCTAACATGTAAACTCACTGAGCAGGGCCCTCCATCCCTCTGTTACTGTGTCACTATACCCCACTCCCTCTAACATGTAAACTCACTGAGCAGGGCCCTCAATCCCTCTGTTACTGTGTCACTATAACCCACTCCCTCTAGCATGTAAGCTCACTGAGCAGGGCCCTCAATCGCTCTGTTACTGTGTCACTATACCCCACTCCCTCTAGTATGTAAGCTCACTGAGCAGGGCCCTCAATCCCTCTGTTACTGTGTCACTATACCCCACTCCCTCTAACATGTAAACTCACTAAGCAGGGCCCACAATCCCTCTGTTACTTTGTCACTATACCCCACTTCCTCTAACATGTTAACTCACTGAGCAGGACCCTCAATCCCTCTGTTACTGTGTCACTATACCCCACTCTCTCCAACATGTAAGCTCACTGAGCAGGGCCCTCAATCCCTCTGGTATTGTGTCACTATACCCCACTCCCTCTAGCACGTAAACTCACTGAGCAGGGCCTCAATCCCTCTGTTACTGTGTCACTATACCCCACTCCCTCTAGCATGTAAGCGCACTGAGCAGGGCCCTCAATCCCTCTGTTACTGTGTCACTATACCCCACTCCCTCTAGCATGTAAGCTCACTGAGCAGGGCCCTCAATCCCTCTAATACTGTGTCACTATACCCCACTCCCTCCAACATGTAAGCTCACTGAGCAGGGCCCTCAATCCCTCTGGTATTGTGTCACTATACCCCACTCCCTCTAGCATGTAAATTCACTGCGCAGGGCCCTTAATCCCTCTGTTACTGTGTCACTATAGCCCACTCCCTCTAACATGTAAGCTCACTAAGCAGGAACCTCAATCCCTCTGTTACTGTGTCACTATACCCCACTCCCTCTAACATGTAAACTCACTGAGCAGGCCCTCAATCCCTCTGTTACTGTCACTATACCCCACTCCATCTAACATGTAAACTCACTGAGCAGGGCCCTCAATCCCTCTGTTACTGTCACTATACCCCACTCCCTCTAACATGTAAACTCACTGAGCAGGCCCTCAATCCCTCTGTTACCCTGTCACTATACCCCACTCCCTCTAGCATGTAAGCGCACTGAGCAGGGCCCTCAATCCCTCTGTTACTGTGTCACTATACCCCACTCCCTCTAGCATGTAAGCTCACTGAGCAGGTCCCTCAATCCCTCTGTTACTGTGCCACCCCACTCCCTCTAACATGTAAACTCACTAAGCAGGGCCCACAATCCCTCTGTTACTTTGTCACTATACCCCACTTCCTCTAACATGTACACTCACTGAGCAGGACCCTCAATCCCTCTGTTACTGTGTCACTATACCCCACTCCCTCCAACATGTAAGCTCACTGAGCAGGGCCCTCAATCCCTCTGGTATTGTGTCACTATACCCCACTCCCTCTAGCATGTAAATTCACTGCGCAGGGCCCTTAATCCCTCTGTTACTGTGTCACTATACCCCACTCCCTCTAACATGTAACCTCACTGAGCAGGGCCCTCAATCCCTCTGTTACTGTGTCACTATAGCCCACTCCCTCTAACATGTAAGCTCACTGAGCAGGGCCCTCAATCCCTCTATTACTGTGTCACTATACCCCACTCCCTCTAACATGTAAACTCACTGAGCAGGCCCTCAATCCCTCTGTTACTGTCACTATACCCCACTCCCTCTAACATGTAAACTCACTGAGCAGGGCCCTCAATCCCTCTGTTACTGTGTCACTATACCCCACTCCCTCTAACATGTAAACTCAGTGAGCAG
The DNA here is from genome assembly GCF_036172605.1 of Pelobates fuscus. NCBI lineage: Eukaryota > Metazoa > Chordata > Amphibia > Anura > Pelobatidae > Pelobates > Pelobates fuscus. Next base: position 444,321,602 of record NC_086318.1, on the reverse strand, counting down.
GGCCCTCAATTCCTCTGTTACTGTCACTACACCCCACTCCCTCTAACATGTAAACTCACTGAGCAGGGCCCTCAATCCCTCTGTTACTGTGTCACTATACCCCAATCCCTCTAACATGTAAACTCACTGAGCAGGGCCTCAATCCCTCTGTTACTGTCACTATACCCCACTCCCTCTAACATGTAAACTCACTTAGCCGCGCCCTCAATCCCTCTGTTACTGTGTCACTATACACCACTCTCTCTAACATGTAAATTCACTGAGCAGGGCCTCAATCCATCTGTTACTGTCACTATACCCCACTCCCTCTAACATGTAAACTCACTGAGCAGGCCCTCTATCCCTCTGTTACTGTGTCACTATACTGTGGTGGAATCTCGGTAAAAATAAATTTAGTAGGCCGAGATTACCACGTGGCATGTGTACGTGCATATGCTGACGTATCGATCAGTTGGTTGCACGAGGCAAGATACGATCAGTAGTGTACGGAGCATGTGCAAGAATACAGGATGTAGTATTCCCCTCCTCCATTGTGCTGGACAAGCCATGCGGTCAAGCAGGAAGTTAATTCTTATTTGTATTGATTGGTCAAGAGAATGTGCGGGTGGAGCTTAATATGGGAGGAGTTATGTGCCTATATAAGGAGCCTGCACTATTGTCCGGGGCTCAGAACTTGTTGTATTTTGGTGACATTAGTCCTTCTGAGTCCCGATCGGTGATCCAATAAAGAATCTCTTCCTTCCTGAAGAAACCTGTGTCCATCTCTCTGTGCTTCGCTTCCGTCAGTTTCTCCGGTATCATTTGGTGCATTGGCCGGGAAGCTCATCGTTCAACGGTAGCTGAGAGGCAGAGGCGTGAGACGGTCTATCTTTGCCCACGTTCTCTACGGCTGCACCCCTGAACTTCTGCGTGGACCTCCCTTCGTCTCGGCGCCACTGGTCTGTTGTCCAGGAGATCATCGGCCTCTACGTAAGAAGTGCTGGGGTGTCCCCGTCGATGAGTGTGAACTCAGGTTCAGGAACGAGGAGGTAAGACAACTGCTGTTTTAGACGGCAGACCCACTAGGGGTATACCGATTGTGCGGTAGGCCCATCAGGGGTTTGAATTGTGTATGGAATCTGCCCCCTCTGTCGGAGGGAAGGAGCGAAGGCGCACCGCTCGATCGAACGCTCTTTAGTCAGACCGTTTGATTTTGTTAGTCAGGCGGGGCTCTGGTGTAAATAGCCATAGCCGGACACCGGTGTCTTGTCTAGACTAGCGTTCTAGGGTGTATATTTTGTTCGCTAGGTCGGAGGGACCGGGAGACTAAGCGGCGTCTGTGTAAATTCGGTTCGCTAGCTCTCAACCTATCTTGGCTAAGTGGGAAGGCGTGTAAATTTGGAACCCACTAGATTTTTGATAGTAATCGACTAAGAGGCGTCTGTGTAAATTCGGTCCTCTAGCTCGCTATATGTGGTGCTTGGGCAGTGTGGCTAACCAAAACGTATGTAGATAGTTTTTGGTAGTCCATTCAAGGTACTGGCCAATAGTTTAGTTGGGAATTGTAAATGTGATAAAGATTGTTTAGTAAAGTGTATATCTTGTTAGATAGCGCAAGCTCAGCCGTCTAGCGAGAGTGTTAATAGTGTGTTGCTGTATTATAGTGCACGGTACCATAACCCTGTATATTTACTGACACTGTATATAAGTACTAATCATTGTCGTCTATTGCATGTTTAACACCATAACCACTAATAATTGTATTGTGACCTTAAATTGTGCTTTGACCTATGCTAACCGTACTGTAACCGCTATTTGTAAAAGACGATGTTACTGGGGTGTGTTATAGACGGGTAATTCGTATATAGAGAATTATAGCGTGGGTGACTGTATAGTTTCGCCAAAGGGCATAATATTGATTATCTAGTGACTGGTGTAACAGCTGTGTGTGTACGGTAATTCCCTGAGTGTTTATTGTGTTATTGTATACGTTTCACTTGGTAACTGTACCATGTGGTGCTGTTGCCAGAGGAAACGGGTGTGATTGTTGAATAGTACGCGTGCATAGTATTCGTTGCCAACGACGTTCCATTGATAAGTATGGGCGCGTCGCAGTCAACGATTCCGGATCCCTTAGGTTGTATGGTGAAGAATTTTAAAAAGGGATTCAAAACTTGTGATTTTGGGGTTAAAATGTCTCCTGTACGTTTGGTCACTTTGTGTACTAGGGAGTGGCCTACTTTGGTTGCGGCATGGCCGCCACGTGGCAGTTTGGATCCAACTCTGGTACAGCGCTTACACGTGGCTGTATCGGGTAGGCCTGAACTTTACGGGCAGTTTCCTTATATTGATTGTTGGAGACAGGCCGTAAATGACTCGCCAAAATGGATTCAGACATGCCACGAGGAGCAAGGTCGCCTCATGGTGGCTAGGACTTGTTTGTCCACTAGGACTGGTGTTAGGCCCATTTTGGACACGCCCCCTGAGTCCGAGATCCCTTTGCCGCCCCCTTACTTTCCGTTAAGAGGAAGTGACGCAAATGCAGGAAGTCCTGCACCCCTTCCCCCATTGCCCTCATCTACTTCCGCTTCCTCCTCCAGTACAGAATCCACCCCCTCTCGTACTAAATCTCCCCTTCCGGAACCAGAGCCAACCCCCATTAGATCCGAATTTCCTGATTTGGCGCCACTTCAGACTTCCGGTCAAGCTTCTTCTAGCTCGGCTCGAAGTGTTTTATTTACTACCTTTTCCCAAAACCAAGCTCCGACATCCTCATGTTTTATTACCCCCCGACCGGAACCTCTAACTGACGCCCCTCCACGTAGCCCCATACTAACCCGACAACTGACTGGTACCCAACAATTAAAACATTATCAGATGCCTCTTCGTCTGAATCCCGGGTCAGCCTATATCGATGCCGCAGGTCAAATGGCACATGCTGACCCAGTCTTCGTATATGTCCCGTTCACGACAACCGATCTCTTGAATTGGAAGACCCACAATTCCTCGTATACTGAGAAACCACAAGCTATGACCGATCTGTTCACCTCAATAGTACATACACATAACCAGACATGGGCTGATTGCCAGCAGTTATTAATGACTTTGTTTAACAATGAGGAAAGGACAAGAATTAATCAAGCGGCCATTAAAGCGCTAGAGGATAAAGCCCGTACTTTGAATCAAGCCAATCCATCAGCATGGGCCGCAACACATTATCCTAACACCGACCCCGACTGGAATGTAAATGGTGCTGATATGGTTCAACTCAGAGCCTATAGAGACGCTATAATTGCTGGCATGAAAGCTGGAGGAAAGAAAGCCATTAATATGTCGAAGACAGTTGAGGTGATTCAGAAAAGTGATGAAGCGCCCAGTGTCTTTTATGACCGATTATTGGAGGCATACCGCTTGTATACCCCCTTTAATCCGGAAGACGCAGATAATTCCCGAATGGTGAACTCCGCCTTTGTCAGCCAAGCTTACGGAGATATTAAGCGCAAGCTACAGAAGTTAGAAGGGTTTGCAGGTATGTCCATCACCCAACTAATGGAGGTAGCGAATAAAGTATATATGAATAGGGAAACAGAAAGTAAGAAAGAGGAAGAGCGCAAGATGCGTAGAAAGGCAGATATGCTAGCGGTAGCGATCGCAGGCGTAGATAGACGGGGCCCAGATAGAGGCGATAGTAAATGGAATGAGGAACCTCTAAGTAGAAATCAGTGCGCATACTGTAGGGAAGAAGGGCATTGGAGAAATGAGTGTCCTCGAAGAGAACAGTGTGAGAGAAACAGACCTAGGACAGGTTACGGAAATTTTAGAGGCAGAGCGAGAGGTAGAGGAGGCCCCGGAGGGAGTAATGGTAATAGAGGGAGCAATGGGAACAGAGGAAGTGTTAGGGAAGATAGGTATTTCCCAGCAGCGCAAAGGTCCCGCGATAGAGAAGGCAGGGACTTTGTAGGATTGGCTGACACGGTCATGGAGGACTATTGATACCGACCGGGCTCCATCCCCCTTGGTCGAGCGGAGCCTATGGTCGATGTATCAATAGGGGGAAAAAGGAGTGCGTTCATGATCGACACTGGTGCTGAACATTCAGTGGTGACTAATCTAGTTGCTCCTCCATCTGTGATGTAATTCCAGTAAAATACAAGTTTAGCAGGCTAAGATTGCCACAAGGCATATGTATGTATATGTGTTTGTAGTATCAGTTAGTTAATTACACGTAGCTAAGATACTGTTATCACTGTACTGACCAGGTGCAGGAATGTAAGAACTGGAATTACGCGTCCCTCTCCTTTGTATCAGATGAGCCACGTGGTTAGACCGGATGGATGAGTTTAGACTCTATTTATTAAATAGGTTAAGGGTATGTGTGGGTGTAGTTAATTGTGGGAGGAGCTACAGTGCTATATAAGGAATGTACTCTATGTATTCAGTACTCAGACTTTGCTGTATTTTGGTGACGCTAGTCCCTCTGAGTCCCGATCGGTGATCCAATAAAGAATCTCTTCCTTCCTGAAGAAACCTGTGTCCATCTCTCTGTGCTTGGCTTCCGTCAGTTTCTCCGGTATCATTTGGTGCATTGGCCGGGAAGCTCATCGTTCAACGGTAGCTGAGAGGCAGAGGCGTGAGACGGTCTATCTTTGCCCACGTTCTCTACGGCTGCACCCCTGAACTTCTGCGTGGATCTCCCTTCGTCTCGGCGCCACTGGTCTGTTGTCCAGGAGATCATCGGCCTCTACGTGAGAAGTGCTGGGGTGTCCCCGTCGATGAGTGTGAACTCAGGTTCAGGAACGAGGAGGTAAGACAACTGCTGTTTTAGACGGCAGGACCCACTAGGGGTATACCGATTGTGCGGTAGGCCCAAAGGGGTTTTGAATCTGTGTATCTGCCCCCTCTGTCGGAGGGAAGGAGCGAAGGCGCACCGCTCGATCGAACGCTCTTTAGTCAGACCGTTTGATTTGGTTAGTCAGGCGGGGTCCTGGTGTAAATAGCCCTAGCCGGACACCGGTGTCTTGTCTAGACTAGCGTTCTAGGGTGTATATTACGTTCGCTAGGTCGGAGGGACCGGGAGACTAAGCGGCGCCTGTGTAAATTCGGTTCGCTAGTTCTCATCCTATCTGGGCTAAGTGGGAAGGCGTGTAAATTTGGAACCCACTAGACTTTTGATAGTGCGACTAAGAGGCGCCTGTGTAAATTCGGTTCTCTAGCTCGCTATATATGTGGTGATTGGGCAGTGTGGCTAACCAAAACGGGTGTATATAGTTTTAGGTAGTCCATTCAAGGTACTGGCCAATAGTTTAGTTGGGAATTGTAAATGTGTTAACGATTGTTTTAGTAAAGTGTATATCTTGTTAGATAGCGCGAGCTCAGCCGTCTAGCGAGAGTGTTAATAGTGTGTTGCTGTATTATAGTGCACGGTACCATAACCCTGTATATTTACTGACATTATATAATAAGTACTAATCATTGTCGTCCATTGCATGTTTAACACCATAACCACTAATAATTGTATTGTGACCTTAACTTGTGCTTTGACCTATGCTAACCGTACTGTAACCGCTATTTGTAAAAGACGATGTTACTGGGGTGTGTTATAGACGGGTAATTCGTATATAGAGAATTATAGCGTGGGTGACTGTATAGTTACGCCAAAGGGCATAATATTGATTATATAGTGACTGGTGTAACAGCTGTGTGTGTACGGGAATTCCCTGAGTGTTTATTGTTATTGTGTACGTTTCACTTGGTAACCGTACCACGTGGTGCTGTTGCCAGAGGAAACGGGTGTGACTGTTGAATAGTACGCGTGTATAGTATTCGTTGTCGACGACGTTCCATTGTTAAGTATGGGTGCGTCGCAGTCAACGATTCCGGATCCCTTAGGATGTATGGTTAAGAATTTTAAAAAGGGATTCAAAGTTTGTGATTTTGGGGTAAAGATGTCTCCTGTACGTTTGGTCACTTTGTGTACTAGGGAGTGGCCTACTTTGGTTGCGGCATGGCCGCCACGTGGCAGTTTGGATCTAACTCTGGTACAGCGCTTACACGTGGCTGTATCAGGTAGGCCTGAACTTTACGGCCAGTTTCCTTATATTGACTGTTGGAGACAGGCCGTAAATGACTCGCCAAAATGGCTCCAGACATGCCACGAGGAGCAGTGTCGCCTCATGGTAGCTAGGACTTGTTCGTCCACTAGGACTGGTGTTAGGCCCATTTTGGACACGCCCCCTGAGTCCGAGATCCCTTTGCCGCCCCCTTACTTTCCGTTAAGAAGAAGTGACGCAAACGCAGGAAGTCCTGCACCCCTCCCCTCATTACCCTCATCCACTTCCGCTTCCTCCTCCAGTACAGGATCCACCCCCCCTCGTACTAAATCTCCCCTTCCGGAACCAGAATCCACCCCCATTAGAAACGAATATCCTGATTTGGCGCCACTTCAGACTTCCGGTCAAGCTTCATCTAGCTCGGCTCGAAGTGTTTTATTTACGACCTTTTCCCAAAACCAACCTCCCACATCCCCATACCCTATCTCTCCCCGACCGGAACCCATGACTGACGCCTCTCTACGTAGCCCCATCCAAACCCGACAGTTGACTGGTGCCCAACAATTAAAGCACTATCAGATGCCTCTTCGTCTGAATCCCGGGTCAGCTTATATCGATGCCGCAGGTCAAATGGCACACGCTGACCCAGTCTTCGTATATGTCCCATTTACCACAACCGATCTTTTAAACTGGAAGACCCATAATTCCTCGTATACTGAGAAACCACAAGCTATGACTGATCTGTTCACCTCAATAGTACAGACGCATAATCCGACATGGGCTGATTGCCAGCAGTTACTAATGACTTTATTTAACAATGAGGAAAGGACAAGAATAAATCAAGCAGCCATTAAAGCATTAGAGGATAGAGCCCGTGCTTTGAACCAAGCCAATCCAGCAGCATGGGCCGCGACACACTATCCCAACACCGATCCCGATTGGAACGTAAATGGTGCTGATATGGTTCAACTCAGAGCCTATAGAGACGCTATAATTGCTGGCATGAAAGCCGGAGGAAAGAAAGCCATTAACATGTCGAAGACAGTTGAGGTGATCCAGAAAAGCGATGAAGCGCCCAGTGTCTTTTATGACCGATTATTGGAGGCATACCGCTTGTATACCCCCTTTAATCCGGAAGACGCAGACAATTCCCGAATGGTTAACTCCGCCTTTGTCAGCCAAGCATACGGAGATATTAAGCGCAAGCTACAAAAGTTAGAAGGGTTTGCAGGTATGTCCATCACCCAACTAATGGAGGTAGCAAATAAGGTCTATATGAACAGGGATACAGAAAGTAAGAAAGAGGAAGAGCGCAAGATGCGTAAAAAGGCTGATATGCTAGCGGTAGCGATCGCAGGCGTAGATAAACGGGGCCCAGATAGAGGCAATAATAGATGGAGTAGGGAGCCTTTGAGTAGGGATCAATGCGCGTATTGCAAGGAAGAAGGGCATTGGAGGAACGAATGTCCGCAAAGAGAGCAGTACGAGAGAGACCAGCCCAGGGCAGGCTACGGAAACTTTAGAGGTAGAGCGAGAGGTAGAGGAGGCCCCGGAGGGAGTAATGGTTATAGAGGGAGTAATGGGAACAGAGGAAGTGTTAGGGAAGACAGGTATATTCCAGCAGCGCAAAGGTCCCGCGATAGAGAAGGTAGGGACTTTGTAGGATTGGCTGACACGGTCATGGAGGACTATTGATACCGACCGGGCTCCATCCCCCTTGGTCGAGCGGAGCCTATGGTCGATGTATCAATAGGGGGGAAAAGGAGTGCGTTCATGATCGACACTGGTGCTGAACATTCAGTGGTGACTAATCTAGTTGCTCCTCCATCTGGAAGGACTATTACTGTGATAGGAGCAACTGGAAGAAGTGCTGAAAAACCGGTTCTTAAAAGTCGACTCTGTACATTGGGAGGCCACGTAGTAAAACACCAATTCCTTTATATGCCTGAATGTCCAGTCCAATTGCTGGGACGTGATATGCTATCAAAATTACAAGCGCAGATTACGTTCCTACCAAATGGAACAACATCCTTAAAGTTTAATGGACCTTCAGGTATTATGACTTTATCCGTACCAAAGGAAGAAGAGTGGCGACTTTATACAGTGTTGACTAGCCAAAACCCTAGGAGTGATGAGACATTGTTTAACATACCAGGAGTTTGGGCAGAGAACAACCCACCAGGACTGGCCCGCAATATTCCACCAATAAAAATTGAACTGAAACATGGGGTTTATCCAGTGAGCCTAAGACAATATCACATTCCGCAGAAGGCTAAGAAGAACATCCAATCCTATCTGGATAAGTTCATACGGTATGGTATCCTAAAATTCTGTACTTCCCCCTGGAACACCCCATTGCTGCCTGTTCAAAAGCCCGGTACAGATGAGTATCGACCTGTACAGGACTTAAGAGCAGTCAATGATGCGGTTGTTAGCATACATCCAGTTGTACCCAATCCATATAACCTGCTTGCTTTAATTCCGGGCGGGGCTACTTACTTCACAGTCTTAGATCTCAAAGATGCCTTCTTTTGCCTCCGAATTGCCGCAGAAAGCCAATGTATTTTCGCTTTCCAATGGGAGAACGCTGTAACGGGCTCAAAACGCCAAATGACTTGGACAAGACTGCCCCAAGGGTTTAAAAATTCACCTACCCTATTTGGTTCAGCTCTAAGTCAAGATCTACTGGATTTCGAGTCTATCCCAGGAGAATGTGTATTGTTACAATATGTAGATGACTTGTTGATAGCAGCAGTTACAAAAGAAAAATGTCAGCAAGCAACGCACGATCTACTACATATTCTCTGGAAGGCAGGATACAAGGTGTCCAGGAAGAAGGCTCAGTTGTGTTTGCCAACTGTCAAGTATCTGGGATTCCATATCTCTGAAGGTCAAAGGATTATGGGGCCAGAGAGAAAAGAAGCTGTCTGCCAAATACCAATACCCAAGAATAGAAGACAAGTGCGAGAATTCTTGGGGGCAGCAGGCTTCTGTAGGATATGGATTCCCAGCTATGCGATACTGGCAAAACCTCTGTACGCAGCCATCAAAGGTACAGAGCACGACCCCTTCTTATGGACCCAAGAACAGCAAACGGCATTTGAAGATGTGAAGAAGGCTTTGATGAGTGCCCCAGCATTAGGTCTACCTGATCACACACGACCATTCTACTTATATGTACACGAGCAAAGAAGAATGGCTGTGGGAGTATTGACACAGTACTTGGGATCATGGCAAAGACCTGTTGCCTACATGTCTAAGCAACTGGATGCAGTGGCCAGCGGACTTCCACCTTGTCTAAGAGCCGTAGCTGCAGCCGCCCTGCTAGTAGCTGAAGCCGATAAACTCACTCTGGGTCAAGAACTTTATGTACGAGTCCCACATGCAGTACAGACGTTGTTGGATTACAAAGGAAATCATTGGTTTAGTAACAGCCGTATGACCAAGTATCAAGCAATGTTGTGTGAAAACCCAAGAGTGCATTTAGAGACTGTAAACACCTTAAATCCAGCTACCCTTTTGCCGCAACCTACTGAAAGTCAACATGATTGTTTGGAAGTAATGGATGAAGTATTTTCAAGTAGACCAGATCTTCGTGATTTTCCCATCCAGAACCCCGATGTTCAATATTACACCGACGGCAGTAGTTATGTGAAAGAAGGGATCCGCTATGCAGGATATGCAGTGACAACAATAGACAAGGTGATAGAAGCTCGGCCACTGGCGAAAGGAACATCAGCACAAAAGGCAGAATTAATAGCACTAACACGAGCGTTACAATTGGCTGAAGGTTTAAGAGTAAATATCTATACGGACTCTAAGTATGCGTTTTTAACCACTCATGCCCACGGAGCTTTGTATAAAGAAAGAGGACCACTGAATTCAGAAGGCAAAGAAATCAAGTACGCAGCTGAAATCCTACAACTATTGGAAGCAGTGTGGGAGCCGAAAGAAGTCGGTATCATACATTGTCGAGCGCATCTGAGAGGAGATGGTGATGTAACCAAGGGAAATCGGATGGCAGATAGTGCAGCTAAGCGTGCTGCTGAATCAGGAAGACAGGAGTATGTGGGGCATATAGCTGCTCTTATACCAACTCCACTGTCCCAATGGACTCCAGTTTATACAGCTCAAGAAGAGGAGTGGTTAAAGACTGAACCGGGAAAGTATTTGGAGAACAAGTGGTATCAGCTAGAAGATGGAAGAATAGTCATACCAGCATCACTAGCGGTAGAAATTGTCCAAAATTATCACAACGGGACACATTCTGGGAGAGACAGTACTGAAGAATCTCTCAGGAAACATTTCTACATACCAAGATTGTCCAACTTGACTCAGGCCATTGTACGCAGATGTGTAACGTGTGCTAAGAATAATGCAAGACAAGGACCAGTAAAGCCACCAGGAGTCCAGTTTATGGGGGGACTCCCCATGTCCGATCTACAAATAGACTTTACAGTAATGCCTAAATCGGGTGGACATCGTTACCTGTTGGTAATTGTGTGCACCTATTCAGGCTGGGTAGAAGCATGTCCTACTCGTACAGAGAAAGCAGGAGAAGTTGTAAGATTCCTGCTACGAGAAATAATACCCCGATATGGACTACCCTGTTCTATAGGATCGGACAATGGTCCAGCTTTTGTTCATCAGTGCCTACAACAACTGACTCATATGCTTGGTATAAAGTGGAGGCTTCATACTGCATATAGACCCCAGAGTTCTGGTAAGGTAGAGAGAATGAATAGAACTATAAAGAACCAGTTGGCTAAAATGTGTCAGGAAACCCAACTTAAGTGGAACGTTCTCTTACCCATAGCTTTATTGCGAATCCGCAGTACCCCTACCAGAAGGATGGGCCTCTCTCCTTTTGAAATCATGTATGGGCGACCACCTCCCGTACTTGGTAACTTAAGGGGGGACTTGAGTCAGTTGGGAGAAGGAATTACCCGGCAGCAGGTTGTAGAGTTGGGTAAGACTATGGAGGAGGTACAGAAATGGGTACAAGATAGATTACCTGTGAATATTTATCCCCCTGTTCATAGTTATCATCCAGGAGACCAAGTGTGGATTAAAGAGTGGAATAATGTACCGTTAGGGCCCAAGTGGAGAGGTCCTTATGTTGTTCTTTTGTCTACCCCTACAGCGATAAAAGTAGCCGAAGTAACTCCGTGGATACATCACTCCAGGGTTAAACCAGCAGCAGTCGATTCTTGGCAAATTACAGCAGATCCAGAGAATCCCTGCAAGATCCGGTTGAAACGCACTACTCAGTCGGAGTAACGAGGAATTATTGTGGATTACAAATTTTATTGTTACAGGTGTGAGTGAGAAGGCCATAATAAAGCCTGTCCGCTTACCAACACATAGTGTATAAGCCAGGAAAGTCTCGAAGGGACACCTGTGAAGACGAGCAGAACTCCATTCCCTGCAGCCCTCACATCCTGGAAGCTGAGGTTCCATCGCACGGACGAAGACTGAGGATGACGGCGAAAGATGTGCTTTTGATTGTGTTTATTTATATGTGTTTTTATATTCAGGAAGGTAGAGGTACCGACTATCCTAGCTGTGAGGTATGCATTAAGACTACGAGAACAGGTAACCATATTTCCCAAACCCTAATTTGGCATTCACAATACGAATGTAAAGGAGAGGTATCAAGATGTAGATACCTAAATATAGACTATAGTGTGTGCCATTTAGGAGTAGGAGAACCTAAGTGCTTCAGTCCAGAGTATCAACCTCGTACAATTTGGTTGACTCTCAGGAATGGAGATCCTCAGGGGACCCTAATTAATAAGACGGTGTTAGAATCCGTATATTCTTCGGGTGTTCTGCTATTTGATGCATGTAAGGCGATATCAAGTGGTAGAAAACCGTGGAATGTATGTGGGGATCTTAGATGGGAGAGGACGTATGGGTCTAATGATAAATATATTTGTCCCAGTAGTAAAAATAAATATGTAAGTCCTAGATGCCCAAATAAAGACTATAACTTTTGCCCATATTGGTCTTGTGTGGGGTGGGCGACTTGGGGACAGACAGTAGATAAAGACATGATAGTGACTAAGTTGCCGACTAGCCCTTATTGTAAGTCTATGGAATGCAACCCAGTCCATATACTTATTAATAACCCCGACAAGTTCCTAGATAAGTATGGAAATTTATTTGGGTTTCAGATATACGGGACGGGTTTAGATCCTGGGACATTATTGTTTATAGGAATAGAGACTGATACGGTATCCTCCCAGACTCATCAAGTATACCATTCCTTTTATGAAGAGATGAGTATAGATAATAAGATCCCCCATAACGCTAAAAACCTGTTCATTGACCTAGCTGAGAGTATTGCCGGTAGTCTTAATGTTACCAACTGCTATGTGTGTGGAGGTACTAACATGGGAGACCAATGGCCTTGGGAAGCAAAGGAGGTAATGTCCGGTTCTGAGGCAGTTGACCAACTAATATCTACACAAGCCGATTATCATTTGAGTGTTAGAGGTAAATCTGAGTGGAGATTAAAGACCTCCATCATAGGTTATGTTTGCATAGCAAGGAAAGGAATAATGTATAATACTTCTGTAGGAGAATTAACTTGTCTAGGGCAAAAAGCTTATGATGATGATACTAAAAATACAACTTGGTGGTCGGCTTCAAATGTCTCAGAACCATCTAACCCGTTTGCTAGATATGCCAGTTTAAAGGATGTGTGGTTTGATTTATCCATCACATCTACCTGGAGAGCCCCAGCAAATTTGTACTGGATCTGTGGTAAGAAAGCCTATTCGGAGTTGCCACAGGACTGGGAAGGGGCATGTGTGTTGGGTATGCTCAAACCATCCTTCTTCTTGTTACCGATTGAAACAGGTGAGACTTTAGGTGTTAAAGTGTATGATGTGAATCATAGGAAGAAAGGGGACCCTTAGAGATAGGCACCTGGGAAGATAATGAATGGCCTCCCCAGCGTATCATAGATTATTATGGGCCAGCCACGTGGGCAGAAGATGGTACCTTTGGTTATAGAACCCCAATTTATATGCTCAACCGTATTATAAGATTACAGGCGGTGGTTGAGATTATTACTAATGAGACCTCACAAGCACTCAATCTTCTAGCGAAGCATAATACCAGGATGAGGACAGCAGTGTACCAAAATAGATTAGCCTTGGATTACCTTTTGGCAGTAGAGGGAGGTGTATGTGGGAAGTTTAACCTGAGCAATTGCTGTCTTCAAATAGATGACGAAGGGCAAGCAATAGCTGAGCTTACTAGCCATATGGTTAAACTAGTGCATGTGCCTACTCAGGTATGGAAAGGGTACAATCCAAGTAGTTGGTTTGGTAGCTGGTATGAGTGGTTTGGAGGGCTTAAGGCAGTGGTAGGTGGAGTCCTACTGATTTTACTGTTGTGTCTACTCCTACCGTGTCTTATACCCTTAGTAGTTAGGTCTGTGCAAAGCCTGATAGGAAGTATAGCAGAGAGGAAGGCTGCTGCACAGATAATGGCGATATATAAGTATAAGGCTCTAGATCAAGGAGAACCAATGCAGGAAGATGAGTGTTAAAAGATTCACATCATAAGATAAGTCTGGTCTGGTTCATGGTAACCTGAGGTATATGCAAACCAAGGTTAAGTGATGCCTCAAGTAATTGTGAAATATCAGAGGCATCAAAGGGGGGAATGTGATGTAATTCCAGTAAAATACAAGCTTAGCAGGCTAAGATTGCCACAAGGCATATGTATGTATATGTGTTTGTAGTATCAGTTAGTTAATTACACGTAGCTAAGATACTGTTATCACTGTACTGACCAGGTGCAGGAATGTAAGAACTGGAATTACGCGTCCCTCTCCTTTGTATCAGATGAGCCACGTGGTTAGACCGGATGGATGAGTTTAGACTCTATTTATTAAATAGGTTAAGGGTATGTGTGGGTGTAGTTAATTGTGGGAGGAGCTACAGTGCTATATAAGGAATGTACTCTATGTATTCAGTACTCAGACTTTGCTGTATTTTGGTGACGCTAGTCCCTCTGAGTCCCGATCGGTGATCCAATAAAGAATCTCTTCCTTCCTGAAGAAACCTGTGTCCATCTCTCTGTGCTTGGCTTCCGTCAGTTTCTCCGGTATCACATCTGGAAGGACTATTACTGTAATAGGAGCAACTGGAAGAAGTGCTGAAAAAACGGTTCTTAAAAGTCGACTCTGTACATTGGGAGGCCACGTAGTAAAACATCAATTCCTTTATATGCCTGAATGTCCAGTCCAATTGCTGGGACGTGATATGCTATCTAAATTACAAGCGCAGATTACGTTCCTACCAAATGGAACAACATCTTTAAAGTTTAATGGACCTTCAGGTATTATGACATTATCTGTACCAAAGGAAGAAGAGTGGCGACTTTATACAGCGTTGACTAGCCAAAACCCTAGGAGTGATGAGTCCTTATTCAACATACCAGGAGTTTGGGCAGAGAACAACCCACCAGGACTGGCCCGCAATATTCCACCTATTAAAATTGAACTAAAACTTGGGGTTTATCCAGTGAGCCTAAGACAATATCACATCCCGCAGAAGGCTAAGAAGAATATCCAATCTTATCTGGATAAGTTCATACGGTATGGTATCCTAAAATTCTGTACTTCCCCCTGGAACACCCCATTGCTGCCTGTTCAAAAGCCCGGTACAGATGAGTATCGACCTGTGCAGGACTTGAGAGCAGTCAATGATGCGGTTGTTAGTATACATCCAGTTGTACCCAATCCATATAACCTGCTTGCTTTAATTCCGGGCGGGGCTACCTACTTTACAGTCTTAGACCTCAAAGATGCCTTCTTTTGCCTCCGAATTGCCGCAGAAAGTCAATGTATTTTCGCTTTCCAATGGGAGAACGCTGTAACGGGCTCAAAACGCCAAATGACTTGGACAAGACTGCCCCAAGGGTTTAAATATTCACCTACCCTATTTGGTTCAGCTCTAAGTCAAGATCTACTGGATTTCGAGTCCATCCCAGGAGAGTGTGTATTGTTACAATATGTAGATGACTTGTTGATAGCAGCAGTTACAAAGGAAATATGTCAGCAAGCAACGCACGATCTACTACACATTCTCTGGAAGGCAGGATACAAGGTGTCTAGAAAGAAGGCTCAGTTGTGTTTGCCAACTGTCAAATATCTGGGATTCCATATCTCTGAAGGTCAAAGAATTATGGGGCCAGAGAGAAAAGAAGCTGTGTGCCAAATACCGATACCCAAGAATAGAAGACAAGTGCGAGAATTCTTGGGGGCAGCAGGCTTCTGTAGGATATGGATTCCCAGCTACGCGATACTGGCAAAACCTCTGTATGCAGCTATCAAAGGTACAGAGCACGACCCCTTCTTATGGACTCAAGAACAGCAAACGGCATTTGAAGATGTGAAGAAGGCCTTGATGAGTGCCCCAGCATTAGGTCTACCTGATCACACACGACCATTCTACCTGTATGTACATGAGCAAAGAAGAATGGCTGTGGGAGTATTGACACAGTACTTGGGATCATGGCAAAGACCTGTTGCCTATATGTCTAAGCAACTGGATGCAGTGGCCAGCGGACTTCCACCTTGTCTAAGAGCCGTAGCTGCAGCCGCCCTGCTAGTAGCTGAAGCCGATAAACTCACTCTGGGTCAAGAACTTTATGTACGAGTCCCACATGCAGTACAGACGTTGTTGGATTACAAAGGAAATCATTGGTTTAGTAACAGCCGTATGACCAAGTATCAAGCAATGTTGTGTGAAAACCCAAGAGTGCATTTAGAGACTGTAAACACCTTAAATCCAGCTACCCTTTTGCCACAACCTACTGAAAGTCAACATGATTGTTTGGAAGTAATGGATGAAGTATTCTCAAGTAGACCAGATCTTCGTGATTTTCCTATCCAGAACCCCGATGTTCAATATTATACCGACGGCAGTAGTTATGTGAAAGAAGGGATCCGCTATGCAGGATATGCAGTAACAACCATAGACAAGGTGATAGAAGCTCGACCACTGGCGAAAGGAACATCAGCACAAAAGGCAGACTTGATAGCACTGACACGAGCGTTACAATTGGCTGAAGGTTTAAGAGTGAACATCTACACGGACTCCAAATATGCGTTTTTAACCACTCATGCCCACGGAGCTTTGTATAAAGAAAGAGGACTATTGAATTCAGAAGGTAAAGAAATCAAGTACGCAGCTGAAATCCTACAACTATTGGAAGCAGTGTGGGAACCGAAAGAAGTCGGTATCATACATTGTCGAGCGCATCTGAGAGGAGATGGTGATGTAACCAAAGGAAATCGGATGGCAGACAGTACAGCTAAGCGTGCCGCTGAATCGGGAAGACAGGAATATGTGGGGCATATAGCTGCCCTTATACCAACTCCACTGTCTCAATGGACTCCAGTTTATACAGCTCAAGAAGAGGAGTGGTTAAAGACTGAACCTGGAAAGTATTTGGAGAACAAATGGTATCAGTTAGAAGATGGAAGAATAGTCATTCCAGCATCACTAGCGGTAGAAATTGTCCAAAATTATCACAACGGGACACATTCTGGGAGAGACAGCACAGAAGAATCTCTCAGAAAACATTTCTACATACCAAGATTGTCCAACTTGACTCAGGCCATTGTACGAAGATGTGTAACGTGTGCTTAAAATAATGCAAGACAAGGACCAGTAAAGCCACCAGGAGTCCAGTTTATGGGGGGACTCCCCATGTCCGATTTACAAATTGACTATACAGTGATGCCTAAATCGGGTGGACATCGTTACCTGTTGGTAATTGTGTGCACCTATTCAGGCTGGGTAGAAGCATGACCTACTCGTACAGAGAAAGCAGGAGAAGTTGTGAGATTCCTGCTACGAGAAATAATACCCCGATATGGACTACTCTGCTCTATAGGATCGGACAATGGTCCAGCTTTTGTTCATCAGTGCCTACAACAACTGACTCATATGCTTGGTATAAAGTGGAGGCTTCATACGGCATATAGACCCCAGAGTTCTGGTAAGGTAGAGAGAATGAATAGAACTATTAAGAATCAGTTGGCTAAAATGTGTCAGGAAACCCAACTTAAGTGGAACGTTCTCTTACCCATAGCTTTATTGCGAATCCGCAGTACCCCTACCAGAAGGATGGGCCTCTCTCCTTTTGAAATCATGTATGGACGACCACCTCCCGTACTTGGTAACTTAAGGGGGGACTTGAGTCAGTTGGGAGAAGGAATTACCCGGCAGCAGGTTGTAGAGTTGGGTAAGACTATGGAGGAGGTGCAGAAATGGGTACAAGATAGATTACCTGTGAATATTTATCCCCCTGTTCATAGTTATCATCCAGGAGATCAAGTGTGGATTAAAGAGTGGAATAATGTACCGTTAGGGCCCAAGTGGAGAGGTCCTTATGTTGTTCTTTTACCTACCCCTACAGCGATAAAAGTAGCCGAAGTGACTCCGTGGATACATCACTCCAGGGTTAAACCAGCAGCAGTCGATTCTTGGCAAGTTACAGCAGATCCAGAGAATCCCTGCAAGATCCGGTTAAAACGCACGACTCAGTCGGAGTAACGAGGAACTTTGTGGATTACAAAATTTTATTGTTTCAGAGATTTGGTGCGTGAGTGAGAAGGCCATAATAAAGCCTGTCCGCCCACCGACGTATAGTATATGAGCCAGGGAAAGTCTCGAAGGGACTCCTGTGAAGACGAGCAGAACTCCATTCCCTGCAGCCCTTACATCCTGGAAGCTGAGGTGCCTTCGCACGGACGAAGACTGAGGATGACGACTAAAGATGTGTTCTTGATAATGTTTATTTATGTGTATTTTTATATTCAGGAAGGTAGAGGTACCGACACTCCTAGCTGTGAGGTATGCATTAAGACTACAAGAACAGGTAACCATATTTCCCAAACCCTAATTTGGCATTCACAATACGAGTGTAAAGGAGATGTATCAAGATGTAGATACCTTAATATAGAATATAGTGCGTGCCATTTAGGAGTAGGAGAACCTAAGTGCTTCAGTCCAGAGTATCAACCCCGTACAATTTGGTTGACTCTCAGGAATGGAGATCCTCAGGGGACCCTAATTAACAAGACAGTATTAGAATCCGTATATTCTTCGGGTGTTTTGCTATTTGATGCGTGTAAGGCGATATCAAGTGGTAGAAAGCCGTGGAATGTATGTGGGGATCTTAGATGGGAGAGGACGTATGGGTCTAATGATAAATATATTTGTCCCAGTAGTAAAAATAAATATGTGAGTCCTAGATGCCCAAATAGAGATTATAACTTTTGCCCATATTGGTCTTGTGTGGGGTGGGCAACTTGGGGACAGACAGTAGACAAGGACATGATAGTGACTAAGTTGCCTACCAGCCCATATTGTAAGTCTATGGAATGCAATCCAGTCCATATACTTATAAATAACCCCGACAAGTTCTTAGACAAGTGTGGCGAAACCAACCTCGCCACTGGGCCCTGGAGAAGCCTGTTTGCTAGCCTCCTACCTGCTGACTATGGCCCCTGGGTTATTTGGGGCATATTGTACTGTATATTGCTGCTACTGGCCCTTTAAGCACAGTGAATGGTATTTTATTGTACTGCTGCTGGCCCTTTAAGAACTGTCTGGGGACATATTGAGACTTTGGGTAACAATACCCTTTAAGACTATGGCCCCTGAAAACGTATGGACTTTTATTGGGTGTGTATGGCCCTTTAAGAACCGTCTGGGGACATCTTGTAACTTTGGTGAACAATGTCCCTTTAAGACTATGTCCCCAGACCTTTAAAATGACTTGTTCCTGGCTCTCCCCTTCTTGGTTCAGTAAATAGGGCTTACTGAACCAAGTACCACACAGGCGGACCACCCAGAAGCTAAAGTGTGCAGGCAATTTACCTCCCAGGCTGTGAGGTTACTGCAGGTTAACACGTGGCGGCGGCCATTTTGGTCATTCGAATGCGGTCAGCGGTGTATGCTAAAGATTCTGTGGAACTAAAATCGGCTACACATTCTGCCGAACACCGCTGACCCTTACCTTCTTCCATACGGAACTTGCAGCTCCAGAGACTAAGTCCCGTTCGAAATGGGACTTAGTCGTTTTTTCGCATGAAATTGACCGACCGCACAGCCCAAATCTATGGAACTGTTTTGGGCAGGAAATTGTGCTTGCGGTCGGTCATAAAGGACTTCCAGCTAACTTTTGATCCACTGGAGGGATTTGGCTGATTTTTGGAAGGGTTTATGTTTGATGTATGCTGAGTCTGAATATGCAACTTTTATTGAAATTGGATGTATGGTTTTAAAGTTACAGTGTGTGTGTAAAAACTGTATCTTTATTGTATGTAATAATTGGTTTAACTGTTTATCTGAGGGGAGGGAATGTGTGGGCTGAACCATGTATGTGATTGGTTATTTTATGCCTCCCCCTGGGTGTGGCCTGTATGTGGATTAGTGTAATAAAAGCCAGGCTGGATGAGCCAGTCCAGAGTTCCTGTTTTACCCTCAAAGTGATGTGCCGTCTCATTATTGGGGGGAAGGATTTATTGCATGCTGTTCCAGTTGACTGCTAGGAGTACAAGCCTATTCGTATGGTTCCTATTCAATGGTCTACAGCATTCATATGCTTGGGAGAATTTAAAAGGTTTCTCGGATTCGGTGATTGTGGTGTCTGCCAGAGTGCTTGGAGTCCTCAGGAAGCACTAGGAGCATCCTTTAAAGGAGGTACCCGGTCGGGGTGCCAGGCGATCCGTTACAACAAGTATGGTAATTTATTTGGGTTTCAAATATATGGGACGGGTTTAGATCCTGGGACAGTATTGTTTATAGGGATAGAGACTGATACGGTATCCTCCCAAACTCATCAAGTATACCATTCCTTTTATGAAGAGATGAGTATAGATAATAAGATCCCCCATAATGCTAAAAACCTGTTAATTGATTTAGCCGAAAGTATTGCCGGTAGTCTTAATGTTACCAACTGCTATGTGTGTGGAGGTACTAACATGGGAGACCAATGGCCTTGGGAAGCAAAGGAGGTAATGTCCGGTTCTGAGGCAGTTGACCAATTAATATCTACACAAGCCGATTATCATATGAGTGTTAGAGGTAAATCTGAGTGGAGATTAAAGACCTCCATCATAGGTTATGTTTGCATAGCAAGGAAAGGAATGATGTATAATACTTCTGTAGGAGAATTAACTTGTCTAGGGCAAAAAGCTTATGATGATGATACAAAGAATACAACTTGGTGGTCGGCTTCAAATGTCTCAGAACCATCTAACCCGTTTGCTAGATACGCCAATTTAAAGGATGTGTGGTTTGATCTATCCATCACATCTACCTGGAGAGCCCCAGCAAATTTGTACTGGATCTGTGGTAAGAAAGCCTATTCGGAGTTGCCACAGGACTGGGAAGGGGCATGTGTGTTGGGTATGCTCAAACCATCCTTCTTCTTGTTACCTATTGAAACAGGTGAGACTTTAGGTGTTAAAATATATGATGTGAATCATAGGAAGAAAAGGGGACCCATAGAGATAGGCGCCTGGGAAGATAATGAATGGCCTCCCCAGCGTATTATAGATTATTATGGGCCAGCCACGTGGGCAGAAGATGGTACCTTTGGTTATAGAACCCCTATTTATATGCTCAACCGTATTATACGATTACAGGCGGTGGTTGAGATTATTACTAACGAGACATCACAAGCGCTCAATCTTCTAGCGAAGCATAATACCAGGATGAGGACAGCGGTCTACCAAAATAGATTAGCCTTGGATTACCTTTTGGCAGTAGAGGGAGGTGTATGTGGGAAGTTTAACCTGAGCAATTGCTGTCTTCAAATAGATGATGAAGGGCAAGCAATAGCTGAGCTTACTAGCCATATGGTTAAACTAGCGCATGTGCCTACTCAGGTATGGAAAGGGTACAATCCAAGTAGTTGGTTTGGTAGCTGGTATGAGTGGTTTGGAGGGCTTAAGGCAGTGGTAGGTGGAGTCCTACTGATTTTAATGTTGTGTCTACTCCTGCCGTGTCTTATACTCTTAGTAGTTAGGTCTGTGCAAAGCCTGATAGAAAATATAGCAGAGAGGAAGGCTGCTGCACAGATAATGGCAATTTATAAATATGAGGCTCTAGATCAGGGAGAACCAATGCAGGAAGATGAGTGTTGAAGATTCACATCATAAGATAAGTCTGGTCTGGTTCAAGGTAACTTGCGGTGTATGCAAACCAAGGTTAAGTGATGCCTCAAGTAATCGTGAAATATCAAGAGGCATCAAAGGGGGGAATGTGGTGGAATCTCGGTAGAAATAAATTTAGTAGGCCGAGATTACCACGTGGCATGTGTACGTGCATATGCTGACGTATCGATCAGTTGGTTGCACGAGGCAAGATACGATCAGTAGTGTACGGAGCATGTGCAAGAATACAGGATGTAGTATTCCCCTCCTCCATTGTGCTGGACAAGCCATGCGGTCAAGCAGGAAGTTAATTCTTATTTGTATTGATTGGTCAAGAGAATGTGCGGGTGGAGCTTAATATGGGAGGAGTTATGTGCCTATATAAGGAGCCTGCACTATTGTCCGGGGCTCAGAACTTGTTGTATTTTGGTGACGTTAGTCCCTCTGAGTCCCGATCGGTGATCCAATAAAGAATCTCTTCCTTCCTGAAGAAACCTGTGTCCATCTCTCTGTGCTTCGCTTCCGTCAGTTTCTCCGGTATCAATACCCCACTCCCTCTAACATGTAAACTCACTGAGCAGGGCCTCAATCCCTCTGTTACTGTCACTATACCCCACTCCCTCTAACATGTAAACTCACTTAGCCGCGCCCTCAATCCCTCTGTTACTGTGTCACTATACCCCACTTCCTATAACATGGAAACTCGCTGAGCAGGCCCTCAATCCCTCTGTTACTGTGTCACTATACCGCATGCCCTCTAACATGTAAACTCACTGAGCAGGGCCCTCAATCCCTCTGTTACTGTGTCACTATACCCCATTCCCTCTAACATGTAAGTTCACCGAGCAGGCCCTCAATCCCTCTGTTACTGTCACTATACCCCACTCCCTCTAACATGTAAACTCACTGAGCAGGCCCTCAATCCCTCTGTTACTGTGTCACTATACCCCACTCCCTCTAACATGTAAACTCACTGAGCAGGCTCTCAATCCCTCTGTTACTGTGTCACTATACCTCACTCCCTCTAACATGTAAACTCACTGAGCAGGACCCTCAATCCCTCTGTTACTGTGTCACTATGCCCCACTCCCTCTAACATGTAAACTCACTGAGCAGGGCCCTCAATCCCTCTGTTACTGTGTCAGTATACCCCACTCCCTCTAACATGTAAACTCACTGAGCAGGGCCCTCAATCCCTCTGTTACTGTCACTATACCCCACTCCCTGTAGCATGTAAACTCACTGAGCAGGGCCCTCAATCCCTCTGTTACTGTGTCACTATACCCCACTCCCTCTAACATGTAAACTCACTGAGCAGGGCCCTCAATCCCTCTGTTACTGTCACTATACCCCACTCCCTCTAACATGTAAACTCACTAAGCAGGGCCCACAATCCCTCTGTTACTTTGTCACTATACCCCACTTCCTCTAACATGTTAACTCACTGAGCAGGACCCTCAATCCCTCTGTTACTGTGTCACTATACCCCACTCTCTCCAACATGTAAGCTCACTGAGCAGGGCCCTCAATCCCTCTGGTATTGTGTCACTATACCCCACTCCCTCTAGCATGTAAACTCACTGAGCAGGGCCTCAATCCCTCTGTTACTGTGTCACTATACCCCACTCCCTCTAGCATGTAAGCGCACTGAGCAGGGCCCTCAATCCCTCTATTACTGTGTAACTATACCCCACTCCCTCCAACATGTAAGCTCACTGAGCAGGGCCCTCATTCCCTCTGGTATTGTGTCACTATACCCCACTCCCTCTAGCATGTAAATTCACTGCGCAGGGCCCTTAATCCCTCTGTTACTGTGTCACTATACCCCACTCCCTCTAACATGTAACCTCACTGAGCAGGGCCCTCAATCCCTCTGTTACTGTGTCACTATAGCCCACTCCCTCTAACATGTAAACTCACTGAGCAGGCCCTCAATCCCTCTGTTACTGTCACTATACCCCACTCCATCTAACATGTAAACTCACTGAGCAGGGCCCTCAATCCCTCTGTTACTGTCACTATACCCCACTCCCTCTAACATGTAAACTCACTGAGCAGGCCCTCAATCCCTCTGTTACCCTGTCACTATACCCCACTCCCTCTAGCATGTAAGCACACTGAGCAGGGCCCTCAATCCCTCTGTTACTGTGTCACTATACCCCACTCCCTCTAGCATGTAAGCTCACTGAGCAGGTCCCTCAATCCCTCTGTTACTGTGCCACTATACCCCACTCCCTCTAACATGTAAACTCACTAAGCAGGGCCCACAATCCCTCTGTTACTTTGTCACTATACCCCACTTCCTCTAACATGTACACTCACTGAGCAGGACCCTCAATCCCTCTGTTACTGTGTCACTATACCCCACTCCCTCCAACATGTAAGCTCACTGAGCAGGGCCCTCAATCCCTCTGGTATTGTGTCACTATACCCCACTCCCTCTAGCATGTAAATTCACTGCGCAGGGCCCTTAATCCCTCTGTTACTGTGTCACTATACCCCACTCCCTCTAACATGTAACCTCACTGAGCAGGGCCCTCAATCCCTCTGTTACTGTGTCACTATAGCCCACTCCCTCTAACATGTAAGCTCACTGAGCAGGGCCCTCAATCCCTCTATTACTGTGTCACTATACCCCACTCCCTCTAACATGTAAACTCACTGAGCAGGCCCTCAATCCCTCTGTTACTGTCACTATACCCCACTCCCTCTAACATGTAAACTCACTGAGCAGGGCCCTCAATCCCTCTGTTACTGTGTCACTATACCCCACTCCCTCTAACATGTAAACTCAGTGAGCAGGGCCCTCAATTCCTCTGTTACTGTCACTACACCCCACTCCCTCTAACATGTAAACTCACTGAGCAGGGCCCTCAATCCCTCTGTTACTGTGTCACTATACCCCACTCCCTCTAACATGTAAACTCACTGAGCAGGGCCTCAATCCCTCTGTTACTGTCACTATACCCCACTCCCTCTAACATGTAAACTCACTTAGCCGCGCCCTCAATCCCTCTGTTACTGTGTCACTATACACCACTCTCTCTAACATGTAAATTCACTGAGCAGGGCCTCAATCCATCTGTTACTGTCACTATACCCCACTCCCTCTAACATGTAAACTCACTGAGCAGGCCCTCTATCCTTCTGTTACTGTGTCACTATACCCCACTCCCTCTAACATGTAAACTCACTGAGCAGGGCCTCAATCCCTCTGTTACTGTCACTATACCCCACTCCCTCTAACATGTAAACTCACTTAGCCGCGCCCTCAATCCCTCTGTTACTGTGTCACTATACCGCACTCCCTCTAACATGTAAACTCACTGAGCAGGGCCCTCAATCCCTCTGTTACTGTGTCACTATACCCCATTCCCTCTAACATGTAAGTTCACTGAGCAGGCCCTCAATCCCTCTGTTACTGTATCACTATACCCCACTCCCTCTAACATGTAAACTCACTGAGCAGACCCTCAATCCCTCTGTTACTGTGTAACTATACCCCACTCCCTCTAACATGTAAACTCACTGAGCAGGGCCCTCAATCCCTCTGTTACTGTGTCAGTATACCCCACTCCCTCTAACATGTAAACTCACTGAGCAGGGCCCTCAATCCCTCTGTTACTGTCACTATACCCCACTCCATCTAACATGTAAACTCACTGAGCAGGGCCCTCAATCCCTCTGTTACTGTGTCACTATACCCCACTCCCTCTAACATGTAAACTCACTGAGCAGGGCCCTCAATCCCTCTGTTACTGTCACTATACCCAACTCCCTCTAACATGTAAACTCACTGAGCAGGCCCTCAACCCTTCCGTTCCCGTTCGTCCAACTCATCTGGTTCCAAATACATATGTGTTAATCCACCCGTTGTACAGCGCTATGGAATTTGTTGGCACTTTATAATTATTAGTAATAATAATATGTGGTACCAGGCTGGTTTGAGTGTGACATATGTACAGCACTGTCCACTAATACTAGCAACCTTGGTAAAAAA
The DNA here is from genome assembly GCF_036172605.1 of Pelobates fuscus. NCBI lineage: Eukaryota > Metazoa > Chordata > Amphibia > Anura > Pelobatidae > Pelobates > Pelobates fuscus. The sequence continues at coordinate 444,296,380 of NC_086318.1, read as the reverse complement.
TTAGCAAAGCAGACTATGAAACATTGTCTTTATTGTTTAACCATTTGATCCATTGTTCAAAAAAATACACAAACATTCTCTGCTCTCATGGAGATCAAACAATTGCAAACACAACACAGGTTTATAAAAAAACTAATCTTTGTGAAATATATGCATTGCACAGTTATTGGCACCCTATTAGCCATTACCTCCCTTTGCCAAGGTAACAGCTCTGAGTCTTGATGAGGTTGGATAATGCCTGATGAGGTTGGAGAATACATGACAAGGAATCTGGGGCAATTTCTCCGTACAGAATCTCTCCAGATCATTTAAATTGCAAAGTCATGGTGGACTCTCCTCTTCAGTTCACCCAACAGATTTCCAATGGGGTACAAGTCAAGGGACTAGGATGGCCATGACATGACCTTGATTTTGTGATCAGTAAACCATATTTGGGCTGATTTTGATGTATGTTTTGGACCATTGTCCTGCTGGAAGATCGAACCACAGCCCATTTTAAGCTTTCCTGCAGAGGCAGTGAGGTGTTCATTTAATATCTATTGATATTTGATAGAGTCCATGATTATTATTTTTGTTATTGGTGTTTATATAGCACCAGCTTATTCCGCAGCGCTTTACAATAAGAGGGGAATTTGCCAAATGAGACAGTAACAAAATGTAACAGGAACAATAGGTAGTTGAGAAGCCTGCTCAAATGAGCTTACAGTCTAGTGGAGGTGGGGTATACAAACACAATAGGAAGGGCAAATAGACATGGTGGGAAAGTAGCAGAACTGGAGGTGAGAGTGGAGTGTGGTCCTCTAGGAGAGAGCGAGAGGCAGGTTTGAGAGATAGAAGTTACTCTTGGAGGCCATAAGCAATCCTGAAAAGATGGGTTTTGAGGGACTTTTTAAAGGATTAACGACTAGGGGAGAGTCTGACAGAGGTAGGCAGGCTGTTCCAAAGAAAAATTCTTACAGAATTTGCAGAAAGGTTGCGAGCAGCAGACAGAAGAAGGTCACCAGTAGAGCGGAGAGACCGAGAGGGGGCAAACCTATGAATCAGTGAAGAAATGTAAGAGGGGCTAGAGTTGGTTAGAGCTTTATAGGTAAGGGTTAGTATTTTAAATTGACACCTGTAGGATACAGGAAGCCAGTGTAAGGAACAAGAGAGGGGCGAGGAATGGTAGGAGCAACAGGTGAGAAAGATCAGCCTGGCTGCAGCATTCACCACAGATTATAGGGGGGCAGTACGGCTTCTGGGAAGTCCAATTAGGAGAGAATTAGAGTAATTATTGCAAGAGATTACTAGAGCGTGAACAAGCTCGTTGGCAGCATCTTGCTTAAGAAAGGGGTGTAGGCGGGCAATGTTTTTAAGTTGGAATTGACAGGTTTTAGCAACAGACTGGACATGAGGCGCAAAGGTGAGGCCAGGATCAAAAGTGACACCAAGACAGCAAGCTGAAAGGATGGGGTGAGGCAGGTACCATCAACCTGCAGGGAGAGTGAAGGAGGAGGATCAGTGTTATGAGGAGGAAAAATAAGTGAAACGGACCGTTTCAGCAGACAAGGGGTTAAAATCCGTTTAGGCGATATGCCCCTTTCTGAGAGACAGGCACAGCTACTGCAGAACACCAAACTCCCGAACTGGATACAAAATAGCACTCCAAACTGGAACCTCACGAATAGCTGCTAGCAGACGAACAGGAAAAGCTCCCAAGCGGCTTACACTCCTGGCAGTCAGTCCCTATCAGCATACAGTGAATCCCCCAAGAACGAGACAAGGCTCTGTGTTGAGGGTCAAGCAGTGGTCTGAGGTGCTGGCACACCCAGCCTGGTTTTTATTGCAGTTGTTACAAATACAGGTCCGCCCACAGGGAGGTATAAAACAACCACTCACACATCAGTTACATCCCACATATTCCCTCCCCTTATCCTGAGAGGAACTCAATTATACATGCAGTTAAAACATACTTTTTACCCAACTTTCATAACTCTAAAACCATGCATCACATTCACATAAAAATACATATCCATTCAGGGGAACAACATATTAAAAAATGGCATGAATCAGACCAGGGGTTCAAAAGTTAGTAAAAGTATCTTTTGTTCCCTTGGCTGGCAGCATTTTAATCTGGCTCAAACAGAAGTAAAACATCCCCACAATGCATCCTGGCTTCCTCCCTTCTGCCCTGGAGATAATTGGAGAAGTAATCCAATTATCTCCCAGGACAAAGACAAAACTCTATTACACATGTGGGGACCTAAATACAGTATTATGCTTTAAAATATATAAAGTTACTTTTATTATATTACACACAGACATGTTACCTATCCCCAGATAGCTCAGGCCTGGGTGCACATTATTAGGTGAATGGCACCCAGACCACACGAATACAGTTTAATCACCATGGAGCCAAAGTCTTCAATCACACGAATAGGCTCCATGGCATAGCTATCTGGGTTACCACAGTTCACATAAAAATACAGAATGAACGGCTGTTCGGCTACATCCCCACGAACAGGAACCAGGAGACGGACGGCTCAGCGGTGTTCGTGCAAATAAGTGTCCGTTTATAGTTCCATAGTTTAGGTGCCAAACACCGATGGACATACGGGACTTGTAAAATGGCCGCCGCCACGTGTTCGGTCGACGAACAAAGACCACCCTGCCTTCGTCAATTAAGCTGCGGTTAACCGCAGCTTCAGGGTGGTCAATTGGCGGCACACTCCAGCTCCCGGGTGGCCGTGCAATCGGTAGTTTGTTCGGTAGATAAAATCTACCGAACACCCCGGCAGAAAAGGCACGAATAAGCCTTTCTGCAGGGCAAATAAGTATTTTACAGTCTGGTCCATAGTCCAAAGGCAGCAGGCGGGCAACCAGGCTCCTCCAATGCAATGTGTCGAGATTGGTCTCGTCACAATAAGAAACTCAGTTTTAGAGAGATTGAGTTTCAGAAAGCGGGAGGACATCCAATCATAGATGAAAGGCAATTGGTGACACTTAGGAAAGCTGGGGAGAGGTCAGGGGATGAGAGATATATCTGGGTATTGTCAGAAGACAGGTAGTAGTGGAATCCAAATGAATTCATGAGTTTGCCAAGAGAGGCAATATAGAGAGAGAACAAAAGGGGGCCAAGAACTGAACTTTGAGGGACTCTGACTGAGACATGACGATGAGAGGAGGTGCTGTTGGAAAAAGAGACACTGAAGGAGCATTGGTAGAGATAGGGGGAAAACCACGAGAGGGCCTTGTCACAGAGACCAAAAATTGAAGAGTTAGGAGAAGGAAGCCATGATCAACAGTGTCAAAGGCAAGAAGAATTAGTATAGAGTTGTGGCCTTTGGATTTGGCTGCGATTAGGTCATTTGTAGTAGAGTGGGGGGAGGGAGAGGGGGGGCGAAAGCCAGATTGAAGAGGATCGAGGAGGGAGTTGGAATTTAGGAATTGAGTCGTACGACAAGACAAGTCAGACAAGTCTTTCTAGAAGCTTTGAGGAAAAAGGAAGCAGGGATATGGGACTGGAAGCTGGGTCTAGGGGTGGCTTTTTTAGGATGGGTACGACAGTAGCATGCTTAAGGGGAGCGGGGACAACACCAGATGAAATAGAGCAGTTTAGGACGTCTGTTAAGGATGGTACAATACAAGCAATGAGAGCTCTAATGAGGTGGTAAGGTACTGGATCAAGGGAACAGGTGGTGGGGCGAGAGGAGAGGAGAAGTGCAACCACCTCCTGTTCAGTAGCTGGAGGGAAGTCTTGGAGGGTAGGGATGGTATGGTCCAAGTGAGGTTGAGATAGAGGGGAGACGGGGGGAGAATTAATTCCTTAACTGTTTAATCTTGTCAGTAAAGTAACATGCAAAGCTATCAGCTGAAAGATTAGTTTGTGGGGTGCCCACAGCAGGGCGAAGAAAAGTGTTAAAAGTATTAAAGAGATGCCTAGGATTGCAGAAGCACGAGCTAATGAGACAAAAAAAAGCTAGATTGTTTAGCAAGGGTGAGGGCTGCACTGTATGCAAGACAAATTTATAGTGTAGAAAGTCTGACAAGGTGGAAGACTTTCTCGCTTTCCTAGCTGCAAGAGACGGTCTTGTTTCTATTAACCATGCAGCTTTGTGTACAAAGTGGTTAATATTTTTCTGCCAATTCCTGTTGTTATTGAACAGACGTTGTGATGTCCTAATGATAAACTCCTTGTGTTTATTTTTTCAAGGTGCTGAGTTGGAAAACACAGTCTCGAAGAAATAAGTCAGTTTGTGTCCACAGATATCTGCATTCTGCGTAGGTCAGACCACCGATCTTTATCCCACAAACTCCACAAACACGAAGCGCTTCAAGTCACTTGCTGCCAGGAATTAATGTAACTGCCATCGACCTCGAGAGCGACAATATGTTCTGTAATTATAAATACGTTTTCTGAGCCTGCATAGTCTGTTTCAGCACTAATAATAACAATCTGCCCTAAATCATCTCGACAAACACATACAAACTGTATAAACAGCTTTTCTATGATTAGATACATTAAACAATAGCGATAGGGTTAGCACATATAATGGAAAGATCAGAAATTATGTGGATAATGCAAAATAACAAAATGTATGCTAACAAAACACTCAGTGTTTTATAGACCCACATTAATCACCATTACACATCAGTGAATTACTGACATTACAAACACATTGAGGGCTTCATCTCCCAATAAAGAGTTCTAGGGGTTCCTCTGCTCACCATAAACATTGAGGGCTTCATCTCCCAATACAGAGTTCTAGGGGTTCCTCTGCTCACCATACACATTGAGGGCTTAATATCCCAATAAAGAGTTATTATTATTATTATTATTAACGCCATTCATATAGCACCAACAGATTCCGCAGCGCTTTACAATATTATTGGAGGGGGATTTAACTATAATTAGGACAATGACAAGAAAACTTACAGGAACTATAGGTTGAAGAGGGCCCTGCTCAAACGAGCTTACAGTCTATAGGAGGTGAGGTATAAAAGACATTAGGACGGGAAATATCAATCAAATAAGGTGGGAGTGAAGCAGAGCTGGAGGAGAGAGTAGAGTGCTGCCCTTTAGGAGAGAGCAAGAGACAGGTATGTCAGGTAGAGCTTAGTCTGGTAGGCCATACGCTTTCCTAAAGAAATGGGTTTTAAGGCACTTCTTAAATGATTAAAGACTAGGGGAGAGTCTGGTGGCGGTAGGCAGGCTATTCCATGGGAAGGGAGCAGCCCGCATGTTCTACAAGCGCAAGTTGGCCGTACAGGTGCAAGCAGCGGACAAGAGAAGGCATGGGGCAGATCAGAGAGACAGAGAAGGGGCATACCTATGGACCTGTGAGGAGATATAAGAGGGGCTAGAATTGTTCAGTGCTTTATAGGTATGGGTTAGCACTTTGTATTGACTTCTATAGGATACAGGAAGCCAATGTAAGGACAGACAGAGGGGTGAGGTGTGAGAGGACCGACTAGAGAGGAAAATCAGTCTGGCGGCAGCATTCATTACTGACTGTAGCGGGGCAGTACGGCTATTGGGAAGACCAATTAGGAGAGAGTTACAGTAGTCCATGCAAGAGATTACTAGAGCATGGACAAGCTCTTTAGTAGCATCTTGTGTAAGAAAGGAGTGGATGCGGGCGATGTTTTTAAGGTGGAATTGGCATGATTTGATAAAAGACCAGATGTGAGGCTCAAAGGTGAGGCCAGAATCAAAAGTAACACCAAGACAACGTGCTTGTAAGGATGGGCTGATATGGGTACCACCAATCTGAAGGCAGAGTGAGAGAGGAGAATTAATATTAGGAGGAGGAAAGACAAGAAGTTTTGTTTTGGAAAGATTGAGTTTCAGAAAGCAGGAGGACATCCAATCAGAGATAGAAGAAAGGCAAGAGGTGACACGTTGCAGGACAGGGGAAAGGTCAGGGGAGGAGAGATATAGGAGAGGGGAGGAGAGGTATTGGAATCCAAATGAGGTGATTGTAACAAAACCCTACCTTATGCCTGGGAATATTTATTGCTACTGGCCCTTTAAGAGCTAACCGGGCACCTATACAGGAACAGAGACCGTGGATTATAAAGACATATTGTATATCCAGCAAAATACATCAAACTGGATATAATTGAATGTGCTTACCTGTTTCGTGGGGATTATTCATTATAACAGTTCGGGACTTTCTCAAGCATTCGTTTACTTATGCGACCCATACGGTATGGACTCAGCATTCATCATACGATTGCAAACTACCGAACACCGGACCACCCTGCTACCTAATTATGTGGTAATTTACCTCCCTGATCGGCACATACAACTCTTCTGGGAAACGCACGAACGCTTTCAGTTCCTGGGTGGCCGCCATTTCGGGACTTTTACACGTGGTCGCGGCCATCTTAACTCCCGAACAGCTGTGTTTATGCGTCGAGTGTCTGGAATTAAAATCGGACACTCGAATAGGCGAACACCGCTGAGACCTCCATAGCCCCATAAACTTGTGCTAAAACTACCGCCCACCCTGCCGTTCGGTAGAAAGACTATGCAACATATAGGGATTCCTCAAGATATCCACAGATGGCAAGCTTTTCGTGACTTTTTACCGCACGAACGAGAACCGACCACAAGGCCAAAACTCATGGAACTATTTTCGGCTAGTGTGGCTGTGTGGTCGGTCAAAACTTTAAAGCTCCATAACTCCTGATCCATTAACCAAATGGGATTATTTATTCATATGTTGCTCCCCCAGATTAGGGCTATCTGGGGATACTGGATTTAAGAATATACCCCAGATATTTGGGGTACATCCAAAACTAGTGTAAAAATGTGTGCTTGTTAATTATGTTAAAGGTTTATCTGAGGGGAGGAGATGTGTTGGTTGTACCTTGTCTGTTATTGGTTACTGTGTTAATTATGTAGGTGTCTCCTTTGCATGGGCAGCATCACATAAAAGGAGAATGCATCCCATTAAAATGCAGTTCTTCTTGACCCTTCAAAACGTAGCCTCGTCTCGTTCTTGGAAGGGGATTTACTGCATAACCACCTTGCTCTTTTAATAGCTATGCCTGTAACAGAACTTCACCATCACCAAAGCCTTGTGGAATAAAACAGTGAAATGCCGGATAAAGCATCTGTTCGGTAATTTAATTTGTTACTTTTCGGCAGATTTCTACCGAACACCGGACTGATTTGATCTATTACAAAGCATGTTTTACCTTTCCAGCCTGTTTCCAGCCGTTCGCATCATTTTGCACGAACTCCGTGTATAACATATAGGTGGCCGCCATTTCGGGACTTTTGCACGTGTTCGCGGCCATCTTGCGTGCGAACAGCGGTGTTTGTCTGTGAACGCATGGAACTAAAAACGGATACACAAACAGGCGAACACCGCTGAGACCTCCATGCACCCAGAAATTCGTGCTGGAACTACCGAACGACGGGCCATTCGGTAGTTACACTTAATCAGCTATGGGGAATCCAGCGAACTCGGAGATAGTTGTGGATGATAAGAATTTCGTATAGTTCTAACAGGCGAACAGAGACCGACTGCAGGGCCAAAACTTGTGGAACTCTTTTCGGCTAGAAAATCCGTGCAGTCGGTCAAAACTTCAAACATCCATAACTCCCGAACCCCACAACCGAATGGGCTGAAATTTGGACAGATTGTTCCCCTAACCAAGACCTTTCAAGCGGTGCTGGACTTAAAGGTGTACCCCCTGTTTTTGGGGTACATCCAGAACTGGGGTAAAATATTGTACGTTATAATTGTGTTATGTGTTTATCTGAGGGGAGGAGATGTGGGGGTGTTACCCTGTGTGTAATTGGTTGTTTTCATCCTCCCCCTGGGAGTGTCCTCTGGATATCGTGGATGGGATTACATCAGCTTACTTCTCCACAGTAGCTTGCAGGGAAAAAGGACGTCTTCAACGGCAGATACCCTCTCTCTACCTGGGTAGCCGTTACATTGGTGGCAGCGGCGGGATGGTCCTTTTATCCAAAGAACAAGCGCTGAATGGAGTCACAGTATGCCAAGCTGAAAAGACCCACACTAAAGGATTTATTGGAGAATCGTGGTAGGAATGCCAGCAACAGACCACGGAGGGAGCTGATAGCTGACCTGCTGGAGCTGGACGAGATGGATAGGTCCATGGAGGTAACTGAACCCATGGCACCCATCAGTGAGGACGATGTGATTACTGCAATTGTACAGCGGAGATTAGCTTTGTATCCAGTCACGTCTACAGAACTAATAACCCAACTGTTCCGGGAAGCAAGAGAAGAGATACAAACCAAGAGGGAACAAGAAATGGAACTGGTAAGAGCGAGACAGCTCACTACACAGACAGTTTCTACCCCGCTACCCACTACTACGGTAAAGAAAATTCCCTTTACTGCATTTAAAACCTTTGTGGAGAATGAAGAGGAAATTGATGGGTATTTGGCTGACTTTGAAAGGCAGTGCTCGCTACATCAAATACCGCCAGAGCAATGGGTCACTATCCTGGCGGGAAAACTGTCAGGAAAAGCTAATGAGGCTTTTCGAGCACTCACTACAGAGGAGATCACGCAGTACCAAAAAGTAAAAGAGGCACTGCTCACCAGGTATGCGGTAACCCCAGAAGCATACCGTCGCCGCTTCCGGGAGTCCAAAAAGAAAGCTGTGGACTCCCACATGGAATGGGCCAACCGACTACAAAGAGTGGCATCACATTGGGTCCAAGGGTGCAAGGCCAACACCGGAGAGGAGGTATTACAGTTGTTCTTAATGGAACATTTCTTCCAAGATTTGGCTGCGGACATACAAGACTGGGTACGAGACCGGCGCCCCGCTAATTTAAATGAGGCGGCTCGGCTAGCCGATGAATACGCCGAGACAAGGAGAGTAAGCCAGGGTACTACACGACAAGCTCATAAGATAGAGCCACGTACCCCAGCCGCTGTCTCACGCCCAGAATTTCGAGCTCCAGTCCCACCAGGACCACCACGTCCTCAGGGACCTACCAACTACCCCCGGGATTTGTCAAAGGTGACGTGCCATCACTGCAACAACCTCGGACACATTGCCCGATATTGTCCCCTAAGATCTAATAACAACAACTGGAGACGTACAACTCCCAACACAGAGGCCCCTGCATCACGACCCGCTGCGGCTCACTGTCTGGAAGCCGAAATGAGCCCTGAGGAATTTCTGGGGATTTTGTATGAAGCAGATCCCATACAAGCTGCTTCTCCAGATAACCGACAACATCACCGACAGGAGGTTCGGGTGAATGGACAAATAGCACAAGGCCTAAGAGACACCGGGGCTACCATCACTTTGATCCAAAAACACCTAGTAAAGCCGGAGAATGTGTCTACCCGCACTGTTGCTGTTCGGGTCGCAGGGGGCGCTGTTTTTCGCTTGCCCACTGCCCGAGTACACTTAGACTGGGGAGTCGGATCAGGAAAGACCACAGTTGGCATCATGGACAACTTGCCTGCTGAGGTCGTATTGGGAAATGACATTGGCCCTTTGACTTCAGCATATTTGCCCACACCTGCTGCCGCTTGTCCCGTAACCACCCGTTCACAGACCCGTGTCGCAGATGATCCTAATACAGGCCGGGAGACCCAGGTAAGCCAAGCACCCACATGTAACCCCACTACACTAAGCAGGCCCATAGCTTGGGACACCCCAGAGGAGTTTGGGAGGGAAACTAGAGAGGACCCCACCCTCCAAAAGTATCGGGAATTAGCTGACAGTAGGGGGACGGACGGGAACGTTTTCTATGGGATGGGGACAGGTTATACAGGCTGACTGAAGGCAGAAAGAGAGGCTGTGTCCCTTCGCAGAAGCGCCAACTAGTGGTACTCAGAAAGTACCGGTTGGAACTTCTTTGAATCGGCCACGACATTCCGTTGGCAGGGCATTTAGGGGGTAACCGCACCACCTTCAGGATCACCCAGACCTTCTTTTGGCCGGGGATCTCAAAGGATGTGCGACGTTACTGCAGTACTTGTGACGTACGCCAACGGGTAGGGAAGAGAGGGGATCACCCTAAAGCTCGACTGTTACCTATGCCTGTGATCGAGGAACCATTTAGCAGGGTGGCAGTCGACCTAGTAGGACCCCTACCTAACCCCAGTCCCTCTGGTAAGAAATACATCCTTACCGTAGTGGACTATGCTACTCGCTACCCGGAAGCCGTCGCTCTGACGAATATCCAGGCTGACACTGTCGCCAGTGCTTTAGTCGGGATATTCACCCGAGTGGGATTTCCTCAGGAAATCTTGTCCGACAGAGGGACCCAGTTTACCGCAGACCTAACCCAGCAGCTATGGAAGGTCTGTGGTATTAAGCCCCTACTTAGTTCCCCGTACCACCCTCAGACTAACGGTCTCTGTGAACGCTTTAACGGTACCCTAAAGCAATTGCTGCTGACCTTTACAGCGGAATACAAAGACTGGGAACGATTCTTGCCGCACCTCCTGTTCGCTTATCGGGAGGTGCCGCAGGAATCCACAGGGTTCTCTCCCTTTGAACTGCTCTATGGCCGGAGAGTATGAGGTCCTCTCGACCTCATCCGAGAGCACTGGGAGGGAGAGACAGAACATGGGTGTCCCCATCGTACCATATGTGCTGGAAATGCGGGACCGTATGGAACAGTTAGCCCGGATGGCACGGGACCATCTCCATGTGGCCCAGGGGCGTCAGAAACGTTGGTACGATCAAGGCGCCCGCCAGAGAACGTTCCAAGTAGGCCAGAAGGTGCTGGTGCTTAGACCTGTCAAAGGGAATAAGCTCCAGACCTCCTGGCAGGGCCCTTACAAAGTGGTAGCACAGGTCTGTGACACCACCTATGTAATCGCCAGCAGCAAAGATGAAAGGATCCAGAAGTCCTTTCCCGTAAACTTATTAAAAGAATATCAGGAAAGGCCCGAGGATATAGCCGCCATATGTATACCAGCCACTGAAGACCCTGACAGCTTACCCATACCCGACCTATTAGCTAACTCGGAACCTAAAACCCTGCTCAATACCGTACAGCTAGGGGAGCGGTTAACCCCCGCCGAAAAGGGGCAGATCCGACAGCTGCTGACTGAGAAAGGGTTGACGTTTTCCCAAGAGCCCGGGTACACCCCCTTAGCAACTCACTATGTAGAGACAAACCCCTCTCCGACAAACTCCCTATAGGATCCCTGAGGCAGTAAAAGAGGAGATGAGGAAGGAAATCCAAGAGATGTTAAGACTGGGGGTGATAGAGCCATCTGACAGTCCGTGGGCCTCACCTGTGGTTCTAGTTCCCAAAAAGGATGGAACCACCCGGTTCTGTGTCGATTATCGACGTCTCAATGACAGAACCGTGACAGACGCATATCCCATGCCCCGAGTAGACGAGCTATTAGATCGTATTGCCAGGGGACGTTATCTGACCACCATCGATTTGTGCAAAGGGTATTGGCAGATTCCCCTAGCCAAGGAGGCTATCCCTAAGTCGGCCTTTTTCACCCCATTTGGCTTGTACCAGTTCAAAGTCATGCCATTTGGGATGAAAAACGCCCCGGCTACATTTCAGCGCTTAGTGGACCGCCTCCTTGATGGCTTCCAGGATTTCGCTTGCGCGTACCTGGATGACATTGCGATTTATATTGCGAAACCTGGGGAGAGCACTTAAGGCATGTAGAGGCCGTACTGGATCAGATTCGGGCCGCAGGCTTGACTCTGAAACCAGAAAAGTGTAACTTCGGCATGGCCGAAGTCCAGTACCTGGGACACCGGGTGGGATGTGGGAAGCAGCGCCCAGAACCCGCTAAAGTTGAAGCTGTAGCTAACTGGCCCACACCCCACACCAAAACTCAGGTCTTAGCATTTTTGGGGACGGCAGGATATTATAGGAGGTTTGTCCCTGACTATAGCGCCATCGCAAAACCCTTGACAGACCTAACCAAAAATAACTTTCCTAGGATAGTCCTGTGGTCTCCCGCCCGTGAAACCGCCTTTCAGGCCCTAAAGAATGCTCTAATTCATGCACCTGTCCTGTCTGCCCCCGTCCCTAACAAAAGATTTGTCGTTCATACAGATGCATCCATGTATGGACTGGGGGCAGTTCTAAGCCAGGTCGGAGAAGATGGGGGCGAGCACCCTGTCGCGTACCTCAGTAGAAAACTGTTACCTAGAGAAGTGAGTTACGCGGCAGTGGAAAAGGAATGCTTGGCCCTGGTCTGGGCACTAAAGAAACTCACCCCATATTTGTACGGACAAGAATTTACTCTAATCACCGACCATAACCCCCTGGTATGGCTGAATAGAGTAGCTGGAGATAATGGACGTTTATTGAGATGGAGCCTAGCACTGCAACCCTATAACTTCTCCATTCAATACCGCCCTGGCAAGTTTAATGGGAATGCCGATGGTCTGTCCAGGCAAACAGAACTATTGCCCTAACAATGGACCGGACAGCCCCAAGTTGACCCGAAAAGGATCAATCCGGGTCTGCCGGGGTGTTCCACAAAAGGGGAGCAGTGTAACAGAACTTCACCATCACCAAAGCCCTGTGGAATAAAACAGTGAAATGCCGGATAAAGCATCTGTTCGGTAATTTAATTCGTTACTTTTCGGCAGATTTCTACCGAACACCGGACTGATTTGATCTATTAAAAAAGGATGTTTTACCTTTCCAGCCTGTTTCCAGCCGTTCGCATCATTTCACACGAACTCCGTGTATAACATATAGGTGGCCGCCATTTCGGGACTTTTGCACGTGTTCGCGGCCATCTTGCGTGCGAACAGCGGTGTTTGCCTGTGAACGCATGGAACTAAAAACGGATACACAAACAGGCGAACACCGCTGAGACCTCCATGCGCCCAGAAATTTGTGCTGGAACTACCGAACGACGGGCCATTCGGTAGTTACACTTAATCAGCTATGGGGAATCCAGTGAACTCGGAGATAGTTGTGGATGATAAGAATTTCGTATAGTTCTAACAGGCGAACGGAGACCGACTGCAGGGTCAAAACTTGTGGAACTCTTTTCGGCTAGAAAATCCGTGCAGTCGGTCAAAACTTCAAACATCCATAACTCCCGAACCCCACAACCGAATGGGCTGAAATTTGGACAGATTGTTCCCCTAACCAAGACCTTTCAAGCGGTGCTGGACTTAAAGGTGTACCCCCTGTTTTTGGGGTACATCCAGAACTGGGGTAAAATATTGTACGTTATAATTGTGTTATGTGTTTATCTGAGGGGAGGAGATGTGGGTGTAATTGGTTGTTTTCATCCTCCCCCTGGGAGTGTCCTGTGTGTGCCTTTTCCTAATAAAAAGCAGGCTGGGTGTTCCAGTCCTCAGTTCATCTTGACCCTTCAAAACGTAGCCTCGTCTCGTTCTTGGAAGGGGATTATTTGGGGATGTTATTCTGCTCCTGTTACAGCTGAACCTGACTCTCGCTCTGGATATCGTGGATGGGATTACATCAGCTTACTTCTCCACAGCAGCTTGCAGGGAAAAAGGACGTCTTCAACGGCAGATACCCTCTCTCTACCTGGATAGCCGTTACAATGCCTGACTCTTCTCTTAGATCTCGTGGATGGGAATAAGCAACTCCACTACTCACAGCAACTTGCCCGGAAAAAGAACGTCTCCAATGGCTGATACCCTCTCACTACTTGGGTAGCCGTTACAGTGATAAGTTTGCCAAGAGATATAAAGAGAAAATAGAAGGGCCTTGGGTGACACCAACTGAGACAGGATGAAGGGTGGAGGTATCATTAGTAAGGAGACACTGAATGAGCGTTGGGTGAGATAGGAGGAAAACCATGAAAGTACAGAGTCACAGAGACCGAGTGATTGAAGAGTTTGGAGAAGGAGAACATGATCAACGGTGTCAAAGGCAGCAGAGAGGTCAAGAAGAATTAGTATGGAGTAGTGACCTTTGGATTTAGCTGTGATAATGTCCTTAGTGACTTTAATGAGGGCAGTCTCAGTAGAGTGGAGGGGTGGAAGCCGGACTGAAGAGTGTCAAGGAGAGAGTTGGAGTTGAGGAAGCAGGCCAGAAAGGTAAAGACTAGTCTTTCAAAAAGATTTGAGTAAAAAGGGAGCAGGGATATAGGATGATAGTTAGAAGGGGAGGATGGGTCGAGACATGTTTTTTTTTAAGATGGGTACTACAGTAGCATGTTTAAGGACAGCAGGCACAGTGCCAGAGGAAAGAGAGCAGTTGAAGATGCGTGTTAAGGAAGGCACAAGAAATCTAGGGGTTTCTCTGCCTACCGTACACATTGAGGGCTTCATCTCCCAATAAAGAGTTCTAGGGGTTCCTCTGCTCACTGTGCACATTGAGGGCTTCAGCTCCCAATAAAGAGTTCTAGGGGTTCCTCTGCCTACCATACACATTCAGGGCTTAATCTCTCGATAAAGAGTTCTAGGGGTTCCTCAGCCTACCATACTGTCAGGGTAATCCCCGTGACATCCAGACGGCTAGGTGTGGCCGCCCCACAGGTGCCAAAAAGAGTATTTGAACCTGGGTTCTTCATGTCCTGGGCCTGCTATACTGCCTCTAAGCCACAGCAGATTCTGTTCTTTTGAAAGGTTCTATGCTCGTTATGCCAGGCCATGTCTGCAGCACTAGGGGGCTGGGCTTCATCTGTAGCGATTGCCTGTGCTTCACCTGAGGCAGATCACTCATCAACCGTGTATTTAAACCTGCCTCTCTCTGAGGGCTTTGTCAGTTCTTTGATTCTGGTGATCATGCGTTGTTCCTATTTTGTCTCCTGAACTTGTTGACCCCGGCTCCTGACCTTGGCTTCCCTCCTCGTTTATCCTGACCTCTGGCATCCTCTGACTATGGCTTATCCTCAATTATCCTCCTGCTTGTGTCGTTGTCTGTACTGCGAATTGGAGCACCTTTCCTGCACAGCCCCCATGCACAGATTCACAGTCCTGGTGTTTTCTTGCCCGATCACCTTGGACTGTGTTTATCTGCAAGGGTGAGCACACATATCTGCGCTACAAACTCCAACCTCAGGTAAGAACACTGGCAAAAGAACTGACTATCATGGAGTCCTCAGACATGTGTAAGCTGCTCACCTCCCTTGCTCAGCACGTGACCGACCTGTCGCAGACTGTTCTGGAGGTGCAGAAGAATGTATTGGCATTTAAAGACACGGTACACCCAACCCAGGAAACTGCGTATCCTGAGCCCTATGTATTGATGCCTGAAAGGCTTGAAAATTCCCGTTCCTTCTTCACAGCATACAAAATGGATTGCAAACTCCTGTTTGCCCTTAAAGGGAAACTCCAGTGCCAGGAAAACGATCCGTTTTCCTGGCACTGGAGGGTCCCTCTCCCTCCCACCCCAATCCCCGGTTACTGAAGGGGTGGAAACCCCTTCAGTGACTTACCTGAGGCAGCGGCGATGTCCCTCGTCGCTGTCTCTGCCTCCGCGATGCTCCTCCTCTTCATTGCGTCAGCCGCTGGGCGAGACTGATCTCGCCCACCGGCCGAGGGGACCTACTGCGCATGCGTGGCAATACCGCGCATGCGCATTACGTTTCCCCATAGGAAAGCATTGAAAAATCATTTCAATGCTTTCCTATGGGGTTTTGAGTGACGCTGGAGGTCCTCACACAGCGTGAGGATGTCCAGAGATGCTCTAGCACAGGTTTCCTGTGCTAGAACCCAGGAAGTGACCTCTAGTGGCTATCTAATAGACAGCCACTAGAGGTGGAGTTAACCCTGCAATGTAATTATTGCAGTTTATAAAAAACTGCAATAATTACACTTGCAGGGTTAAGAGTAGTGGGAGTTGGCACCCAGACCACTCCAATGAGCAGAAGTGGTCTGGGTGCCTAGAGTGTCCCTTTAAGCCCAGGACCTATTACAGCAACTTTGTCAAGGTCCGTACCACTATTAATTTACTTTCCGGAGAGATTAAGGCATGGGCATATCAGACGCTACAAAAAAGAGATGCTGCCTTGGACACATGGGAGTCGTTAATTATCGCATTATACTTGTAGCGGATTGGTACCGGGCTGTCCCACGACATGTATGAGAATAAGTGTATTTGGTCATATGGCTGGTTTAATGTGTATGTACATGTATAGAAAGCATGGTATCCGGGTATAATGACAGTTAAATGTATGTAAAGAATTGTATTCCTCTAGTTGTTCGGTAGAATCACTCCATTCAGTATATTGAGTGAAACTACCGAACAACCAGACCACCCAGGAATGAGTGTGCCTCCAATTACCGTTTGCAACAATGTTGCAAACAGGTAATTGGCAATCAGTGCAGTGTGGTCTTTGTCCTCTGGGTGGCCGCCATTCGGGAAACAAACACGTGGCGGCGGCCATCTTAAACTACCGAACAGCGGTGTTTTGCCGTCGAGTGTCTGGAACTAAAATCGGACACTTGACTAGGCAAACACCGCTGAGACCTCCATACTTCCAGAAATTCGTATGGAAACTACCGAATGACCCGCCGTTCGGTAGAAAGAGCCCCATAAACAAGGGAATTCATTCAAACCCTCTCCAGGCTCTATAACACAGGCAATTCGCCTGTTTTCATTCCCTTGTTTGTGACCGACCGCAGGGCCAAAATGCATGGAACTGTTTTCGGATACTTTACCCATGCGGTCGGTCAAATCTTTGGAACCCCATATCTCACGAACCATTCATCCGAATGGGCTAATTTTTAAGTATGTTGGTCCCCCAGAATAGAGCTATCTGGGGATGTTGGATTTGTGGATGTACCCCAAGTATTTAGGGTACATCCAAAACTCGGGGAAAACTGTGTACACAATAAGGGGATTATGATGCTAGAGGAGGGGAGGAGATCTGTGGGAGGTTACTACTTAGAGATTGGATAATGTCTTAAGTGATAGAACCTCCTCCCTTGCATGGGAGAGGGCTTTATAAGGAACTGTGGAATAAAGCTTGTCAGTCTACTCCTGAAACTGTGTGTCGTCCAGTTATTGGGATTGCGATGGGGATACTGCTGTATTACTTTACCTGCTGGAAACCTTGCCTATGGACTTAACATCACCTTGTTCCTGAGCCTCACTGGAATCTCTAGTGGAGAATAGCTGTGCAAGATCGGCTCTCCGCTACAATACTCACAGTGTTCTGCTTCCAAAAAAGCTGCTCCATAACCTGCTCCAAATTCCCGCAGGTCTAGGGTACCAAGAGAAGAGAGACTTATATGAGTATAACGATTCTATCTACTTACATCGTAAGCCTACTTTCAAGGACCTGTCTTGTCACCCCGACACTACCCAATAAACCTTGAGACTCCAATGGACAAAAAGGAACCTATGGAGATCGGTGTCATCCGCACCATGTTGTCTTCCGAGGAAAGAGACAGAAGGAGAGGTTGTGGTCTTTGTTTATACTGTGGAGAAAGAGGGCATTTTCTCTCCCTCTGCCCTACTCGTCCGTCCACCTAGACCTAAGGCTCTTCTATTGGGTACCATACGGACTCATCCTGTCATCCCTGCAACAAATCCTGGAAACAGCCAAGGTTGCTGTCTAGCCTGTCCATGTTCCGTGACACAAAGGGCACCCAGACTATGGCAATCAATATAACCAGTACCCCTGAGAAGTCTCTACCCTCTGCTCCTAAGACACATGAACCTCCTCCTGAGACATATGCACCTACCCCTGAGAAGTCTCTACCTTCTGTTCCTGAGACATATGTACCTCCTCCTGAAGATACTTCTGTTAATACCATATCTTCTTCCTGCCAGCTCAAAGAAGAATTACCTTCGGAAAGTACCTATGCCTCTAATAGTACCATAGTTCAAAAAAAGGATTTAGCAATGATCGAGATTGTGTTGCAAGCCACAAACTCCACTCCTGCAAAGGTAATCTGTACCCGGATCATCGAAGACCTCTCTCCAGTGGTACCAGAAGCTGCTAGTATGGAGCCCCATGCTGTCAAGGGACTCCGCTCTGGAGACTTCAATTACAAGGACTAACTTAGTGATGGTGAACCCGACAATGTGGTGCACTGTCACTCTAAAGAGCCTGTTCACGCCCGGAGGGCATTCTTGAAGGGGGGGTTCTGTCAAGGTAATACCTGTGACATCCAGGCGGTTAGGCGTGGATGCCCCACAGGTGCCAAAAAGAGTATTTGAACCTGGGTCCTTCATGTCCTGGGTCTGCTATACTGCCTCGAAGCCACAACAGATTCTGTTCTTTGGAACAGTTCTATCCTTGTTATACCTGGCCATGTCTGCAGCACTAGGGGGCTGGGCTTAATCTGTGGCTATTGCCTGTGCTTCACCTGAGGTAGATCGCCCAGGTGCATTTAAACCTTCCTCTCTCTGAGGACTTTGTCAGTTCTTTGATTCTGTCGATCATGTGTTGTTCCTGTTTTGTCTCCTGAACTTGTTCTCCAGATTGACCCCGGTTCCTGACCTTGGTTTCCCTCCTCGTTTATCCTGACCTCTGACTTTGGCTTATCCTCGATTGTCCTCCTTCTTGTGTCCTTGTCTGTACTGCGAATTGGAGCACCTTTCCTGCATGCATAGTCCCTGTGCACAGATTCACAGTCATGGTGGTTTCTTACCTGATCACCTTGGACTGTATTTATTTGCAAGGGTGAACATCCATATCTGCGCTACAAACTCCAACCTCAGGTTGGACACATACACATTGAGGGCGTCATCTCACAATAAAGCGTTCTAATGGTTCCTCTGCCCACCATACACATTGAGGGCTTTATCTCCCAATAAAGAGTTCTAGGTATTCCTCTGCCCACCGTACTCTACACATCGAGGGCTTCATTTCCCAATAAAGAGTTCTAGGGGTTTGTGGAGTCAGATGGCCCAACCTTTGCATTTACTTAGTAAATTCACTACATTTCAATTAACAGCGCAGTAATTGACACTCAAGCACACTAGCCCCCCCCCAAATTCTTACCTGTGGAGAAGCTGAATGATCTCAGCCAGAGGAGGAGAAAGACATTTTTTTATTGTATGGGGAAAGTCCATAATTTTAGGAGTAAACTCTAATGTGTAATCTTTTTAATCCCCTTTAATTTACACATAGTACACGGTTTATAATGATAGACGTTACACGTACACGGTTTATAGTGATAGACGTTACATGCACATGGTTTTTAGTGATAGACGTTACATGTAGATGGTTATAGGGATAGACGTTACACGTACACGGTTTATAGTGATAGACGTTACATGCACATGGTTTTTAGTGATAGACGTTACATGTAGATGGTTATAGGGATAGACGTTACACGTACATGGTTTATAGTGATAGACGTTACATGCACATGGTTTATAGTGATAGACGTTACACGTACACGGTTTATAGTGATAGACGTTACATGTAGATGGTTTATAGTGATAGACGTTACATGCACATGGTTTTTAGTGATAGACGTTACATGTAGATGGTTTATAGTGATAGACGTTACACGTACAGGGTTTATAGTGATAGACGTTACATGTAGATGGTTTATAGTGATAGACGTTACATGCACATGGTTTTTAGTGATAGACGTTACATGTAGATGGTTTATAGTGATAGACGTTACACGTACACGGTTTATAGTGATAGACGTTAGTTGATAGTGCAGCTATTTACTATACATCATAAAACTCTCTGCATGCAGAGCACATTGGGTTTATGTATTGGTGATTGTATCTGAAAATAATTTTCACTGCAGAGCTTCCCATGTGTTCAGAGCCCTTTGTGTGTGTGCAGAGTCTGTGAGTTGTGAGGTCTCCGAGTACTTCACTGGCATGAAAATATTGTGATTTCCCTTGTCCCGAATGGCCTTTTTAATGGTGGTATTTCCTTACGCTCTGCTGAACGCTATAATTTGTATTAATGGCCAGTGACTCTGCAAGCAGTAAGGCTCTCCTGGGGACAATCTGATAACGATGAGAGATCACATTTGGTCATAATTGATGTAATCTCTGCAGTCAATTGAAGTTCATGGGTTCATATTTAAAAGACACTCCATGCTCCAGTCAAGTTATGTAAACGTTTCATATTCCGTAACAAAGTTCCCATTTCAGCCGCCCGTACTGGACTTACTGTGCAATGGGCTTTTAATCGCCATAAAGCTATTCAGTAAAGTGGAGATCGTGGAAACCGAATCCTCACATTGTAGACCAATATAGCCTAGCTGGAAAAATAGCCCACTAATTAAGCATCATTGGGAAATGATCATAAACACGTGAGCGTAGCCATCACTGCTCTACTGATTACAATTCCTGCACAGGTTTTGTTTAATCTGATCTGGATTAAGATTGATGCTTCAGTGATTTACTAGATTCATGTGGTTAATGGCAACCTTCACAATGCCACCAGTGAGAGGGGAGCTTAGAGGCCAGCATGGGTAAGGATAGGTTTGTGGGAACGTTAGGGTTGGGTATCTGTAACACAGGTGTAGGTAGGGTTAGAAATTGGCTAGGGCCAAAGGAAATTAGTCTTACATTCTACATTTAGAAGTTAAAGGGACACTATAGTCACCAAAACAACTTTAGCTTAATGAAGCAATTTTAGTGTATAGATCATGTCTCTGCAGTCTCACAGCTCAATTCTCTGCCATTAAGGAGTTAAATCACTTTGTTCATGCACCCCCAGGCACACCTCCCTGCATGTGACTTACACAGCCTTCCTAAACACTTCCTGTAAAGAGAGATCTTATGTTTAAATGTCCTTTATTGCACATTCTGTTTAATTTAGAATGTATAATTTCTTATCTATAATATCTTGCTAGACCCTGCAGGATCCTTTAGCCATTCTAAACATCAGGGTGGATGCCATGTCATAGCTCAATATAAATGTGATTGATCGGGAAGGGCTGGTGCTGATCCCTGTGCTGACACCATGATAATATGTTTAGAATTGTGATAGACTGGGGGTGATGCACATCTGTCACACTGAATGGACAAGTGCCTCGACTCGCCCTCTCTTTTACCACTGTGGGAATCCATTTACTCCCATGGGCAATGTCACATTAATGATTCAAGTCAGGATTTGCAAACAACTAACAAGGACCCCTAACACAGACCCCCAATATGAGCTAAACTCAACATGACGGTGGAGATAAAATGTGTTGTGCTTCAAGCAACGACAGTGACTCAGTGAAGACACTAACTCTCAGATTTGCTGAATTCCAGTGAAGAATGCCACATCATGTTCAAAAAATAAAACGTAGTATAATATGTCCAGATATATAATATAATAACTGTTTAAACAACTTAATTTCCAATATGCACCCAAAAGGCATATTAATGATCAAAAGCAATAAATATTGTAACGAAACATGTCTCTACATTATATAGTATGGCATAGAGATAGACACTGGTTATATAATATGGCATAGAGATAGACACTGGTTATATAATATTGTATAGAGATAGACACTGGTTATATAGTATGGTATAGAGATAGACACTGGTTATACAGTATGGTATAGAGATAGACACTGGTTATATAGTATGGCATAGAGATAGACACTGGTTATACAGTATGGTATAGAGATAGACCAGGGCCGGCGCTACCATAAGGCGGCCCAGGCGGCCGCCTTAGGGCGCACCGGCCCTGGGAGCGCAAAATCAGGCTGACCGGAAGGAGGGAAGCGCACTGCGCTCCCCTCCAACCGACGACCTGTTGTAGCGTGGCCGAGCGCCCGGTTCTGCGGGCGCGCGAGGGAGCACTCTCCCATGTGTGCTTCCTCTTCAGCTCCCTCGCGCGCCGCATACTGATACCGGAGCCGGAAGATGACGTCATCTTCCGGCGCCGGCATCCCTACGCGGTGCGTGAGGGAGCTGAAGAGGAAGCACACATGGGAGAGTGCTCCCTCGCGCCCGCCCGGGAGCCAGCCAGCCAGGGAGGGAGGGAGCCAGCCAGGGAGGGAGCCAGCCAGCCAAGGAGCCCAGGAGCCCAGCAGCACCACTGGACCCCAGGGAATCCCTTCAGCACTCCAAAAAGGTAAGGAGGCTGAGGGATTAAATTAAAAAAAAAACATGTGTTAGTGTGAGTGTGTGTCTGCTAGTGAGTGTCAGTGTGTGTGTCTGCTAGTGAGTGTCAGTGTGTGTGTCTGCTAGTGAGTGTCAGTGTGTGTGTTTGCTAGTGAGTGTCAGTGAGTGTGTCTGCTAGTGAGTGTCAGTGAGTGTGTCTGCTAGTGAGTGTCAGTGAGTGTGTCTGCTAGTGAGTGTCAGTGAGTGTGTCTGCTAGTGAGTGTCAGTGAGTGTGTCTGCTAGTGAGTGTCAGTAAGTGTGTTACTGTGTGTCTCTTACTGAGTGTGTTTGTTTGTGTATTAGTGAGTCTGTTTGATGTCTGTTAGTGAGTGTGTGTTTGTCAGTGAGAGTGTATGTTTTGTAAGTGAGTGTGTATGTATGTCTGTCGCTGAGTGTGTCTGTCAGTAAATGTGTGTGTCTGTTAGCTGGTGTGTATGCATCTGTTCGTGAGAGTGTGTGTGTGTCTTCAGCACTTACCTTTCTCTAGCGCCGGACTCCCTTGGCGCTGGGGATCCCTCCGCCTCTCAGCTCCGAATGCTCTTGCCGCGCACGCATTCAAACCGCCCATTGGAAAGCATTACTCAATGCTTTCCTATGGACGTTCAGTGTTTTAGAATAGCGGAAGCTCCTCTAGCGGCTGTCAGTGAGACATCCACTAGAGGCTGGATTAACCCTCGGTGAAACATAGCAGTTTCTCTGAAACTGTTATGTTTTCTGCTGCAGGGTTAAAACTAGAGGGACCTGACACCCAGACCACTTCATTGAGCTGATGTGATCTGGGTGTCTGTAGTGGTCCTTTAATTGTGTGTGCATCTGCATGCACTGGCGTACATACCGCGGTCGCAGGGGTCACAGCCCTGCAACCCCTGCGACCAGGTGCCCGCCGCCATGTGTTGGAGGGGGCGAGGATATGAATGACATCATATCCCTGCTCCCTGTGTACCACACAGCGCGGCTGGCGCCCTGTGATGGGGCTGGGCTGCAGGACAGGACTCCAAGGAGCCAGACAGCATGCATCCAGGGGACAAGATTGAACTAGTATGTAATTGTGTATGTCTCTGTATGTATGTATGTATGTATGTAGGTCTCTGTATGCCTGTGTGTCTTTGTATGCATGTTTCTGAATGCATGTATGTGTCTGTATGTTTCTGTATGCCTGTATGTCTCTGTATGTACAAATGTATGTGTCCGTATGCCTGTATGTCTCTGTATGTACAAATGTATGTGTCCGTATGCCTGTATGTCTCTGTATGTACAAATGTATGTGTCTGTATGCCTGTATGTCTTTGTACGTATGTGTCTGTATGCCTGTATGTCTCTGTATACCTGTATATATGTATGTGTCTGTATGACGGTATGTCTCTGTATGCGTGTATGTCTTTGTATGCCTGTATGTATGTATGTGTCTGTATGCCTGGATGTCTCTGTATGTATGTTTCTGTATGTCTGTCTATGTATGTATGTGTCTGTATGACGGTATGCCTCTGTATGTATGTCTATATGCCTGCATGTATGTCTCTGTCTGTGTCTGTATGTCTCTGTATGATTATTTCTGTGTTTCTATGAACCTTATTTTAAACGAGGGTGGGGGGCACCAAAATGTATCTTCGCCTGTGTAACTAAAAATCCTAGCACTGGTCCTGAGATAGACACTGGTTATATAGTATGGTATAGAGATAGACACTGGTTATATAGTATGGTATAGATAGACACTGGTTACATAGTATGGTATAGAGATAGACACTGGTTATATAGTATGGTATAGAGATAGACACTGGTTATATAGTATGGTATAGAGATAGACACTGGTTATATAGTATGGTATAGATAGACACTGGTTATATAGTATGGGATAGAGATAGACACTGGTTATATAGTATGGGATAGAGATAGACACTGGTTATATAGTATGGGATAGAGATAGACACTGGTTATATAGTATGGGATAGAGATAGACACTGGTTACATATTATGGGATAGAGATAGACACTGGTTATATAGTATGGGATAGAGATAGACACTGGTTATATAGTATGGGATAGAGATAGACACTGGTTATATAGTATGGGATAGAGATAGACACTGGTTATATAGTATGGGATAGAGATAGACACTGGTTATATAGTATGGGATAGAGATAGACACTGGTTATATAGTATGGGATAGAGATAGACACTGGTTATATAGTATGGGATAGAGATAGACACTGGTTACATAGTATGGTATAGAGATAGACACTGGTTACATAGTATGGTATAGAGATAGACACTGGTTACATAGTATGGGATAGAGATAGACACTGGTTATATAGTATGGGATAGAGATAGACACTGGTTATATAGTATGGGATAGAGATAGACACTGGTTATATAGTATGGGATAGAGATAGACACTGGTTACATAGTATGGGATAGAGATAGACACTGGTTATATAGTATGGGATAGAGATAGACACTGGTTACATAGTATGGTATAGAGATAGACACTGGTTACATAGTATGGTATAGATAGACACTGGTTACATAGTATGGTATAGAGCTAGACACTGGTTATATAGTATGGTATAGAGATAGACACTGGTTATATAGTATGGTATAGAGAGAGACACTGGTTATATAGTATGGTATAGAGAGAGACACTGGTTATATAGTATGGTATAGAGAGAGACACTGGTTACATAGTATGGTATAGAGATAGACACTGGTTACATAGTATGGTATAGAGATAGACACTGGTTATATAGTATGGGATAGAGATAGACACTGGTTACATAGTATGGTATAGAGATAGACACTGGTTATATAGTATGGTATAGAGATAGACACTGGTTATATAGTATGGTATAGAGATAGACACTGGTTACATAGTATGGCATAGAGATAGACACTGGTTATATAGTATGGTATAGAGATAGACACTGGTTATATAGTATGGGATAGAGATAGACACTGGTTATATAGTATGGGATAGAGATAGACACTGGTTATATAGTATGGTATAGAGATAGACACTGGTTATATAGTATGGTATAGAGATAGACACTGGTTACATAGTATGGTATAGAGATAGACACTGGTTACATAGTATGGGATAGAGAGACACTGGTTATATAGTATGGGATAGAGATAGACACTGGTTATATAGTATGGGATAGAGATAGACACTGGTTATATAGTATGGTATAGAGATAGACACAGGTTATATAGTATGGTATAGAGATAGACACTGGCTATATAGTATGGGATAGAGATAGACACTGGTTACATAGTATGGTATAGAGATAGACACTGGTTATATAGTATGGTATAGAGATAGACACTGGTTATATAGTATGGTATAGAGATAGACACTGGTTACATAGTATGGTATAGAGATAGACACTGGTTATATAGTATGGGATAGAGATAGACACTGGTTATATAGTATGGTATAGAGATAGACACTGGTTATATAGTATGGGATAGAGATAGACACTGGTTATATAGTATGGGATAGAGATAGACACTGGTTATATAGTATGGGATAGAGATAGACACAGGTTATATAGTATGGTATAGAGATAGACACTGGCTATATAGTATGGGATAGAGATAGACACTGGTTACATAGTATGGTATAGAGATAGACACTGGTTATATAGTATGGTATAGAGATAGACACTGGTTATATAGTATGGTATAGAGATAGACACTGGTTGCATAGTATGGTATAGAGATAGACACTGGTTACATAGTATGGTATAGAGATAGACACTGGTTATATAGTATGGGATAGAGATAGACACTGGTTATATAGTATGGGATAGAGATAGACACTGGTTATATAGTATGGGATAGAGATAGACACTGGTTATATAGTATGGTATAGAGATAGTCACTGGTTACATAGTATGGTATAGAGATAGACACTGGTTACATAGTATGGGATAGAGATAGACACTGGTTATATAGTATGGGATAGAGATAGACACTGGTTATATAGTATGGTATAGAGATAGACACTGGTTACATAGTATGGGATAGAGATAGACACTGGTTATATAGTATGGGATAGAGATAGACACTGGTTATATAGTATGGTATAGAGATAGACACTGGTTATATAGTATGGTATAGAGATAGACACTGGTTATATAGTATGGTATAGAGATAGACACTGGTTATATAGTATGGTATAGAGATAGACACTGGTTACATAGTATGGTATAGAGACAGACACTGGTTATATAGTATGGTATAGAGACAGACACTGGTTATATAGTATGGTATAGAGATAGACACTGGTTACATAGTATGGTATAGAGATAGACACTGGTTATATAGTATGGTATAGAGATAGACACTGGTTACATAGTATGGTATAGAGATAGACACTGGTTACAGTTTGGAAATATAAAATGTTCAGCTAAAGTATCAATATACAAACTACTCAATAGCAACATACAATGGAAACAGCTAATTATAATAACGCAGGAAAACACAGCAAAATGATTCATTTTTTCTTTAAAAACAGAAAAGAACGGTTATTTTATGTATTGGGTGAATTTCTATATCTCTGCCGAAGGAAGGTACTTCTAATTAAATGGGTATTTACGCTGTATGTAACACTATGGAAATATTGTGAATTGATTAATTTATTGATTAGGTGTATTCTGATCACAGCTTACATGGAGGCCTGAACTAAAAAACAGCTAATTTCTTTATATTTCACAGATTACTGTGAAATATAGCATTCCAGGTGGTTGGGATATTGTCTAATCCCCAGCCGTTCAATTCATTCTCACTTTGTCACATTAAAATATTGCATTTGGCAATTTCACAATAAAAATAAAAATGAAAGGAACGAATAAACGTTTGAAACTAAATTTACGGTAGCCAAAAAGGTGACAGATTGCAGATATTAGTAGACTGATAGTTGGAGACTGGGGTAGATGGAGAAGGGACTAAAGGGTAGTAAACTACACCCCAAATCTCCCCATTGTAATCACTGACACTTTTTCTCATATTTCTGATTTTTCACTTTTTGCTGTCATTTTGGGGAAATACATTCCCAAACATATGTGCCGGTTCCTTGCAGATAACTGCGAGCAGAGAGTCTAAGCAATTTATTTTACAATGTTTTACTGGTTATTAGAATAATATGTTCTTTTGGAAGTTGCTCATGATGTAAAAATAGATAAAAAATAAAATAAACAAATATAAATAAAATCACTAATACTTTTTAATAGTATTTAAGAAACAAATGACCATATGTTAGAAATTACAATAGAGAACAGACAGATAGATGGACAGACAGAGATATATTTATACAAATGATAATTGTAGCATGGATTTATGAAGATTTCTATGATTTTCAACACAGAGATTTTAACAGATTGTAAGATTATGGCTCCGGACATGTATCATAACATTATTTTTGCAGTTTCCTTGTTAAGTCCTGGTACTCCCAGTTTAGTGAATAAATCTTTTATTAGCTATATTTAACGGATCTGAGGGAATAGTCTGTTTAGTGTAACGTGTTCTGAGAGTCACGGTAACTGTATGATACAAACAGTGACTTGAAATCCCAGCAGGACAAGAATCGCAGTGAAATTTAGCAGAGTGGAAAGCAATATTTTTGTTTTCAGTTCCATTTGTGGTTGATCCCAGCTCCCCCTATTTACATGGGAATGTGTTTGTGTTGCCTGGAATCTGATAATGTTCAGATCGTTGTCTGAGAGTAAACAATGAGACCCTTCCCTCCAGTGACTTGGACGGCCCTCGTGGAGGGGACAGATTGAGACACGCGCCTGTTACGTCTATACGTTGTGTATGTTGATGTTTTTGTCTGGATTGTGATCCATATCCTGACTGTGAGCGGAGTAATGGATAATAGATATGTTGGGATAGTTTAGCGTCGTCTGAGTGACAATCAGATTGTAAACAGAGACAGAATACATTCGCCATCAAGAGCTCTGTACAGTGCTCTGTACATGATGGGGGGCTCTGCACAGTGCTCTGTACTGGGGGGCTCTGCCCAGTGCGCTGTAGGTGAGGGTCTCTGCACAGTACGCTATAGGTGGGGGGCTCTGCACAGCACTCTATACTTGGGGGGACTCTGCACAGCACTCTATACTTGGGGGGACTCTGCACAGTGCTCTATACTGGGGGGGCTCTGCACAGTGCTCTATACTGGGGGGGGGGCTCTGCACAGTGCTCTATACTGGGGGGGCTCTGCACAGTGCTCTATACTGGGGGGCTCTGCACAGTGCTTTATACTGGGGTGGCTCTGCAAGGTATGCTATAGGTGGGGGGCTCTGCACAGTGCTCTATACTGGGGGGGGGCTCTGCACAGTGCTCTATACTGGGGGGCTCTGCACAGTGCTTTATACTGGGGCGGCTCTGCAAGGTATGCTATAGGTGGGGGGCTCTGCACAGTGCGCTATAGGTGAGGCTCTGCACAGTACGCTATAAGTGGGGGGCTCTGCACAGCGCTCTAAACTGGGGGGGGCTCTGCCCAGTGTGCTATAGGTGGGGGTCTCTGCACAGTACACTATAGGTGGAGGGCTCTGCACAGTGCTCTGCACAGCACTCTATACTGGGGGGCTCTGCACAGTGCTCTATACTGGGGGGGCTTTGCAAGGTTGTGGAGGCTCTGCATGGTACGCTATAGGTGGGGGGCTCTGCACAGTGCGCTATAAGTGGGGGGCTATGCACAGTACACTATGTGGGGGGCTCTGCACAGTACACTATAAGTGGGGGGGCTCTGCACAGTATACTATAAGTGGGGGGCTCTGCACAGTATACTATAAGTGGGGGGCTCTGCACAGTATACTATAAGTGGGGGGCTCTGCACAGTACACTATAAGTGGGGGGCTCTGCACAGTACACTATAAGTGGGGGGCTCTGCACAGTACACTATAAGTGGGGGGCTCTGCACAGCACTCTATACTTGGGAAGGTTCTGCACAGCGCTCTATACTGGGTTGGCTCTGCACAGTGCTCAATACTTGGGGGGCTCTGCACAGTGCTCTACACTTGGGGGGCTCTGCACAGTGCTCTATACTGGGGGGGCTCTGCACAGTGTGTTATAGGTGGGGGGCTCTGCACAGTGCTCTATACTGGGGGGCTCTGCACAGTGTGCTATAGGTGGGGGGCTCTGCACAGTGCTCTACACTTGGGGGGCTCTGCACAGTGCTCTATACTGCGTGCCCTATACAGCGTGCTATAGGTTGGGGGCTCTGCACAGTGTTTTATAGTTGGAGGGGCTCCGCACAGTGTTTTATCGTTGGAGGGGCTCTGCACAGTGTTTTATAGTTGGAGGGGCTCTGCACAGTGTATTATAGTTGGAGGGGCTCCTCACAGTGTTGTGTAGTTGGAGGGGCTCCGCACAGTGTTGTGTAGTTGGAGGAGGCTCTGCACAGTGTTTTATAGTTGGAGGGGCTCCGCACAGTGCTGTATAGTTGGAGGGGCTTCGCAGAGTGCTGTAGAGTTGGTGGGGGGGGGGCTCTGCACAGTGCTGTATAGTTGTAGGGGGCTCTGCACAGTGTTGTGTAGTTGGAGGGGCTCCCCACAGTGTTGTGTAGTTGGAGGGGGCTCTGCACAGTGTTGTGTAATTGGAGGGGCTCTGCACAATGTTGTGTAGTTGGAGGGGCTCTGCACAGTGTTGTGTACTTGGAGGGGCTCTGCACAGTGTTGTGTAGTTGGAGGGGCTCTGCACAGTGTTGTGTAGTTGGAGGGGCTCTGCACAGTGTTGTGTAGTTGGAGGGGCTCCGCACAGTGTTGTGTAGTTGGAGGGGCTCTGCACAGTGTTGTGTAATTGGAGGGGCTCTGCACAGTGCTGTGTAATTGGAGGGGCTCTGCACAGTGCTGTGTAATTGGAGGGGCTCTGCACAGTGTTGTGTATTTGGAGGGGCTCCGCACAGTGTTGTGTATTTGGAGGGGCTCTGCACAGTGTTGTGTAGTTGGAGGGGCTCCGCACAGTGTTGTGTAGTTGGAGGGGCTCTGCACAGTGTTGTGTAATTGGAGGGGCTCTGCACTGTGTTGTGTATTTGGAGGGGCTCTGCACCGTGTTGTGTATTTGGAGGGGCTCTGCACAGTGTTGTGTAATTGGAGGGGCTCTGCACAGTGTTGTGTAATTGGAGGGGCTCTGCACAGTGTTGTGTAGTTGGAGGGGGCTCTGCACAGTGTTGTGTAGTTGGAGGGGCTCCGCACCGTGTTGTGTATTTGGAGGGGCTCTGCACAGTGTTGTGTTGTTGGAGGAGGCTCTGCACAGTGTTGTGTAGTTGGAGGGGGCTCCGCACAGTGTTGTGTAGTTGGAGGGGGCTCTGCACAGTGTTGTGTAGTTGGAGGGGCTCCGCACCGTGTTGTGTATTTGGAGGGGCTCTGCACAGTGTTGTGTTGTTGGAGGAGGCTCTGCACAGTGTTGTGTATTTGGAGGGGCTCCGCACAGTGTTGTGTATTTGGAGGGGCTCCGCACAGTGTTGTGTATTTGGAGGGGCTCTGCACAGTGTTGTGTAGTTGGAGGGGCTCCGCACAGTGTTGTGTAGTTGGAGGGGCTCTGCACAGTGTTGTGTAATTGGAGGGGCTCTGCACTGTGTTGTGTATTTGGAGGGGCTCTGCACCGTGTTGTGTATTTGGAGGGGCTCTGCACAGTGTTGTGTAATTGGAGGGGCTCTGCACAGTGTTGTGTAATTGGAGGGGCTCTGCACAGTGTTGTGTAGTTGGAGGGGGCTCTGCACAGTGTTGTGTAGTTGGAGGGGCTCCGCACCGTGTTGTGTATTTGGAGGGGCTCTGCACAGTGTTGTGTTGTTGGAGGAGGCTCTGCACAGTGTTGTGTAGTTGGAGGGGGCTCCGCACAGTGTTGTGTAGTTGGAGGGGGCTCTGCACAGTGTTGTGTAGTTGGAGGGGGCTCTGCACAGTGTTGTGTAATAGGAGGGGCTCTGCACCGTGTTGTGTAGTTGGAGGGGCTCTGCACAGTGTTGTGTAATTGGAGGGGCTCTGCACTGTGTTGTGTATTTGGAGGGGCTCTGCACCGTGTTGTGTATTTGGAGGGGCTCTGCACAGTGTTGTGTAGTTGGAGGGGGCTCCGCACAGTGTTGTGTAGTTGGAGGGGGCTCTGCACAGTGTTGTGTAGTTGGAGGGGGCTCTGCACAGTGTTGTGTAGTTGGAGGGGCTCCGCACCGTGTTGTGTATTTGGAGGGGCTCTGCACAGTGTTGTGTTGTTGGAGGAGGCTCTGCACAGTGTTGTGTAGTTGGAGGGGGCTCCGCACAGTGTTGTGTAGTTGGAGGGGGCTCTGCACAGTGTTGTGTAATAGGAGGGGCTCTGCACCGTGTTGTGTATTTGGAGGGGCTCCGCACAGTGCTGTATAGTTGGAGGGGCTCCGCACAGTGTTGTGTAGTTGGAGGGGCTCCGCACAGTGCTGTATAGTTGGAGGGGCTCCGCACAGTGTTGTGTAGTTGGAGGGGCTCCGCACAGTGTTGTGTAGTTGGAGGGGCTCCGCACAGTGTTGTGTAGTTGGAGGGGCTCTGCACAGTGCTGTATAGTTGGAGGGGCTCCGCACAGTGTTGTGTAGTTGGAGGGGCTCCGCACAGTGTTGTGTATTTGGAGGGGCTCCGCACAGTGTTGTGTATTTGGAGGGGCTCTGCACCGTGTTGTGTATTTGGAGGGGCTCCGCACAGTGTTGTGTAATTGGAGGGGCTCCGCACAGTGCTGTATAGTTGGAGGGGCTCCGCACAGTGTTGTGTAGTTGGAGGGGCTCCGCACAGTGCTGTATAGTTGGAGGGGCTCCGCACCCCCTTATCTAAATTTGCCCCACCCCTTCCTGCCCAGGCCGCACCTCTTCCTCTTTAAACTAGACCTTTTCCTACTACTTTTAATGGGAAACTATAATGCCAGACACACACTGACACTCATTGTCAGACACACTGATAATCACACAATCAGAGACTCTCACATTTGACACACACACACACAAACACCGTTGCCTTAACAGACACACACACTCACAGACACACACACTCACAGACACACACATACACTTACAGACATACACACAAACACAACTTAATAATGTATTAACAACATTTCCACCCAGCCTCCCTACCTGGAGAGCTGGAGTAGATCCGTCCCTGGGACCGCTGTGATGCGGGCGACTTCCCATCCGAGGTGGCGAGGGAGCTGTGATCTCTCTGCTCCCTCGCAGGCTGTCTACTGATGCTGGGAGCCAGAATATGACGTTATATTCCGGCTTCCACGGCATCAGTAAACGGCACGCAAGGGAGCAGAGCAGAAAGATCACAGCTTGGTAATCGAGGTAATAGAGCTAGTCCCCTATCCTGTTCCAGGACGGAGAGGCTCCAGGAGGACCCCAGTCAAGCCACGAGATTTTCCCTGGTTCCAGCTAGGAAGTGATCCATGGCGGAGGTACCCAACCGGAGTAGAGGGAGCTCCACTACAAAATTAAATGACAGTTCTGTGATTATCCACAGGAGAACTTAGAGGGAAGATGCAGACAAACAGCCTTCAAAATATTATTTTGTCAATAATGACCAGCAGACAAAGCTTTGCTTAATTCAATAGAAAACGTATGACTGCCGATGTGTTGTATGCATGAATGTTACCAAGCACCATAAGCACTGCAGTACACTGTATTGGTTATAATGCCATAAGTACCATTGCACCTCCTCCATTGTAGGTAGTTAAACCATCTAATACTAAAGACAGAGAGCTGGAAACAGTAAGCGAAGACCTGCAGTGCTGATCACTCTCATCCACTGAGCTCAGAACTGAACTGCAGAGCGTAGCTCAGACACAGAGCTTCTGGCTCTCCATTATTAGCAGTGGAGGCAGGGAGCGTCTCTGGGTAAGAAGTCAAGTCATTCTAAAATGGATGGACTACTTAGAATGGGGGACACTATAGGACTTCTGGCACCATAACCACTCCAGTGAGCTGTGGGAATGATAGAAGAATTAGATTTTTTTTTACTGAGATGCAAAGTGAAACAAATGCTGTGTATTCACAAAGCTGGTGGGGTAGGAGTTAAGATCTGATCAGTTTACAACTCTTGATATTCAGGGAGTGAAAGCCAATTCATAGTTCAATGAATGAAAGGCCAGCCTGGGTTATTTCATTTTAATCCATTTAGGATGTGGCTAGATTTTATACTATTATTGCAAGAACGTCATTTTGAAGATTCAGCAAAACAACACTTGAAATTTGATTTTCTTTCAACATAAACATCCTACAGGACAATGCAAAAAGTCACCGGAGCCCTGGGATTATCTACTCTGATTAATACTTGACACCAAAGGAAAGATGAAGGGGTAGTCAAAATGATATGTTTATATTTTTCCATCTGTCGGTTACTTTTTGCACTTACCATTATGTATATATTTTATAGTTCACTGATTGACGCACCATAATCTGATGTGCCCCACTATCTCACCTGCAACTTTGAAGTAGTTAACAATTTCCTCAAGAATGTCCTATGTCCCCTAACGGTATGGATCAACGAGTTTACTTGTTGTTACATCACTGTTGTCCCCTGTTATGAAAGCCCTATTTTGTTGCATACTTTTGGTGCTATGGACACTGTTCTGACTGATTTACAGTCCTCGTATGGTCCAGCACGAACCCGCTATGTAAGCCTATAGGTGGCCGCCATTTCGGGACTTTGCACGTGTTCGCGGCCATCTTACCTACATTCAGCGGTGTTTGCCCATGGTCATCTGGAACTAAAAACGGAGACACACACAGGCGAACACCGCTGAGACCTCCAGGATCACATAACTTAGTGCTGGACGTACCGAACTATTCACCGTTCCGTAAGGCACTTGCCCTGCACATGGAGAATACAGCGACACCCAGGGATGACTGCGGAAGGTAAAGGGTTGTGGAGTTTTACCGTCCGAACACAGACCGACCGCAAGGCCTAAACGTATGGAACTATTTTCGGCTGGAAAGTCCGTGCGGTCGGTCCAAACTGTAGAAGCTCCTAACTCCCGAACCGCTCATCCGAACGGGCCAGTTTTTGGATATGTTGGCCCCCCGAACAAGATCTATCTAGCGATGCAGGATGTAGGGGTGTACCCCCTGGTTTTAGGGTACATCCAGAATATGGACAAAAGTATGTGTAATATAATTGCGTTACTTGGTTATCTGAGGGGAGGGGACATGTGGGTTGAACCCAATATGTGATTGGGTATTTTATGCCTCCCCTTGGGAGTGTCCCCTTTGTGTGTATTTACAATAAAAAGCAGGCTGGGCACCCCAGTCCTCAGTTCTTATTTTGACCCTCAATTCGCAGCCTCGACTCGTTTTGTGTGGGGAAAAGGTATCCTAGCTGCACCATAGCTAGGGGGAGATTCTACACTTACAGGTCTCTACCGAGTATCGCTCCATTCGACTCTTCAAGCCCGGGAACCAGGACATCCAAGCGATCAAACCTCCTGCTAGCCTGGAGGCAATCGTAACACTTGTCTTAAAGAGAGTCATACATTTGAAATACACTTTGAATTCACCTGGCAATTCTCACTTTAGAAAATAACACTGCCTGTCTACGACTCTATATAGAGGGTTTCTATGTACGTGACACAAGGCTGCAGTAGGGGAAGGATACATTCCAGGAAGCTGAGGGACAGTGAACACTGACATCTGTGTCAATGGATTGTAGAGGTCAGACGGAAAATGTGCCTAGCTTGGAGGATGTGTTGGTGGCTGCTGTGCTTGTTAGTCCTTCATAATATGGAGTTGTGCATGTGTTTATTCACTGGTAAGTGGTGGTAGAACAGGAAATTCAGGAAGAATTGAGGTTTATTAGTCATATCAACTGGTTTGTCTTCTTCCACCAGAGAGAGGTATTAACTGGTGTGTCTTCTTCCACCAGTGCAAGGTATGAACTGGTGAGTCTTTTTCCACCAGTGCCAGGTAAGAACTGGTGAGTCTTCTTCCACCAGTGCGAGGTAAGAACTGGTGTGTCTTCTTCCACCAGTGCGAGGTAAGAACTGGTGTGTCTTCTTCCACCAGTGCCAGGTAAGAACTGGTGAGTCTTTTTCCACCAGTGCGAGGTAAGAACTGGTGTGTCTTCTTCCACCAGTGAGAGTTAAGAATTGGTGTGTCTTCTTCCACCAGTGTCTTCACCATATTTTGCTGCTGCTTTAGGCTTCCATACTGTACTGGTCTTGTTATTTTGTTCCCTCTTCTTCCTATTCTCATACTTCTAAAGACCATACGACATCCTATTAAGACATCAAATGAATTTATGATCATTCAGCAATAGAAGGTTTGCATTAACAAATATATGCTTCATATAGATCTAATTCTGTGGATTACTTAGAGCAGCATTATTTTCGATAAATACTTTTGACACTTTAATTAGTCTACATTATTTGTTAACAGGGTATTTTTACTTACGTGATAGGGCATCATAGGACTCAACAGCTGATGTTGAAGTTAGAACTTTGGCTTGGCAGAATCATTTTTTCTCAAAAGAACATTTTTTGAGCTACCTGAATTTTGCCGTAATGTTAGTTCAGCTTGGCAGAACACTGATTAGGGTACTAAATCAGACAAACCAAAAAATATGTCAGTCCATTCAGAAAAATTGCAGTTTGCATTGAAATTAATCAGTCTAGTCATCAGTGGCTGTAGTGCACGAGTTGGCCCTCCTATTGTTTCATTAGCACAGTGTGCCTCCTTGCCTCCATAACTACTATAGCCTACTCATTCATTGAATGATACTTTCAGCCTATGAATGAGTTCCTATTCTGCACAATTGAAATAGAGCTTCTACAACTCGAGAAATTGGGAAGCAGTGCATGGGCGTAGGAACCCCCACAAATCTGGGGGGGATAGCATTCTTACTCGCCGGGTATATTCTTATTCAGTAAACTGGGAGTTGTTTATCCCGTTGTACAGCGCTACGGAATTTGATGGCGCTATGTAAATAATAAAATAATAATAATAATGTTACATTTTAAGTGTGTGTGTGAAATAATATAATGTGAAGCATATCAGTGTATCGCATAGCTCCACAGCAATACAACTGACAGTAATGTGTGAGGTGCAAGTACATCACAGAACACCTCAGCAATAAAATGCATGGGGAAGTGCAGTGTGTGAGTGTATCACAAGCTCTACAGCAAAATAACTCACAGGAACGTGCAGTTTGTGAGCGTATTACAGATCACCTCATCAATACAATCCACAGGAATGTACAGTGTTTGAATATATATCAGCCAACCCAATGCGTGGCAAAACACTGCGCTGCACCAATCAGCATCTCCTCACAGAGATGCGTTGAATCAATGCATTTCTATTAGGAGTGTACAGCGTGAATGCTAGTGCTGGACTAGGAAGCACCTCTAGTGGTCGCCTGATAAGGTATTCCTCGGCAGTAATGTAAATACTGCCTTTTTCTGAAAAGGCAGTGCGCTTACATTAAAGGACCACTATAGTGCCAGGAAAACATACTCGTTTTCCTGGCACTATAGTGCCCTGAGGGTGCCCCCACCCTCAGGGACCCCCTCCCGCCCGGCTCTGGGGAGAGGAAAGGGTTAAAACTTACCTTTATTCCAGCGCCGGGCGGGGAGCTCTCCTCCTCCTCTCCGCCTCCGATCCTCCCTTTCGTCTGAATGCGCATGCGCGGCAAGAGCTGCGCGCACATTCAGCCGGCCGCATAGGAAAGCATTTACAATGCTTTCTTATGGACGCTTGCGTGCTCTCACTGGGATTTTCACAGTGAGAATCACGCAAGCGCCTCTAGCGGCTGTCAGTGAGAAAGCCACTAGAGGATTTAGAGGCTGGCTTAACCCGTATATAAACATAGCAGTTTCTCTGAAACTGCTATGTTTATATAAAAAAGGGTTAAACCCAGCTGGACCTGGCACCCAAACCAATTCATTAAGCTGAAGTGGTCTGGGTGCCTAGAGTGGTCCTTTAAAAAGCCTGCAGAGACATGCTATAAACACAAAAACTACTACGTTTAGCCGTTGTGGTTCTGGTGACTATAGTGTCACTTGAATATAGAGGGAAAAAAAGAATAATCACAAATGTATGAAATGTATAAAAATGTCTATTGTAACGGAGCTCCGTGTACTCCGACCGAGTACCCTCCGTTGATGGATGCTCCTAGCGCTCTCAGAGGACTCCAAGCACTGCAGACGACACCACAACCACCGCAGGCTCCACAACCGCCGTAGCTTAACTGGAGCCACGCCGTCTTCCTTCCACCCTGGATCGGCTTCTGTCCTCCAGGACCGTGTGGGGAAGACCTCTCCTCCAGGAGAGCGTAACAGGAACAAGCTCTTAAAAGAGCTAAGTGATTGAAAGCTCAGGGGAATATGCAGAGCATAGCAATCCCCGGTGTGATATAGCAGTTCCCTCCAATAACGAGACAAGGCTACGTATTGAGGGTCAGAAGAGGTCTGAGGTCTGGAACACCCAGCCTGCTTTTTATTACCAAAAGTACACACAGGACACACCCAGGGGGAGGCATAAAATAACCAATAACAGAATAGTACAGCCCACAGGTTCCCTCCCCTCTGCTTGGGAGATAATTGAGTTTCCTACTAGTTCCATCCGAAATCGGTGTTCGGATATTCGAAAGCACTTCGACTTTTGTCGAAGTGTCGAAGTCAAATGCGGTTAACACTTCCGCGGTGATCGCTAGTCGAGTGGCGATCTATTTCCCCTGAAAAGATGATAAAGTCCCAATCGAACGGGACTTAGTCTCCAGCCGTGGTGTCGAAGGATAAGGGAAAGTACAGTTCACCGCTGACCGCGTTCGGTTGCCTTAAGATGGCCGCCGCCACGTGTTCGGCTGTAATGGCGGCCACTTCGACGGCTTCGATAGTTCGACGGCTTTGGTACTTCGACGGCTTCGGCACTTCGACTGTATTCGAAGTGCCAGTTAAAACGTTGAAACACCGCTCCCAAGTATTAAAAGGGCCAGGAGCAGTATACCCAAATCCATTATGCCCAAATGTACGTTTTCCAGGCCAATACAGTCCAGGGCCATAGTCACAGAGGAGGAGGCAGGCAAGCAGGCCTCTCCAGGACAAAGTGGCGAAGGGCACTTCGTCACACATCTCCCCTTTGGGGGGAAGACTAACCAGGCACCTGACCTTCTGTCGGTCAGTGCCTCTGTTAGTCGATCCACCAACCCACAGTAAACAGATATCAGAGTAGCCCCCCCACAATAACAAAGTACAAGAGCAGCCCACCCACAACAAACAGTTACTGCACCTGGGTATTTTGCTGTGGTGATGAGGCAACATACTGAGGGGACTTGAAGGGCAGAGGCCTTTCCCGGAAACACAGGCTGCCGCTGGAGAGGGAGACCGCCTGTCTCCACTCCCGTAACATTGTCCTGTTGCTGTAGAGAGGGACCAACTGTCTCTGCTCTCTGTAGGACACACTGCTGCTGGGGGGGAAGGTCGACACCTTCGGCCCCCTGTAACTCACACTGTCGCTGGAGATCTGGGTTGGTTGCCCAGCATCTCTGTAGGGCCGGTAGAGAGACCTCGGTCCCATCTCTACCTGCCCTCTGGAGGGCATCGCCGGACCAGTCAGGGAGGTCTGGTTCTGCTTGCAGTGTAGACTGTGGCTGAATGGCGCAGAGCAGGCGTTGGTAGTCCTGCTCCAGTTCCCACTCTCGGGTTGCTAGGTGCATCATGTCTGGTTTCACCGTGCAGTCGACAGGCCAATCGTACATACCCATCCTGTAGTCCAGGATGTCCCAAAATCGGAAATCCTCCGTGCTGCCGAAATCAGGCTCTTCCTCCATGGCCTCCAGAAGTAGACCAGGACCATCATAATCATCCCCCACCGATAAGTCGTGCTCGGCCGTCCAGGGAGTAAGTCGGATGGTATGCCACCAGAGGGCCTGGTATGCGTTGTCTAGCCAGATCTCTCGCCATACCAGGGTCTCTAGTCTGGTCACCCACTCATCCAGGGGCTGCTCTCCCAATAGACACATTCGCATCGCCACACGCTTCTGTAGCCGCTGCTCATCACTGGGGAGACTCTCACCTCGCCGCCACTGGGCGTCTTCCAGGGCATCATACCAGAGTTCCTTTCTGTCTGCATCCCTGTAATCTGCGGCCTCCTCCTCCTCATCATCATGGAACGCTGTCCGCAAACCAGCTGATTCCATCCTGCTGTAGCCAGGGGCGCTGCCCAATGGCTAGTGTTGCCCTCAATTGTAACTCCAAACGTTACCAGTGTCTCTGAGCTGCTTCTCCTCGCACTAGGACGCCATCCCACCGCTGCCACCACTGTAACGGAGCTCCGTGTACTCCGACCGAGTACCCTCCGTTGATGGATGCTCCTAGCGCTCTCAGAGGACTCCAAGCACTGCAGACGACACCACAACCACCGCAGGCTCCACAACCGCCGTAGCTTAACTGGAGCCGCGCCGTCTTCCTTCCACCCTGGATCGGCTTCTGTCCTCCAGGACCGTGTGGGGAAGACCTCTCCTCCAGGAGAGCGTAACAGGAACAGTGATTGAAAGCTCAGGGGAATATGCAGAGCATAGCAATCCCCGGTGTGATATAGCAGTTCCCTCCAATAACGAGACAAGGCTACGTATTGAGGGTCAGAAGAGGTCTGAGGTCTGGAACACCCAGCCTGCTTTTTATTACCAAAAGTACACATAGGACACACCCAGGGGGAGGCATAAAATAACCAATAACAGAATAGTACAGCCCACAGGTTCCCTCCCCTCTGCTTGGGAGATAATTGAGTTTCCTTCTATATCTACTCAATTATCTCCAAGCTAAAACTTACAAATTTTTATACATTTTTATGCACTTTCATAACTTTCCCATTTTACATGGTACATTAATAAAACTTACATTTTTATGCACAACATAAATTATGGGACAACATATCCAAAATTCGTGAGAATCCGACCAGTGGTTCTCGAAATATTAAAAAGTCTCTTTGGACCGACCGCACGCCTGTTTGTATGCCCAAAAACAGTTCCACAGATTAAGGTCTATTTCTGTCCTGAAAACGGTTAAGTTCCATCCGAAATCGGTGTTCGGATATTCGAACGCACTTCGACTTTTGTCCAAGTGTCGAAGTCAAATGCGGTTAACACTTCCGCGGTGATCGCTAGTCGAGTGGCGATCTATTTCCCCTGAAAAGATGATAAAGTCCCATTCGAACGAGTGTTCGAACGTTCGAACGGGACTTAGTCTCCAGCCGTGGTGTCGAAGGATAAGGGAAAGTACAGTTCACCGCTGACCGCGTTCGGTTGCCTTAAGATGGCCGCCGCCACGTGTTCGGCTGTAATGGCGGCCACTTCGACGGCTTCGATAGTTCGACAGCTTTGGTACTTCGACGGCTTCGGCACTTCGACTGTATTCGAAGTGCCAGTTAAAAACTTTGAAACACTGCTCCCAAGTATTAAAAGGGCCAGGAGCAGTATACCCAAATCCATTATGCCCAAATATACGTTTTCCAGGCCAATACAGTCCAGGGCCATAGTCACAGGGGAGGAGGCAGGCAAGCAGGCCTCTCCAGGACAAAGTGGCGAAGGGCACTTCGTCACATCTATCATTTTTTTTTGGAAACATTGTGCAGATAGTACTGTACTAATGATATCCCTGGCTGGATGGGAGCATTCCATGTAATCAGTATGATATCCCTGGTTAACCCCTTTATCCACCCCCATAAAACAAGTAATATATCTTCTTGTACTTACAGTACTGAAGACACCAGCAGTGATCTGGGTTCAGGGCTGAAAGCGTGAGGCACTGCTCTGCAGTTGTAGGAGAACGGAGCTCACCCTAGCGTTGTCGTGACATCATGGAACGCACGTACGCAGAGGGCAAGGGAGGTCGGGAGGAGCAAACAAAGTCCTTTAATATGTGGCGATGCCGGATAGTGGAGGATTGACTCAGATCAGGATTTGAGAGGGAACATTTTTAGCATATTATTGTGGGCAGCGGGGCTCAAGAGGCAGCTGCCTTGGGCCCCCCAGGAGCAACTGGGCCCGGGGCAGCTGCCCTTTTTTCCCCGTGTTAATGGCTGCCCTGACTTAGGTGACCACATTTCCTAACTGCCATTTAGGGACACTTACTACCCCCTCTACCCCTTCCATTCATATTACTACCCTATCCCTTCCGTTCATATTACTACCCCCCATACCCCTTCCGGCCATATTACTACCCCCCATACCCCTACCGTTCATATAACTACCCCCCCCATACCCCTACCGTTCATATTACTACCTCCCCATACCCCTTCCGTTCATATTACTACCCCCCATACCCCTTCCGTTCATATTACTACCCCCCATACCCCTTCCGTTCATATTACTACCCCCCATACCCCTTCCGTTCATATTACTACCCCCCATACCCCTTCCGGCCATATTACTACCCCCCATACCCCTACCGTTCATATTACTACCCCCCCCCATACCCCTACCGTTCATATTACTACCTCCCCATACCCCTTCCGTTCATATTACTACCCCCACATACCTGTTCCGTTCATATTACTACCCCCTCCTATTCATATTACTACCCCCACAGCCCCACCCCCTCTAGTCATATTATTAGCCCCCTTACCCCCTTCATTCATATTAGTACCCCCTCCATTCATATTAATACCCCCTCCTAACCTCCTCCATTCATATTTGTACCAGCTCCTACCCCCCTCCATTCATATTAGTACCCCCTCCATTCATATTAGTACCCCCTCCTAACCCCCTCCATTCATATTTGTACCCCCTCCTAACCCCCTCCATCCATATTAGTAAACCCCTCCTAACCCCCTCCATTCATATTAGTACCCCCTCCTAACCCCCTCCATTCATATTAATACCCCCTCCATTCATATTAATACCCCCTCCTAACCCCCTCCATTCATATTAATACCCCCTCCTAACCCCCTCCATTCATATTAATACCCCCTCCATTCATAGTAATACCCCCTCCTAACCCCCTCCATTCATATTAATACCCCCTCCTAACCCCCTCCATTCATATTAGTACCCCCTCCTAACCCCCTCCATTCATATTAATACCCCCTCCATTCATATTAATACCCCCTCCTAACCCCCTCCATTCATATTAATACCCCCTCCATTCATATTAATACCCCCTCCTACCCCCCTCCATTCATATTAGTACCCCCACCCCCTCCATTCATATTAGGATCCCCTTCTACTCCTATAAGTACCCTTCCACCCCCCCCCTCCATTCCTATAAGTAGCCTCTAACCCCTTCCATTCATTTTTCTACCCACCTCTTCCCCCTCCCCCTCCCCAAATTATATCTCCCCTCTCTAACCCTTCCATACTAAATACCTGGCAGTGGCAGGGCGGGCAGGCAGCTGCTTTTTTTTTTTTTCAGAGCCGGCGTCTGAGCTTATAATGACGCCGGCTCCACTCTCCTCCTTGCACACTGTTGTCCCCCTCCCTGCCGTTTTACCGCACAGAGCAGGGGAGGGGGACCTCTTCAAGCGGCGCACGATGTCAGACTGAGCGCCGGGTAGTCATGTGACACCCGGCGCTCCTATGCAGAGCGGGAGGGGGAGGCGCTCCCCCTCCCAGCGTACACTGTGTGCGGTTCCATTATGGAGCCGCACGCAGCCTGCCAGGGGGACGGCAAACATCTGATTTCTGCATTATCTGTCCCCCCCAGATGATTTCCTGGGGGGATGCGTCCCCCCCCACACCCCCCCCCCCCCGGTTCCTACGCCCGTGAAGCAGTGTGAGTGCCCATCATGACACAGTTAAGTATCAACCCGCTTAAAAAGCTATGACAGGTTGCAATAAAGGTGGCACATTATACTGAGCATGACGCTGATTGGCCAAT
This sequence comes from Pelobates fuscus, assembly GCF_036172605.1. Classification (NCBI taxonomy): domain Eukaryota; kingdom Metazoa; phylum Chordata; class Amphibia; order Anura; family Pelobatidae; genus Pelobates; species Pelobates fuscus. The sequence continues at coordinate 444,253,628 of NC_086318.1, read as the reverse complement.
GTTCGCTTCTTTTTGTTTTGTCCAAATAATTTGATCCCAAAATGATCGCATTGACAAAATCTGAACCTCGTAGATGAATCCTAAATCGCCCAAAGCAAAAAAATTATAATTTTTTATAAATTGATTCCATCAAACCAAATTGTTTCACCATGCACTAACATTCCTATTTTCCTGCTATAACTTTTGAAATAGGTCTTGTGGCAGACCACCTGTCACCCCAACTGGGTGCCTGCCAATTACTGCTACCTAGTAACTCTGAGTACTTCCAAGCACTCCACTCCACATAACCACTGCAGACTCCGTGGCCAGCGTTACAGCTTGGCTGGGGTCTCGCTGCCCTCCAAGAGAGTGTAGCAGTTTGCTCTTAAAAGACCAAGTGATTATAATACAAGGGAGTATAGTGATTTTAGCAATCCCCAGAGTAGCAAATATTGCTGGTCCCTCCACACATGAGATGAGGCTCTATGTTGAGGGTGAAGAAGAACACACGATGGGGGCCACACACGGCCTTTTATGTGAGTCCTCATGCAAGTGGTTTCATAATACATATTCATATTCCTGGGGCATTCCCTATTGGACCTGAGAGAAGACTGGTTATAAGCAAACATTTAACATACTCCTATTCTATGCCTGAGAGATAATTACCTGAGCACACAAACATATAGTTGAATTATCTCCAAGTACAGAAACATGCAATATAACAAAACCCCCCAAATACCCCTAAACACATGAAAACCCCACAAATGTTACACCCTCTGATAGCCCCGATCTTGGGGACCAACATATCCAAAAATAACCCAGATCTGTTCAGAGGTTCGGGATTTTCATGGAAGTCATAATTTTGACCAAACGTGCACATGGTCCTATGCCCAGAACAGTTCCAGGGAATCAGGGCTAACCGTCAGTCTCTCTTTCTGGAATACAAAAGTACATAAATCAAATGAACGGAGTCTTTGTAAGTGCATTGGATTGGGCAAGGTATATTGCAGGGCCCATAGTCCTGAGGCAGGAGGCTGGAAAACAGGCTCCTCCCACACCACAGGTCTCACCACAGGTCTCATCCAAGGCATCCTTCTCCTCACCAACTCACCTCTCCTCCCCTAGCCTGGGCCTGACACCAGACATTTCCTCCACTGCCGGGATGCAGGACAGCCCCGCAGTCTGTGAATGTCCTCCTGCTCCCCATCCTCATTGGTCACATATTTACTATTCCTCTATGACCTATTTAGGTGTGGCCAACCACAAAACATATGGAGTGTACCAATGCAACTTAGCCAATCAGTGTGCTGGGCAGCCGGAGAGATATGGCTGCAGGACCAGGGTAAAGCTTTAAAACACTAAGGGGTTTGAGCTTAACGTGTGAAGTGTTAAGTAGTGTTAACGTAAATAGTGCTATGAAGTATTGTTAATGTAAGTAGTGTTAATGTAAGTAGTGTTAATGTAAGTAGTGTTAACGTAAATAGTGCTATGAAGTATTGTTAATGTAAGTATTGTTAATGTAAGTAGTGTTAATGTAAGTAGTGTTAACGTAAATAGTGCTATGAAGTATTGTTAATGTAAGTATTGTTAATGTAAGTAGTGTTAATGTAAGTAGTGTTAATGTAAGTAGTGTTAACGTAAATAGTGCTATGAAGTATTGTTAATGTAAGTATTGTTAATGTAAGTATTGTTAATGTAAGTAGGGTTAATGTAAGTAGTGTTGATGTAAGTAGTGTTAAGTAGTATTAGCGTAAGCAGTGTTGTTGCCCAGATTGTGCTTTTAATATTGTAATAAGTACTTCAACTCCCGTCATGCCCTTATAGCTTTGTGAGGGACAGTTTACACACTGGTATTTGATGATCATCGGTATTTGTTAAAAATAGGGTCAGTGGGAAACAGAGAGTGAGAGAAACAGACAGACAGACAGAATGATAGATAGATAGATAGAATGATAGACAGACAGACAAAGATTATGTTGACTAAATTGCAGTACTGTTGTACGGCACATCCGTACGTCACGGCTGGAGAAAATGTTTACTCTACATGTGAACCTATGATTCATGTTCCTGTCTCCTCTTCATTGGTTGACAAAGCATTGCAGAGGAGGTTAGTAAATAAATGACATAGTGCTGGTTTATTCAGCCCAGGAAAAGCTGAAATAGTTCACTGAGGTAATTAAGAGGAACTGTCTCTTTTCTGGGAATGGAGGTTCCACTTTAAGGATACATTGATATTTCTCTCATTAAATCGTATGATCTGCATCGTCAGCTGGAATGGTGCACTTGCAAAAATGTATATTTTAGGAATAATTAGTCAGCGGGTGATACACAGTATGTCTGTATAATGGAATTCTCTGAAAACCAGATGTTCGTGGATTGATATATTACTGAGTAGGTCGATGAAATCTGATGTTAGTCAAAGTTTTCCATTTAAAAAGCCAGACATACGAGAACAGACGTGCAATGTTGCACTCTATAGGGGAAGTGATTAAACACACCTCTGACCCTGGGGTAACACGTGGCTTGAAATGACGAGCTGGACTGTGATCACGTACAAAGGAAAGGTGAAGAGGAGAATGAAGTCACTGTAAAAATACTATGATACTTTGATTGCGTAATGTGGGAAATAATTCATGGGCTATCAAACTCACATTTCCCAGTCCCGCTTGGATTTTGTCCATTCTATCTCAATGCATTTTATAGAAATTTTATAGAAATTAAAAAAAAAAATTAAAAAAAATAATAGAAAATAAAAAAGCTACTCACATTTGAAGTGCGAACAAACCGGGAAGTTAACGTCCTAAATTTAGATCTTCATTTTAATATTATAGGTTTTTGTTAGACCCCTTTTTACATATTGAAATTATTTTTTTGTATATTTTTAAATTTGGGTTTTTCAAACAAATAATTTTGAACAAGGAAAATTTACTGGAATAATATTATTTTTTTTTATTTGAAAATATTATATTTTATTAGTCATAAAGGGAGATAGGGGAAACAGAAAAAAAGAGAGGAGAGGGGGAGGTACATTTTGCACATTAAAATACACATTTCCAAAAGAAATTCAACAAATGTTTAGGATTTAAAGGTTACATAATTGTCACACATATTTGCATACATGTAAATATTCTTGCATATTAATGAATCATAGAACCATAAAGATTAATTATACATTAAGTAGAGTGAAACTTGGAATAGACTCAAGGTAGATAGAAGCCATTCTTATCATAATGACCTTTTCTATTTTAATATATAATAATATTATTTTAATAATAATAATAATAAAATGGAGGTACTTTGTGATAACTCTCGGCACTTATTTATGCGATTTATATATGATAGTTACTATAATACATTAAATCTAAGATTCCATACGAATTTCCCGGGAATAGTAAAAATAATAATAATAATAGTAGGATAAAGTAACTCGAAAATGGAGTTAAGTAAGGATTACCGAGGTAAAGTAGGGCATGGCCCAAGTTAGTAGACAATAATTGAAAACGATAATGAGGGTAGGTAGTTAAAACAAAGAAAACCACCCTGCCTCACTAAACATACCTCTACAAATAAAAATCAGTATAAGATAATAAACTTTATTGAGACAAAAGATGAACACTTAAACTCACTACATAACGTGTATGTGCCAAAAAACGTGGGAATAAAACTGACCGCTAGGTTGTACCATTCACCCCAATGTTGCCTTGAAAAGCTTCCCCAGGCTACAAAAGTAGCAAGTATACATAAATAAGAAGAGTAAATGTGATACAAAAGTAAAACGTTTCTTGTTGTATTACCAGAACGCTCAAGTAACTGTGTGTAACACGGCAAAATGAGCCCAAAGGGGATAATAAAGAGAGGTCCGGCAGGGGGAGAGGGGAGGGGGGGAGAGGATAAAATCCCCTGAAATTGTAGTATATCGAGGTACTCACTCAATTAGAATCTATAAGATTGATTACCCAGGGTTAATCCTCTTATGTAGGGGGAGGAGGGGAGAGAGAATCGATATCTTAATCGCGGTACATACTGAGAAGAGTATACAGTATGCACCCCTGATCTCTTAGTAAAGGTTCCTCGCAACCCAGTAATCTCAATCCCTGCTATAAGCAACTGCTGGGGTCACAAGTATTGAACCCTCTCTAACTACACTAAATTAGTCTAACAACAGTCTCTATTGCAATTTGACGTTACTGGGCTGCGAGCAACCTTTACTACGTGGAGTACTCACATTACAAAGGCCCACATTACAGCCCGGAGCCACAGAGTCGCGGATTTGCCGCGCCACGAAATGCTGAAACCAGTTTGCTGTATCTGCAGCCCAGCCCGACGGACCGCACGCCGGATAGGGAGACTGATGCACCCGAGCAGGGAATGGACTGTCCACAAAAGCATACACAGGGAATCGGCTGAACCCAGCAAACAAAGCCCCTCTACGCACCTTTCATGCCGCCAGGCAAACGGACTGACTTCGGACAAACCTCAGGTGCATATTGACTGATCTCACCTAGCCTGCGACCTATCTACTAGATAAAAGCCTGTTTAATTACACTCTAATAAATCACTGTCTAGCATGTAACTAATTAATAGGCAATTGTATAACCACTGTGCCATAGCTTGAAATGACGGTCAGTAATGTGTATCTATATCGCTCACACAGTCATAACCACCGCCCCAGTACTGCTCTAATAATCTCGCACTATAGTTACAGGCAGTGCTTTACTCTACCTTATGATACTCCACGCTACTATACTACTATTAAGTATGGCACACTACACCCAAGCCACGCACCTGTAACCTTAAGCGCAACTAGCTCAACCCTATGCATACTCAGCACAGCAAATTATACCACACACATCATGGCTGCACGGCTGACATCTTCATACAATATTTCAATAAGGTGTGCAGATATGCAGCAGTTCCGTGATAAGGTGTGCCGATAAGCCGCATTGCTTCTCATGTTACATAAATGTTGTAATCCACTGGATGGTTCGCTTATGTTTAACTACTTTACTATTATTACGCTAAACCTGTTAGTAATATTATAGAATGCTTGAATAATATAAAAGGAGGCAGTCGCTCATAGGAGATGATGCATTGTGTTAGCATGATCCCAACCTGGATGACAAACGTACATCCCCTTCTCTCTATTCTGTATCCCATTTACCAATTGCCTCAATAAAAGAAAGATTGACAAAAAAAAAAGCAATGCCTTAACACAGTATGGGCAAATGTCAAATGTAATGTGTGAAGATATGGGTCAAGTATCAGCTGTGTGTCCTCACTAGCAATTCTTATTTGACTAAATTGACTCTGAAAGCTACAAGTGTAACTGGATATTTGGGGAAGGAAATGCTGTCTCCTGCTCACATAAGTTAAATTATAATAAGAAAAATGATTGATGCAGCTGAGGCCGAACACTGCCAGACGTCATTCAATCTGAAACAGCTGCCAACACAGTGGCCAGGCTGGGAAGGACAATCAGGACCATGTTATTTAGTGTGTCTGCTGTCCCTCATTATGGCAGGCCTGGTGCCTTCTAATGTTCGGGTACGTGCTAGGGCTCCACCGTCCCTGTGGAACGCCCTCCCCCTCTCTGTTAAACTTTCACCCAATCTCCACTACTTCAAAAACTCTTTGAAACTTCTTTAGGAAAGCATATCAATTAAACTGTGAACAGCTTTCCCTCCCCGCACCCCGATTCCTCTCCTGAAACTGTCATCGAAACTAAACACTAAGCCCTCAATGAATACTATTCTAGAAACCTCCTATTCTACCCTACCCTTACCTTTTGTATCACATTACCCCACTCCTTTTGTGTTTGATTGTTGGGATGTATGCACATGCACACATACACTGCCACATACATACTTTCACAGCTATACATTGTGGCGGAACCCACCTCGCCACTGGACATTGGAGGGGCCTGGCTGCCTGCCTCTTACCTGCTGACTATGGCCCCTGGAAAATTGGTACACTTAAAGATTTATATTTGGGCATATTGTACTGTATATTGCTGCTACTGGCCCTTTTAACAGCATCTATGGACACATTGGGACTTTTGGGACTACTGTCCCTTTAAGACTGTGAAGCATGTTCTAGTGTGCTGCCTGTAATATTGTATATGTATTCATGTGTTAAGTTTAGCCTGGGTGATATGTATGCAGCATTCACTGATTGTTCGGTAGAATCACTCCATTCATTATATTGAGTGAAACTACCGAACAACCAGACCACCCAGGATTAAGTGTGCCTCCAATTACAGTTTGCAACAATGTTGCAAACGGGTAATTGGCAATCAGTGCAGGGTGGTCTTTGTCCTCTGGGTGGCCGCCATTCGGGAAACAAACACGTGGCGGCGGCCATCTTAAACTACCGAACAGCGGTGTTTTGCCGTCGAGTGTCTGGAACTAAAATCGGACACTTGACTAGGCAAACACCGCTGAGACCTCCATACTTCCAGAAATTCGTATGGAAACTACCGAATGACCCACCGTTCGGTAGAAAGAACCCCACAAACAAGGGAATTCATTCAAACCCTCTCCAGGCTCTATAACACAGGCAATTCGTCTGTTTTCATTCCCTTGTTTGTGACCGACCGCAGGGCCAAAATGCATGGAACTGTTTTCGGATACTTTACCCATGCGGTCGGTCAAATCTTTGGAACCCCATATCTCACGAACCATTCATCCGAATTACTTGAATTTTGGATATGTTGTCCCCCTGAATAAGGGCTATCCAGCGATGCTGGATTTAAAGGTGTACCTCCTGTTTTTGGGGTACATCCAGGAATTGGGGAAAAGTGTGTACTGTATAATTGGGTTAAGTGGTAATCTAAGGGGAGGGAATGTGTGGGAGGTGCATCCATGTGATTGGTCAATATCATCCTCCCCCTGGGAGTGTCCTGTATGTACCTGTTTGTGAATAAAAGCCAGGCTGGATGAGCCAGTCCAGAGTTCCTGTTTTACCCTCAAAGTGATGTGTCGTCTCATTATTGGGGGAAGGATTTATTGTATGCTGTTCCAGTTGACTGCTAGGAGTACAAGCCTATTCGTATGGTTCCTATTCAATGGTCTACAGCATTCATATGCTTGGGAGAATTTAAAGGTTTTCTCGGATTCGGTGATTGTGGTGTCTGCCAGAGTGCTTGGAGTCCTCAGGAAGCACTAGGAGCATCCATTAACGGAGGTACCCAGTCGGGGTGCCAGTGGATCCGTTACATTGGTGGCAGCGGTGGGATGGCGTCCTAGTGTGAGGTAAAGCAGCTCAGAGACACTGTTTGGATTTACAAATTGAGGGCAACGCTAGCAGTCGTGCAGCGCCCCGGGGAGCAGACAAGTATGGAAGGTTCTGGCTCTGGAGATGATTGGCTGGCCGAGGTGAGGCAGCGAGTGGCCGAGTATGGGGATGATATACCCATGGAGACACGCCGGGTGATCTGGAACCAGGTCATGGCTGAGCGAAACACAAGGCTGGACCGAGAATTCCGGTTGGCGAAAGAGAGGAAGTATGCTCAGCAGCAGGAGCGTTACAGCAGCCGAGTAGAGGCTGCATCCGAGGAGGTTAGCCGTCTTTCCCTGAGGCGGCGGGAGGAACCCGAAGTGGGGGTCCTCATAGACTGGTCCTGTGAGGAACCACAACAGGCAGGTAGAGATGGGACCAAGGTCTCTCCACCGGGATGCTGGGCAACCGGCCCAGATCCCCAGCAGCAGCCAGAGTTGCCAGGTGGGGAAGCAGGTGGCCCTTACTCACAAATGTTGAGGGGCCTCACGGGTTGGTCCTGGGAAGACCCACAGATGGCAGGTGGAGATGGGACTGCAGTCTCTCTACCGGCCCTACAGGGATGCTGGGCAGTCGGCCCAGATCCCCAGCGGCAGTGTGAAGTGCAGGGAGAGGAGAGCAGCGTCCTCCCTCCCCAGCGGCAGGCTGAGTTACAGGGGGCAGAGGTAGTTGGTCCTACCCCCCAGCAGCAGCGTGATTTTTTGGGAATAGAGAGCCCAGTCTCCGTTCCCCAGCAGCAGGACACTGAATTGGGAGGAGAGACAGTCGGTCTCCCTCCACAAAGACTGAAAGTAGGCATGGGAGAGGAGATTGTTACCACCTCTCCCCAGCGGCGGATCATCAATGGGCAGAGTGTTCTAATGGGAGAGGAGCTGGTTACCACCTCTCCCCAGCGGCAGCTTAATGTACCAGGGGGAGACTGTAAGCCCCACACCAGCACAGATGGGACCGTGGTCTCTGTGCCCAAGTTACAGGGAGCTGAAGGGGCCGTCCTCCCTCCCCAGTGGCAGTGTGATTTGCTGGGAATTGGGAGCCCAGTCTCCATTCCCCGGCAGCAGAGTGTCCAGCAGGGAAGAGAGAGCCCAGTCTCCTTTCCCCAGCAGCAGGACACTGTATTGGGAGTAGAGACAGTCGGTCTCCCTCCACAGAGTATAGAAGTATGTAGGGGAGAGGAGCTTGCTACCACCTCTCCCCAGCGGCGGATCAGTAAAGTGCAGGGAGAGGAGAGCAGCGTCCTCCCTCCCCAGCGGCAGCCTAACACACCAAGGGGAGACAGTAAGCCCCACACCAGCACAGATGGGACCGTGGTCTCTGTGCCCAAGCTACAGGGAACTGAAGGAGATGTCCTTGCTCCCCAGCGGCAGTCTACGGTTCAGGGAGAGGAGGTTGTTATTCCCTCTCCCCAGCGGCAGCACAGCTCACCAAGGGGAGACAGTAAGCCCCACAACAGCACAGATGGGACCGTGGTCTCTGTGCCCAAGTTACAGGGAGCTGAAGGAGCCGTCCTTGCTCCCCAGCGGCAGTCTACGGTTCAGGGAGAGGAGTTTGTCATCCCCTCTCCCCAGCGGCAGCTTAGCACACCAAGGGGAGACAGTAAACCCCACAACCGTGCAGATGGGACCGTAGTCTCTGCACCTACACCACTGGGGATAGGGACAGTCGGTCCTAGTCCACAACAGCCAGACAAAATATCGGAAGGGGAGACAGTCGTTTTTCCCCAACAACAGCTGTGTTCAACCAGGGGAGAGGACACCCTGGTTACTTTTTCCCCAAGCCTTGGACTTACAACTGGACACGAGTGGCAGGGGGCCATCTGGACAACTACCCCCTGTAAGGACAGCCAGCCGACTATCAGAGCCCCAGACCGACTGGAGGTCTGGAGTCTGGATAGTCTAAATGGGAAAGGGGAGAAATGTGGCGGAACCCACCTCGCCACTGGACATTGGAGGGGCCTGGCTGCCTGCCTCTTACCTGCTGACTATGGCCCCTGGAAAATTGGTACACTTAAAGATTTATATTTGGGCATATTGTACTGTATATTGCTGCTACTGGCCCTTTTAACAGCATCTATGGACACATTGGGACTTTTGGGACTACTGTCCCTTTAAGACTGTGAAGCATGTTCTAGTGTGCTGCCTGTAATATTGTATATGTATTCATGTGTTAAGTTTAGCCTGGGTGATATGTATGCAGCATTCAACTGATTGTTCGGTAGAATCACTCCATTCAGTATATTGAGTGAAACTACCGAACAACCAGACCACCCAGGAATAAGTGTGCCTCCAATTACAGTTTGCAACAATGTTGCAAACGGGTAATTGGCAATCAGTGCAGTGTGGTCTTTGTCCTCTGGGTGGCCGCCATTCGGGAAACAAACACGTGGCGGCGGCCATCTTAAACTACCGAACAGCGGTGTTTTGCCGTCGAGTGTCTGGAACTAAAATCGGACACTTGACTAGGCAAACACCGCTGAGACCTCCATACTTCCAGAAATTCGTATGGAAACTACCGAATGACCCACCGTTCGGTAGAAAGAACCCCACAAACAAGGGAATTCATTCAAACCCTCTCCAGGCTCTATAACACAGGCAATTCGTCTGTTTTCATTCCCTTGTTTGTGACCGACCGCAGGGCCAAAATGCATGGAACTGTTTTCGGATACTTTACCCATGCGGTCGGTCAAATCTTTGGAACCCCATATCTCACGAACCATTCATCCGAATTACTTGAACTTTGGATATGTTGTCCCCCTGAATAAGGGCTATCCAGCGATGCTGGATTTAAAGGTGTACCTCCTGTTTTTGGGGTACATCCAGGAATTGGGGAAAAGTGTGTACTGTATAATTGGGTTAAGTGGTAATCTAAGGGGAGGAAATGTGTGGGAGGTGCATCCATGTGATTGGTCAATATCATCCTCCCCCTGGGAGTGTCCTGTATGTACCTGTTTGTGAATAAAAGCCAGGCTGGATGAGCCAGTCCAGAGTTCCTGTTTTACCCTCAAAGTGATGTGTCGTCTCATTATTGGGGGAAGGATTTATTGTATGCTGTTCCAGTTGACTGCTAGGAGTACAAGCCTATTCGTATGGTTCCTATTCAATGGTCTACAGCATTCATATGCTTGGGAGAATTTAAAGGTTTTCTCGGATTCGGTGATTGTGGTGTCTGCCAGAGTGCTTGGAGTCCTCAGGAAGCACTAGGAGCATCCATTAACGGAGGTACCCAGTCGGGGTGCCAGTGGATCCGTTACATTGGTGGCAGCGGTGGGATGGCGTCCTAGTGTGAGGTAAAGCAGCTCAGAGACACTGTTTGGATTTACAAATTGAGGGCAACGCTAGCAGTCGTGCAGCGCCCCGGGGAGCAGACAAGTATGGAAGGTTCTGGCTCTGGAGATGATTGGCTGGCCGAGGTGAGGCAGCGAGTGGCCGAGTATGGGGATGATATACCCATGGAGACACGCCGGGTGATCTGGAACCAGGTCATGGCTGAGCGAAACACAAGGCTGGACCGAGAATTCCGGTTGGCGAAAGAGAGGAAGTATGCTCAGCAGCAGGAGCGTTACAGCAGCCGAGTAGAGGCTGCATCCGAGGAGGTTAGCCGTCTTTCCCTGAGGCGGCGGGAGGAACCCGAAGTGGGGGTCCTCATAGACTGGTCCTGTGAGGAACCACAACAGGCAGGTAGAGATGGGACCAAGGTCTCTCCACCGGGATGCTGGGCAACCGGCCCAGATCCCCAGCAGCAGCCAGAGTTGCCAGGTGGGGAAGCAGGTGGCCCTTACTCACAAATGTTGAGGGGCCTCACGGGTTGGTCCTGGGAAGACCCACAGATGGCAGGTGGAGATGGGACTGCAGTCTCTCTACCGGCCCTACAGGGATGCTGGGCAGTCGGCCCAGATCCCCAGCGGCAGTGTGAAGTGCAGGGAGAGGAGAGCAGCGTCCTCCCTCCCCAGCGGCAGGCTGAGTTACAGGGGGCAGAGGTAGTTGGTCCTACCCCCCAGCAGCAGCGTGATTTTTTGGGAATAGAGAGCCCAGTCTCCGTTCCCCAGCAGCAGGACACTGAATTGGGAGGAGAGACAGTCGGTCTCCCTCCACAAAGACTGAAAGTAGGCATGGGAGAGGAGATTGTTACCACCTCTCCCCAGCGGCGGATCATCAATGGGCAGAGTGTTCTAATGGGAGAGGAGCTGGTTACCACCTCTCCCCAGCGGCAGCTTAATGTACCAGGGGGAGACTGTAAGCCCCACACCAGCACAGATGGGACCGTGGTCTCTGTGCCCAAGTTACAGGGAGCTGAAGGGGCCGTCCTCCCTCCCCAGTGGCAGTGTGATTTGTTGGGAATTGGGAGCCCAGTCTCCATTCCCCGGCAGCAGAGTGTCCAGCAGGGAAGAGAGAGCCCAGTCTCCTTTCCCCAGCAGCAGGACACTGTATTGGGAGTAGAGACAGTCGGTCTCCCTCCACAGAGTATAGAAGTATGTAGGGGAGAGGAGCTTGCTACCACCTCTCCCCAGCGGCGGATCAGTAAAGTGCAGGGAGAGGAGAGCAGCGTCCTCCCTCCCCAGCGGCAGCCTAACACACCAAGGGGAGACAGTAAGCCCCACACCAGCACAGATGGGACCGTGGTCTCTGTGCCCAAGCTACAGGGAACTGAAGGAGATGTCCTTGCTCCCCAGCGGCAGTCTACGGTTCAGGGAGAGGAGGTTGTTATTCCCTCTCCCCAGCGGCAGCACAGCTCACCAAGGGGAGACAGTAAGCCCCACAACAGCACAGATGGGACCGTGGTCTCTGTGCCCAAGTTACAGGGAGCTGAAGGAGCCGTCCTTGCTCCCCAGCGGCAGTCTACGGTTCAGGGAGAGGAGTTTGTCATCCCCTCTCCCCAGCGGCAGCTTAGCACACCAAGGGGAGACAGTAAACCCCACAACCGTGCAGATGGGACCGTAGTCTCTGCACCTACACCACTGGGGATAGGGACAGTCGGTCCTAGTCCACAACAGCCAGACAAAATATCGGAAGGGGAGACAGTCGTTTTTCCCCAACAACAGCTGTGTTCAACCAGGGGAGAGGACACCCTGGTTACTTTTTCCCCAAGCCTTGGACTTACAACTGGACACGAGTGGCAGGGGGCCATCTGGACAACTACCCCCTGTAAGGACAGCCAGCCGACTATCAGAGCCCCAGACCGACTGGAGGTCTGGAGTCTGGATAGTCTAAATGGGAAAGGGGAGAAATGTGGCGGAACCCACCTCGCCACTGGACATTGGAGGGGCCTGGCTGCCTGCCTCTTACCTGCTGACTATGGCCCCTGGAAAATTGGTACACTTAAAGATTTATATTTGGGCATATTGTACTGTATATTGCTGCTACTGGCCCTTTTAACAGCATCTATGGACACATTGGGACTTTTGGGACTACTGTCCCTTTAAGACTGTGAAGCATGTTCTAGTGTGCTGCCTGTAATATTGTATATGTATTCATGTGTTAAGTTTAGCCTGGGTGATATGTATGCAGCATTCAACTGATTGTTCGGTAGAATCACTCCATTCAGTATATTGAGTGAAACTACCGAACAACCAGACCACCCAGGAATAAGTGTGCCTCCAATTACAGTTTGCAACAATGTTGCAAACGGGTAATTGGCAATCAGTGCAGTGTGGTCTTTGTCCTCTGGGTGGCCGCCATTCGGGAAACAAACACGTGGCGGCGGCCATCTTAAACTACCGAACAGCGGTGTTTTGCCGTCGAGTGTCTGGAACTAAAATCGGACACTTGACTAGGCAAACACCGCTGAGACCTCCATACTTCCAGAAATTCGTATGGAAACTACCGAATGACCCACCGTTCGGTAGAAAGAACCCCACAAACAAGGGAATTCATTCAAACCCTCTCCAGGCTCTATAACACAGGCAATTCGTCTGTTTTCATTCCCTTGTTTGTGACCGACCGCAGGGCCAAAATGCATGGAACTGTTTTCGGATACTTTACCCATGCGGTCGGTCAAATCTTTGGAACCCCATATCTCACGAACCATTCATCCGAATTACTTGAACTTTGGATATGTTGTCCCCCTGAATAAGGGCTATCCAGCGATGCTGGATTTAAAGGTGTACCTCCTGTTTTTGGGGTACATCCAGGAATTGGGGAAAAGTGTGTACTGTATAATTGGGTTAAGTGGTAATCTAAGGGGAGGAAATGTGTGGGAGGTGCATCCATGTGATTGGTCAATATCATCCTCCCCCTGGGAGTGTCCTGTATGTACCTGTTTGTGAATAAAAGCCAGGCTGGATGAGCCAGTCCAGAGTTCCTGTTTTACCCTCAAAGTGATGTGTCGTCTCATTATTGGGGGAAGGATTTATTGTATGCTGTTCCAGTTGACTGCTAGGAGTACAAGCCTATTCGTATGGTTCCTATTCAATGGTCTACAGCATTCATATGCTTGGGAGAATTTAAAGGTTTTCTCGGATTCGGTGATTGTGGTGTCTGCCAGAGTGCTTGGAGTCCTCAGGAAGCACTAGGAGCATCCATTAACGGAGGTACCCAGTCGGGGTGCCAGTGGATCCGTTACATTGGTGGCAGCGGTGGGATGGCGTCCTAGTGTGAGGTAAAGCAGCTCAGAGACACTGTTTGGATTTACAAATTGAGGGCAACGCTAGCAGTCGTGCAGCGCCCCGGGGAGCAGACAAGTATGGAAGGTTCTGGCTCTGGAGATGATTGGCTGGCCGAGGTGAGGCAGCGAGTGGCCGAGTATGGGGATGATATACCCATGGAGACACGCCGGGTGATCTGGAACCAGGTCATGGCTGAGCGAAACACAAGGCTGGACCGAGAATTCCGGTTGGCGAAAGAGAGGAAGTATGCTCAGCAGCAGGAGCGTTACAGCAGCCGAGTAGAGGCTGCATCCGAGGAGGTTAGCCGTCTTTCCCTGAGGCGGCGGGAGGAACCCGAAGTGGGGGTCCTCATAGACTGGTCCTGTGAGGAACCACAACAGGCAGGTAGAGATGGGACCAAGGTCTCTCCACCGGGATGCTGGGCAACCGGCCCAGATCCCCAGCAGCAGCCAGAGTTGCCAGGTGGGGAAGCAGGTGGCCCTTACTCACAAATGTTGAGGGGCCTCACGGGTTGGTCCTGGGAAGACCCACAGATGGCAGGTGGAGATGGGACTGCAGTCTCTCTACCGGCCCTACAGGGATGCTGGGCAGTCGGCCCAGATCCCCAGCGGCAGTGTGAAGTGCAGGGAGAGGAGAGCAGCGTCCTCCCTCCCCAGCGGCAGGCTGAGTTACAGGGGGCAGAGGTAGTTGGTCCTACCCCCCAGCAGCAGCGTGATTTTTTGGGAATAGAGAGCCCAGTCTCCGTTCCCCAGCAGCAGGACACTGAATTGGGAGGAGAGACAGTCGGTCTCCCTCCACAAAGACTGAAAGTAGGCATGGGAGAGGAGATTGTTACCACCTCTCCCCAGCGGCGGATCATCAATGGGCAGAGTGTTCTAATGGGAGAGGAGCTGGTTACCACCTCTCCCCAGCGGCAGCTTAATGTACCAGGGGGAGACTGTAAGCCCCACACCAGCACAGATGGGACCGTGGTCTCTGTGCCCAAGTTACAGGGAGCTGAAGGGGCCGTCCTCCCTCCCCAGTGGCAGTGTGATTTGTTGGGAATTGGGAGCCCAGTCTCCATTCCCCGGCAGCAGAGTGTCCAGCAGGGAAGAGAGAGCCCAGTCTCCTTTCCCCAGCAGCAGGACACTGTATTGGGAGTAGAGACAGTCGGTCTCCCTCCACAGAGTATAGAAGTATGTAGGGGAGAGGAGCTTGCTACCACCTCTCCCCAGCGGCGGATCAGTAAAGTGCAGGGAGAGGAGAGCAGCGTCCTCCCTCCCCAGCGGCAGCCTAACACACCAAGGGGAGACAGTAAGCCCCACACCAGCACAGATGGGACCGTGGTCTCTGTGCCCAAGCTACAGGGAACTGAAGGAGATGTCCTTGCTCCCCAGCGGCAGTCTACGGTTCAGGGAGAGGAGGTTGTTATTCCCTCTCCCCAGCGGCAGCACAGCTCACCAAGGGGAGACAGTAAGCCCCACAACAGCACAGATGGGACCGTGGTCTCTGTGCCCAAGTTACAGGGAGCTGAAGGAGCCGTCCTTGCTCCCCAGCGGCAGTCTACGGTTCAGGGAGAGGAGTTTGTCATCCCCTCTCCCCAGCGGCAGCTTAGCACACCAAGGGGAGACAGTAAACCCCACAACCGTGCAGATGGGACCGTAGTCTCTGCACCTACACCACTGGGGATAGGGACAGTCGGTCCTAGTCCACAACAGCCAGACAAAATATCGGAAGGGGAGACAGTCGTTTTTCCCCAACAACAGCTGTGTTCAACCAGGGGAGAGGACACCCTGGTTACTTTTTCCCCAAGCCTTGGACTTACAACTGGACACGAGTGGCAGGGGGCCATCTGGACAACTACCCCCTGTAAGGACAGCCAGCCGACTATCAGAGCCCCAGACCGACTGGAGGTCTGGAGTCTGGATAGTCTAAATGGGAAAGGGGAGAAATGTGGCGGAACCCACCTCGCCACTGGACATTGGAGGGGCCTGGCTGCCTGCCTCTTACCTGCTGACTATGGCCCCTGGAAAATTGGTACACTTAAAGATTTATATTTGGGCATATTGTACTGTATATTGCTGCTACTGGCCCTTTTAACAGCATCTATGGACACATTGGGACTTTTGGGACTACTGTCCCTTTAAGACTGTGAAGCATGTTCTAGTGTGCTGCCTGTAATATTGTATATGTATTCATGTGTTAAGTTTAGCCTGGGTGATATGTATGCAGCATTCAACTGATTGTTCGGTAGAATCACTCCATTCAGTATATTGAGTGAAACTACCGAACAACCAGACCACCCAGGAATAAGTGTGCCTCCAATTACAGTTTGCAACAATGTTGCAAACGGGTAATTGGCAATCAGTGCAGTGTGGTCTTTGTCCTCTGGGTGGCCGCCATTCGGGAAACAAACACGTGGCGGCGGCCATCTTAAACTACCGAACAGCGGTGTTTTGCCGTCGAGTGTCTGGAACTAAAATCGGACACTTGACTAGGCAAACACCGCTGAGACCTCCATACTTCCAGAAATTCGTATGGAAACTACCGAATGACCCACCGTTCGGTAGAAAGAACCCCACAAACAAGGGAATTCATTCAAACCCTCTCCAGGCTCTATAACACAGGCAATTCGTCTGTTTTCATTCCCTTGTTTGTGACCGACCGCAGGGCCAAAATGCATGGAACTGTTTTCGGATACTTTACCCATGCGGTCGGTCAAATCTTTGGAACCCCATATCTCACGAACCATTCATCCGAATTACTTGAACTTTGGATATGTTGTCCCCCTGAATAAGGGCTATCCAGCGATGCTGGATTTAAAGGTGTACCTCCTGTTTTTGGGGTACATCCAGGAATTGGGGAAAAGTGTGTACTGTATAATTGGGTTAAGTGGTAATCTAAGGGGAGGAAATGTGTGGGAGGTGCATCCATGTGATTGGTCAATATCATCCTCCCCCTGGGAGTGTCCTGTATGTACCTGTTTGTGAATAAAAGCCAGGCTGGATGAGCCAGTCCAGAGTTCCTGTTTTACCCTCAAAGTGATGTGTCGTCTCATTATTGGGGGA
This sequence comes from Pelobates fuscus, assembly GCF_036172605.1. Taxonomy (NCBI): domain Eukaryota; kingdom Metazoa; phylum Chordata; class Amphibia; order Anura; family Pelobatidae; genus Pelobates; species Pelobates fuscus. The sequence continues at coordinate 444,236,729 of NC_086318.1, read as the reverse complement.
AGGATTTATTGTATGCTGTTCCAGTTGACTGCTAGGAGTACAAGCCTATTCGTATGGTTCCTATTCAATGGTCTACAGCATTCATATGCTTGGGAGAATTTAAAGGTTTTCTCGGATTCGGTGATTGTGGTGTCTGCCAGAGTGCTTGGAGTCCTCAGGAAGCACTAGGAGCATCCATTAACGGAGGTACCCAGTCGGGGTGCCAGTGGATCCGTTACATTGGTGGCAGCGGTGGGATGGCGTCCTAGTGTGAGGTAAAGCAGCTCAGAGACACTGTTTGGATTTACAAATTGAGGGCAACGCTAGCAGTCGTGCAGCGCCCCGGGGAGCAGACAAGTATGGAAGGTTCTGGCTCTGGAGATGATTGGCTGGCCGAGGTGAGGCAGCGAGTGGCCGAGTATGGGGATGATATACCCATGGAGACACGCCGGGTGATCTGGAACCAGGTCATGGCTGAGCGAAACACAAGGCTGGACCGAGAATTCCGGTTGGCGAAAGAGAGGAAGTATGCTCAGCAGCAGGAGCGTTACAGCAGCCGAGTAGAGGCTGCATCCGAGGAGGTTAGCCGTCTTTCCCTGAGGCGGCGGGAGGAACCCGAAGTGGGGGTCCTCATAGACTGGTCCTGTGAGGCCCCTCAACATTTGTGAGTAAGGGCCACCTGTCCCCACCGGCACTGGGCTCTGCTGGCCGGCCCAGATCCCCAGCAGCAGCCAGAGTTGCCAGGTGGGGAAGCAGGTGGCCCTTACTCACAAATGTTGAGGGGCCTCACGGGTTGGTCCTGGGAAGACCCACAGATGGCAGGTGGAGATGGGACTGCAGTCTCTCTACCGGCCCTACAGGGATGCTGGGCAGTCGGCCCAGATCCCCAGCGGCAGTGTGAAGTGCAGGGAGAGGAGAGCAGCGTCCTCCCTCCCCAGCGGCAGGCTGAGTTACAGGGGGCAGAGGTAGTTGGTCCTACCCCCCAGCAGCAGCGTGATTTTTTGGGAATAGAGAGCCCAGTCTCCGTTCCCCAGCAGCAGGACACTGAATTGGGAGGAGAGACAGTCGGTCTCCCTCCACAAAGACTGAAAGTAGGCATGGGAGAGGAGATTGTTACCACCTCTCCCCAGCGGCGGATCATCAATGGGCAGAGTGTTCTAATGGGAGAGGAGCTGGTTACCACCTCTCCCCAGCGGCAGCTTAATGTACCAGGGGGAGACTGTAAGCCCCACACCAGCACAGATGGGACCGTGGTCTCTGTGCCCAAGTTACAGGGAGCTGAAGGGGCCGTCCTCCCTCCCCAGTGGCAGTGTGATTTGTTGGGAATTGGGAGCCCAGTCTCCATTCCCCGGCAGCAGAGTGTCCAGCAGGGAAGAGAGAGCCCAGTCTCCTTTCCCCAGCAGCAGGACACTGTATTGGGAGTAGAGACAGTCGGTCTCCCTCCACAGAGTATAGAAGTATGTAGGGGAGAGGAGCTTGCTACCACCTCTCCCCAGCGGCGGATCAGTAAAGTGCAGGGAGAGGAGAGCAGCGTCCTCCCTCCCCAGCGGCAGCCTAACACACCAAGGGGAGACAGTAAGCCCCACACCAGCACAGATGGGACCGTGGTCTCTGTGCCCAAGCTACAGGGAACTGAAGGAGATGTCCTTGCTCCCCAGCGGCAGTCTACGGTTCAGGGAGAGGAGGTTGTTATTCCCTCTCCCCAGCGGCAGCACAGCTCACCAAGGGGAGACAGTAAGCCCCACAACAGCACAGATGGGACCGTGGTCTCTGTGCCCAAGTTACAGGGAGCTGAAGGAGCCGTCCTTGCTCCCCAGCGGCAGTCTACGGTTCAGGGAGAGGAGTTTGTCATCCCCTCTCCCCAGCGGCAGCTTAGCACACCAAGGGGAGACAGTAAACCCCACAACCGTGCAGATGGGACCGTAGTCTCTGCACCTACACCACTGGGGATAGGGACAGTCGGTCCTAGTCCACAACAGCCAGACAAAATATCGGAAGGGGAGACAGTCGTTTTTCCCCAACAACAGCTGTGTTCAACCAGGGGAGAGGACACCCTGGTTACTTTTTCCCCAAGCCTTGGACTTACAACTGGACACGAGTGGCAGGGGGCCATCTGGACAACTACCCCCTGTAAGGACAGCCAGCCGACTATCAGAGCCCCAGACCGACTGGAGGTCTGGAGTCTGGATAGTCTAAATGGGAAAGGGGAGAAATGTGGCGGAACCCACCTCGCCACTGGACATTGGAGGGGCCTGGCTGCCTGCCTCTTACCTGCTGACTATGGCCCCTGGAAAATTGGTACACTTAAAGATTTATATTTGGGCATATTGTACTGTATATTGCTGCTACTGGCCCTTTTAACAGCATCTATGGACACATTGGGACTTTTGGGACTACTGTCCCTTTAAGACTGTGAAGCATGTTCTAGTGTGCTGCCTGTAATATTGTATATGTATTCATGTGTTAAGTTTAGCCTGGGTGATATGTATGCAGCATTCAACTGATTGTTCGGTAGAATCACTCCATTCAGTATATTGAGTGAAACTACCGAACAACCAGACCACCCAGGAATAAGTGTGCCTCCAATTACAGTTTGCAACAATGTTGCAAACGGGTAATTGGCAATCAGTGCAGTGTGGTCTTTGTCCTCTGGGTGGCCGCCATTCGGGAAACAAACACGTGGCGGCGGCCATCTTAAACTACCGAACAGCGGTGTTTTGCCGTCGAGTGTCTGGAACTAAAATCGGACACTTGACTAGGCAAACACCGCTGAGACCTCCATACTTCCAGAAATTCGTATGGAAACTACCGAATGACCCACCGTTCGGTAGAAAGAACCCCACAAACAAGGGAATTCATTCAAACCCTCTCCAGGCTCTATAACACAGGCAATTCGTCTGTTTTCATTCCCTTGTTTGTGACCGACCGCAGGGCCAAAATGCATGGAACTGTTTTCGGATACTTTACCCATGCGGTCGGTCAAATCTTTGGAACCCCATATCTCACGAACCATTCATCCGAATTACTTGAACTTTGGATATGTTGTCCCCCTGAATAAGGGCTATCCAGCGATGCTGGATTTAAAGGTGTACCTCCTGTTTTTGGGGTACATCCAGGAATTGGGGAAAAGTGTGTACTGTATAATTGGGTTAAGTGGTAATCTAAGGGGAGGAAATGTGTGGGAGGTGCATCCATGTGATTGGTCAATATCATCCTCCCCCTGGGAGTGTCCTGTATGTACCTGTTTGTGAATAAAAGCCAGGCTGGATGAGCCAGTCCAGAGTTCCTGTTTTACCCTCAAAGTGATGTGTCGTCTCATTATTGGGGGAAGGATTTATTGTATGCTGTTCCAGTTGACTGCTAGGAGTACAAGCCTATTCGTATGGTTCCTATTCAATGGTCTACAGCATTCATATGCTTGGGAGAATTTAAAGGTTTTCTCGGATTCGGTGATTGTGGTGTCTGCCAGAGTGCTTGGAGTCCTCAGGAAGCACTAGGAGCATCCATTAACGGAGGTACCCAGTCGGGGTGCCAGTGGATCCGTTACATTGGTGGCAGCGGTGGGATGGCGTCCTAGTGTGAGGTAAAGCAGCTCAGAGACACTGTTTGGATTTACAAATTGAGGGCAACGCTAGCAGTCGTGCAGCGCCCCGGGGAGCAGACAAGTATGGAAGGTTCTGGCTCTGGAGATGATTGGCTGGCCGAGGTGAGGCAGCGAGTGGCCGAGTATGGGGATGATATACCCATGGAGACACGCCGGGTGATCTGGAACCAGGTCATGGCTGAGCGAAACACAAGGCTGGACCGAGAATTCCGGTTGGCGAAAGAGAGGAAGTATGCTCAGCAGCAGGAGCGTTACAGCAGCCGAGTAGAGGCTGCATCCGAGGAGGTTAGCCGTCTTTCCCTGAGGCGGCGGGAGGAACCCGAAGTGGGGGTCCTCATAGACTGGTCCTGTGAGGAACCACAACAGGCAGGTAGAGATGGGACCAAGGTCTCTCCACCGGGATGCTGGGCAACCGGCCCAGATCCCCAGCAGCAGCCAGAGTTGCCAGGTGGGGAAGCAGGTGGCCCTTACTCACAAATGTTGAGGGGCCTCACGGGTTGGTCCTGGGAAGACCCACAGATGGCAGGTGGAGATGGGACTGCAGTCTCTCTACCGGCCCTACAGGGATGCTGGGCAGTCGGCCCAGATCCCCAGCGGCAGTGTGAAGTGCAGGGAGAGGAGAGCAGCGTCCTCCCTCCCCAGCGGCAGGCTGAGTTACAGGGGGCAGAGGTAGTTGGTCCTACCCCCCAGCAGCAGCGTGATTTTTTGGGAATAGAGAGCCCAGTCTCCGTTCCCCAGCAGCAGGACACTGAATTGGGAGGAGAGACAGTCGGTCTCCCTCCACAAAGACTGAAAGTAGGCATGGGAGAGGAGATTGTTACCACCTCTCCCCAGCGGCGGATCATCAATGGGCAGAGTGTTCTAATGGGAGAGGAGCTGGTTACCACCTCTCCCCAGCGGCAGCTTAATGTACCAGGGGGAGACTGTAAGCCCCACACCAGCACAGATGGGACCGTGGTCTCTGCCCAAGTTACAGGGAGCTGAAGGGGCCGTCCTCCCTCCCCAGTGGCAGTGTGATTTGTTGGGAATTGGGAGCCCAGTCTCCATTCCCCGGCAGCAGAGTGTCCAGCAGGGAAGAGAGAGCCCAGTCTCCTTTCCCCAGCAGCAGGACACTGTATTGGGAGTAGAGACAGTCGGTCTCCCTCCACAGAGTATAGAAGTATGTAGGGGAGAGGAGCTTGCTACCACCTCTCCCCAGCGGCGGATCAGTAAAGTGCAGGGAGAGGAGAGCAGCGTCCTCCCTCCCCAGCGGCAGCCTAACACACCAAGGGGAGACAGTAAGCCCCACACCAGCACAGATGGGACCGTGGTCTCTGTGCCCAAGCTACAGGGAACTGAAGGAGATGTCCTTGCTCCCCAGCGGCAGTCTACGGTTCAGGGAGAGGAGGTTGTTATTCCCTCTCCCCAGCGGCAGCACAGCTCACCAAGGGGAGACAGTAAGCCCCACAACAGCACAGATGGGACCGTGGTCTCTGTGCCCAAGTTACAGGGAGCTGAAGGAGCCGTCCTTGCTCCCCAGCGGCAGTCTACGGTTCAGGGAGAGGAGTTTGTCATCCCCTCTCCCCAGCGGCAGCTTAGCACACCAAGGGGAGACAGTAAACCCCACAACCGTGCAGATGGGACCGTAGTCTCTGCACCTACACCACTGGGGATAGGGACAGTCGGTCCTAGTCCACAACAGCCAGACAAAATATCGGAAGGGGAGACAGTCGTTTTTCCCCAACAACAGCTGTGTTCAACCAGGGGAGAGGACACCCTGGTTACTTTTTCCCCAAGCCTTGGACTTACAACTGGACACGAGTGGCAGGGGGCCATCTGGACAACTACCCCCTGTAAGGACAGCCAGCCGACTATCAGAGCCCCAGACCGACTGGAGGTCTGGAGTCTGGATAGTCTAAATGGGAAAGGGGAGAAATGTGGCGGAACCCACCTCGCCACTGGACATTGGAGGGGCCTGGCTGCCTGCCTCTTACCTGCTGACTATGGCCCCTGGAAAATTGGTACACTTAAAGATTTATATTTGGGCATATTGTACTGTATATTGCTGCTACTGGCCCTTTTAACAGCATCTATGGACACATTGGGACTTTTGGGACTACTGTCCCTTTAAGACTGTGAAGCATGTTCTAGTGTGCTGCCTGTAATATTGTATATGTATTCATGTGTTAAGTTTAGCCTGGGTGATATGTATGCAGCATTCAACTGATTGTTCGGTAGAATCACTCCATTCAGTATATTGAGTGAAACTACCGAACAACCAGACCACCCAGGAATAAGTGTGCCTCCAATTACAGTTTGCAACAATGTTGCAAACGGGTAATTGGCAATCAGTGCAGTGTGGTCTTTGTCCTCTGGGTGGCCGCCATTCGGGAAACAAACACGTGGCGGCGGCCATCTTAAACTACCGAACAGCGGTGTTTTGCCGTCGAGTGTCTGGAACTAAAATCGGACACTTGACTAGGCAAACACCGCTGAGACCTCCATACTTCCAGAAATTCGTATGGAAACTACCGAATGACCCACCGTTCGGTAGAAAGAACCCCACAAACAAGGGAATTCATTCAAACCCTCTCCAGGCTCTATAACACAGGCAATTCGTCTGTTTTCATTCCCTTGTTTGTGACCGACCGCAGGGCCAAAATGCATGGAACTGTTTTCGGATACTTTACCCATGCGGTCGGTCAAATCTTTGGAACCCCATATCTCACGAACCATTCATCCGAATTACTTGAACTTTGGATATGTTGTCCCCCTGAATAAGGGCTATCCAGCGATGCTGGATTTAAAGGTGTACCTCCTGTTTTTGGGGTACATCCAGGAATTGGGGAAAAGTGTGTACTGTATAATTGGGTTAAGTGGTAATCTAAGGGGAGGAAATGTGTGGGAGGTGCATCCATGTGATTGGTCAATATCATCCTCCCCCTGGGAGTGTCCTGTATGTACCTGTTTGTGAATAAAAGCCAGGCTGGATGAGCCAGTCCAGAGTTCCTGTTTTACCCTCAAAGTGATGTGTCGTCTCATTATTGGGGGAAGGATTTATTGTATGCTGTTCCAGTTGACTGCTAGGAGTACAAGCCTATTCGTATGGTTCCTATTCAATGGTCTACAGCATTCATATGCTTGGGAGAATTTAAAGGTTTTCTCGGATTCGGTGATTGTGGTGTCTGCCAGAGTGCTTGGAGTCCTCAGGAAGCACTAGGAGCATCCATTAACGGAGGTACCCAGTCGGGGTGCCAGTGGATCCGTTACATTGGTGGCAGCGGTGGGATGGCGTCCTAGTGTGAGGTAAAGCAGCTCAGAGACACTGTTTGGATTTACAAATTGAGGGCAACGCTAGCAGTCGTGCAGCGCCCCGGGGAGCAGACAAGTATGGAAGGTTCTGGCTCTGGAGATGATTGGCTGGCCGAGGTGAGGCAGCGAGTGGCCGAGTATGGGGATGATATACCCATGGAGACACGCCGGGTGATCTGGAACCAGGTCATGGCTGAGCGAAACACAAGGCTGGACCGAGAATTCCGGTTGGCGAAAGAGAGGAAGTATGCTCAGCAGCAGGAGCGTTACAGCAGCCGAGTAGAGGCTGCATCCGAGGAGGTTAGCCGTCTTTCCCTGAGGCGGCGGGAGGAACCCGAAGTGGGGGTCCTCATAGACTGGTCCTGTGAGGAACCACAACAGGCAGGTAGAGATGGGACCAAGGTCTCTCCACCGGGATGCTGGGCAACCGGCCCAGATCCCCAGCAGCAGCCAGAGTTGCCAGGTGGGGAAGCAGGTGGCCCTTACTCACAAATGTTGAGGGGCCTCACGGGTTGGTCCTGGGAAGACCCACAGATGGCAGGTGGAGATGGGACTGTAGTCTCTCTACCGGCCCTACAGGGATGCTGGGCAGTCGGCCCAGATCCCCAGCGGCAGTGTGAAGTGCAGGGAGAGGAGAGCAGCGTCCTCCCTCCCCAGCGGCAGGCTGAGTTACAGGGGGCAGAGGTAGTTGGTCCTACCCCCCAGCAGCAGCGTGATTTTTTGGGAATAGAGAGCCCAGTCTCCGTTCCCCAGCAGCAGGACACTGAATTGGGAGGAGAGACAGTCGGTCTCCCTCCACAAAGACTGAAAGTAGGCATGGGAGAGGAGATTGTTACCACCTCTCCCCAGCGGCGGATCATCAATGGGCAGAGTGTTCTAATGGGAGAGGAGCTGGTTACCACCTCTCCCCAGCGGCAGCTTAATGTACCAGGGGGAGACTGTAAGCCCCACACCAGCACAGATGGGACCGTGGTCTCTGTGCCCAAGTTACAGGGAGCTGAAGGGGCCGTCCTCCCTCCCCAGTGGCAGTGTGATTTGTTGGGAATTGGGAGCCCAGTCTCCATTCCCCGGCAGCAGAGTGTCCAGCAGGGAAGAGAGAGCCCAGTCTCCTTTCCCCAGCAGCAGGACACTGTATTGGGAGTAGAGACAGTCGGTCTCCCTCCACAGAGTATAGAAGTATGTAGGGGAGAGGAGCTTGCTACCACCTCTCCCCAGCGGCGGATCAGTAAAGTGCAGGGAGAGGAGAGCAGCGTCCTCCCTCCCCAGCGGCAGCCTAACACACCAAGGGGAGACAGTAAGCCCCACACCAGCACAGATGGGACCGTGGTCTCTGTGCCCAAGCTACAGGGAACTGAAGGAGATGTCCTTGCTCCCCAGCGGCAGTCTACGGTTCAGGGAGAGGAGGTTGTTATTCCCTCTCCCCAGCGGCAGCACAGCTCACCAAGGGGAGACAGTAAGCCCCACAACAGCACAGATGGGACCGTGGTCTCTGTGCCCAAGTTACAGGGAGCTGAAGGAGCCGTCCTTGCTCCCCAGCGGCAGTCTACGGTTCAGGGAGAGGAGTTTGTCATCCCCTCTCCCCAGCGGCAGCTTAGCACACCAAGGGGAGACAGTAAACCCCACAACCGTGCAGATGGGACCGTAGTCTCTGCACCTACACCACTGGGGATAGGGACAGTCGGTCCTAGTCCACAACAGCCAGACAAAATATCGGAAGGGGAGACAGTCGTTTTTCCCCAACAACAGCTGTGTTCAACCAGGGGAGAGGACACCCTGGTTACTTTTTCCCCAAGCCTTGGACTTACAACTGGACACGAGTGGCAGGGGGCCATCTGGACAACTACCCCCTGTAAGGACAGCCAGCCGACTATCAGAGCCCCAGACCGACTGGAGGTCTGGAGTCTGGATAGTCTAAATGGGAAAGGGGAGAAATGTGGCGGAACCCACCTCGCCACTGGACATTGGAGGGGCCTGGCTGCCTGCCTCTTACCTGCTGACTATGGCCCCTGGAAAATTGGTACACTTAAAGATTTATATTTGGGCATATTGTACTGTATATTGCTGCTACTGGCCCTTTTAACAGCATCTATGGACACATTGGGACTTTTGGGACTACTGTCCCTTTAAGACTGTGAAGCATGTTCTAGTGTGCTGCCTGTAATATTGTATATGTATTCATGTGTTAAGTTTAGCCTGGGTGATATGTATGCAGCATTCAACTGATTGTTCGGTAGAATCACTCCATTCAGTATATTGAGTGAAACTACCGAACAACCAGACCACCCAGGAATAAGTGTGCCTCCAATTACAGTTTGCAACAATGTTGCAAACGGGTAATTGGCAATCAGTGCAGTGTGGTCTTTGTCCTCTGGGTGGCCGCCATTCGGGAAACAAACACGTGGCGGCGGCCATCTTAAACTACCGAACAGCGGTGTTTTGCCGTCGAGTGTCTGGAACTAAAATCGGACACTTGACTAGGCAAACACCGCTGAGACCTCCATACTTCCAGAAATTCGTATGGAAACTACCGAATGACCCACCGTTCGGTAGAAAGAACCCCACAAACAAGGGAATTCATTCAAACCCTCTCCAGGCTCTATAACACAGGCAATTCGTCTGTTTTCATTCCCTTGTTTGTGACCGACCGCAGGGCCAAAATGCATGGAACTGTTTTCGGATACTTTACCCATGCGGTCGGTCAAATCTTTGGAACCCCATATCTCACGAACCATTCATCCGAATTACTTGAACTTTGGATATGTTGTCCCCCTGAATAAGGGCTATCCAGCGATGCTGGATTTAAAGGTGTACCTCCTGTTTTTGGGGTACATCCAGGAATTGGGGAAAAGTGTGTACTGTATAATTGGGTTAAGTGGTAATCTAAGGGGAGGAAATGTGTGGGAGGTGCATCCATGTGATTGGTCAATATCATCCTCCCCCTGGGAGTGTCCTGTATGTACCTGTTTGTGAATAAAAGCCAGGCTGGATGAGCCAGTCCAGAGTTCCTGTTTTACCCTCAAAGTGATGTGTCGTCTCATTATTGGGGGAAGGATTTATTGTATGCTGTTCCAGTTGACTGCTAGGAGTACAAGCCTATTCGTATGGTTCCTATTCAATGGTCTACAGCATTCATATGCTTGGGAGAATTTAAAGGTTTTCTCGGATTCGGTGATTGTGGTGTCTGCCAGAGTGCTTGGAGTCCTCAGGAAGCACTAGGAGCATCCATTAACGGAGGTACCCAGTCGGGGTGCCAGTGGATCCGTTACATTGGTGGCAGCGGTGGGATGGCGTCCTAGTGTGAGGTAAAGCAGCTCAGAGACACTGTTTGGATTTACAAATTGAGGGCAACGCTAGCAGTCGTGCAGCGCCCCGGGGAGCAGACAAGTATGGAAGGTTCTGGCTCTGGAGATGATTGGCTGGCCGAGGTGAGGCAGCGAGTGGCCGAGTATGGGGATGATATACCCATGGAGACACGCCGGGTGATCTGGAACCAGGTCATGGCTGAGCGAAACACAAGGCTGGACCGAGAATTCCGGTTGGCGAAAGAGAGGAAGTATGCTCAGCAGCAGGAGCGTTACAGCAGCCGAGTAGAGGCTGCATCCGAGGAGGTTAGCCGTCTTTCCCTGAGGCGGCGGGAGGAACCCGAAGTGGGGGTCCTCATAGACTGGTCCTGTGAGGAACCACAACAGGCAGGTAGAGATGGGACCAAGGTCTCTCCACCGGGATGCTGGGCAACCGGCCCAGATCCCCAGCAGCAGCCAGAGTTGCCAGGTGGGGAAGCAGGTGGCCCTTACTCACAAATGTTGAGGGGCCTCACGGGTTGGTCCTGGGAAGACCCACAGATGGCAGGTGGAGATGGGACTGCAGTCTCTCTACCGGCCCTACAGGGATGCTGGGCAGTCGGCCCAGATCCCCAGCGGCAGTGTGAAGTGCAGGGAGAGGAGAGCAGCGTCCTCCCTCCCCAGCGGCAGGCTGAGTTACAGGGGGCAGAGGTAGTTGGTCCTACCCCCCAGCAGCAGCGTGATTTTTTGGGAATAGAGAGCCCAGTCTCTGTTCCCCAGCAGCAGGACACTGAATTGGGAGGAGAGACAGTCGGTCTCCCTCCACAAAGACTGAAAGTAGGCATGGGAGAGGAGATTGTTACCACCTCTCCCCAGCGGCGGATCATCAATGGGCAGAGTGTTCTAATGGGAGAGGAGCTGGTTACCACCTCTCCCCAGCGGCAGCTTAATGTACCAGGGGGAGACTGTAAGCCCCACACCAGCACAGATGGGACCGTGGTCTCTGTGCCCAAGTTACAGGGAGCTGAAGGGGCCGTCCTCCCTCCCCAGTGGCAGTGTGATTTGTTGGGAATTGGGAGCCCAGTCTCCATTCCCCGGCAGCAGAGTGTCCAGCAGGGAAGAGAGAGCCCAGTCTCCTTTCCCCAGCAGCAGGACACTGTATTGGGAGTAGAGACAGTCGGTCTCCCTCCACAGAGTATAGAAGTATGTAGGGGAGAGGAGCTTGCTACCACCTCTCCCCAGCGGCGGATCAGTAAAGTGCAGGGAGAGGAGAGCAGCGTCCTCCCTCCCCAGCGGCAGCCTAACACACCAAGGGGAGACAGTAAGCCCCACACCAGCACAGATGGGACCGTGGTCTCTGTGCCCAAGCTACAGGGAACTGAAGGAGATGTCCTTGCTCCCCAGCGGCAGTCTACGGTTCAGGGAGAGGAGGTTGTTATTCCCTCTCCCCAGCGGCAGCACAGCTCACCAAGGGGAGACAGTAAGCCCCACAACAGCACAGATGGGACCGTGGTCTCTGTGCCCAAGTTACAGGGAGCTGAAGGAGCCGTCCTTGCTCCCCAGCGGCAGTCTACGGTTCAGGGAGAGGAGTTTGTCATCCCCTCTCCCCAGCGGCAGCTTAGCACACCAAGGGGAGACAGTAAACCCCACAACCGTGCAGATGGGACCGTAGTCTCTGCACCTACACCACTGGGGATAGGGACAGTCGGTCCTAGTCCACAACAGCCAGACAAAATATCGGAAGGGGAGACAGTCGTTTTTCCCCAACAACAGCTGTGTTCAACCAGGGGAGAGGACACCCTGGTTACTTTTTCCCCAAGCCTTGGACTTACAACTGGACACGAGTGGCAGGGGGCCATCTGGACAACTACCCCCTGTAAGGACAGCCAGCCGACTATCAGAGCCCCAGACCGACTGGAGGTCTGGAGTCTGGATAGTCTAAATGGGAAAGGGGAGAAATGTGGCGGAACCCACCTCGCCACTGGACATTGGAGGGGCCTGGCTGCCTGCCTCTTACCTGCTGACTATGGCCCCTGGAAAATTGGTACACTTAAAGATTTATATTTGGGCATATTGTACTGTATATTGCTGCTACTGGCCCTTTTAACAGCATCTATGGACACATTGGGACTTTTGGGACTACTGTCCCTTTAAGACTGTGAAGCATGTTCTAGTGTGCTGCCTGTAATATTGTATATGTATTCATGTGTTAAGTTTAGCCTGGGTGATATGTATGCAGCATTCAACTGATTGTTCGGTAGAATCACTCCATTCAGTATATTGAGTGAAACTACCGAACAACCAGACCACCCAGGAATAAGTGTGCCTCCAATTACAGTTTGCAACAATGTTGCAAACGGGTAATTGGCAATCAGTGCAGTGTGGTCTTTGTCCTCTGGGTGGCCGCCATTCGGGAAACAAACACGTGGCGGCGGCCATCTTAAACTACCGAACAGCGGTGTTTTGCCGTCGAGTGTCTGGAACTAAAATCGGACACTTGACTAGGCAAACACCGCTGAGACCTCCATACTTCCAGAAATTCGTATGGAAACTACCGAATGACCCACCGTTCGGTAGAAAGAACCCCACAAACAAGGGAATTCATTCAAACCCTCTCCAGGCTCTATAACACAGGCAATTCGTCTGTTTTCATTCCCTTGTTTGTGACCGACCGCAGGGCCAAAATGCATGGAACTGTTTTCGGATACTTTACCCATGCGGTCGGTCAAATCTTTGGAACCCCATATCTCACGAACCATTCATCCGAATTACTTGAACTTTGGATATGTTGTCCCCCTGAATAAGGGCTATCCAGCGATGCTGGATTTAAAGGTGTACCTCCTGTTTTTGGGGTACATCCAGGAATTGGGGAAAAGTGTGTACTGTATAATTGGGTTAAGTGGTAATCTAAGGGGAGGAAATGTGTGGGAGGTGCATCCATGTGATTGGTCAATATCATCCTCCCCCTGGGAGTGTCCTGTATGTACCTGTTTGTGAATAAAAGCCAGGCTGGATGAGCCAGTCCAGAGTTCCTGTTTTACCCTCAAAGTGATGTGTCGTCTCATTATTGGGGGAAGGATTTATTGTATGCTGTTCCAGTTGACTGCTAGGAGTACAAGCCTATTCGTATGGTTCCTATTCAATGGTCTACAGCATTCATATGCTTGGGAGAATTTAAAGGTTTTCTCGGATTCGGTGATTGTGGTGTCTGCCAGAGTGCTTGGAGTCCTCAGGAAGCACTAGGAGCATCCATTAACGGAGGTACCCAGTCGGGGTGCCAGTGGATCCGTTACATTGGTGGCAGCGGTGGGATGGCGTCCTAGTGTGAGGTAAAGCAGCTCAGAGACACTGTTTGGATTTACAAATTGAGGGCAACGCTAGCAGTCGTGCAGCGCCCCGGGGAGCAGACAAGTATGGAAGGTTCTGGCTCTGGAGATGATTGGCTGGCCGAGGTGAGGCAGCGAGTGGCCGAGTATGGGGATGATATACCCATGGAGACACGCCGGGTGATCTGGAACCAGGTCATGGCTGAGCGAAACACAAGGCTGGACCGAGAATTCCGGTTGGCGAAAGAGAGGAAGTATGCTCAGCAGCAGGAGCGTTACAGCAGCCGAGTAGAGGCTGCATCCGAGGAGGTTAGCCGTCTTTCCCTGAGGCGGCGGGAGGAACCCGAAGTGGGGGTCCTCATAGACTGGTCCTGTGAGGAACCACAACAGGCAGGTAGAGATGGGACCAAGGTCTCTCCACCGGGATGCTGGGCAACCGGCCCAGATCCCCAGCAGCAGCCAGAGTTGCCAGGTGGGGAAGCAGGTGGCCCTTACTCACAAATGTTGAGGGGCCTCACGGGTTGGTCCTGGGAAGACCCACAGATGGCAGGTGGAGATGGGACTGCAGTCTCTCTACCGGCCCTACAGGGATGCTGGGCAGTCGGCCCAGATCCCCAGCGGCAGTGTGAAGTGCAGGGAGAGGAGAGCAGCGTCCTCCCTCCCCAGCGGCAGGCTGAGTTACAGGGGGCAGAGGTAGTTGGTCCTACCCCCCAGCAGCAGCGTGATTTTTTGGGAATAGAGAGCCCAGTCTCCGTTCCCCAGCAGCAGGACACTGAATTGGGAGGAGAGACAGTCGGTCTCCCTCCACAAAGACTGAAAGTAGGCATGGGAGAGGAGATTGTTACCACCTCTCCCCAGCGGCGGATCATCAATGGGCAGAGTGTTCTAATGGGAGAGGAGCTGGTTACCACCTCTCCCCAGCGGCAGCTTAATGTACCAGGGGGAGACTGTAAGCCCCACACCAGCACAGATGGGACCGTGGTCTCTGTGCCCAAGTTACAGGGAGCTGAAGGGGCCGTCCTCCCTCCCCAGTGGCAGTGTGATTTGTTGGGAATTGGGAGCCCAGTCTCCATTCCCCGGCAGCAGAGTGTCCAGCAGGGAAGAGAGAGCCCAGTCTCCTTTCCCCAGCAGCAGGACACTGTATTGGGAGTAGAGACAGTCGGTCTCCCTCCACAGAGTATAGAAGTATGTAGGGGAGAGGAGCTTGCTACCACCTCTCCCCAGCGGCGGATCAGTAAAGTGCAGGGAGAGGAGAGCAGCGTCCTCCCTCCCCAGCGGCAGCCTAACACACCAAGGGGAGACAGTAAGCCCCACACCAGCACAGATGGGACCGTGGTCTCTGTGCCCAAGCTACAGGGAACTGAAGGAGATGTCCTTGCTCCCCAGCGGCAGTCTACGGTTCAGGGAGAGGAGGTTGTTATTCCCTCTCCCCAGCGGCAGCACAGCTCACCAAGGGGAGACAGTAAGCCCCACAACAGCACAGATGGGACCGTGGTCTCTGTGCCCAAGTTACAGGGAGCTGAAGGAGCCGTCCTTGCTCCCCAGCGGCAGTCTACGGTTCAGGGAGAGGAGTTTGTCATCCCCTCTCCCCAGCGGCAGCTTAGCACACCAAGGGGAGACAGTAAACCCCACAACCGTGCAGATGGGACCGTAGTCTCTGCACCTACACCACTGGGGATAGGGACAGTCGGTCCTAGTCCACAACAGCCAGACAAAATATCGGAAGGGGAGACAGTCGTTTTTCCCCAACAACAGCTGTGTTCAACCAGGGGAGAGGACACCCTGGTTACTTTTTCCCCAAGCCTTGGACTTACAACTGGACACGAGTGGCAGGGGGCCATCTGGACAACTACCCCCTGTAAGGACAGCCAGCCGACTATCAGAGCCCCAGACCGACTGGAGGTCTGGAGTCTGGATAGTCTAAATGGGAAAGGGGAGAAATGTGGCGGAACCCACCTCGCCACTGGACATTGGAGGGGCCTGGCTGCCTGCCTCTTACCTGCTGACTATGGCCCCTGGAAAATTGGTACACTTAAAGATTTATATTTGGGCATATTGTACTGTATATTGCTGCTACTGGCCCTTTTAACAGCATCTATGGACACATTGGGACTTTTGGGACTACTGTCCCTTTAAGACTGTGAAGCATGTTCTAGTGTGCTGCCTGTAATATTGTATATGTATTCATGTGTTAAGTTTAGCCTGGGTGATATGTATGCAGCATTCAACTGATTGTTCGGTAGAATCACTCCATTCAGTATATTGAGTGAAACTACCGAACAACCAGACCACCCAGGAATAAGTGTGCCTCCAATTACAGTTTGCAACAATGTTGCAAACGGGTAATTGGCAATCAGTGCAGTGTGGTCTTTGTCCTCTGGGTGGCCGCCATTCGGGAAACAAACACGTGGCGGCGGCCATCTTAAACTACCGAACAGCGGTGTTTTGCCGTCGAGTGTCTGGAACTAAAATCGGACACTTGACTAGGCAAACACCGCTGAGACCTCCATACTTCCAGAAATTCGTATGGAAACTACCGAATGACCCACCGTTCGGTAGAAAGAACCCCACAAACAAGGGAATTCATTCAAACCCTCTCCAGGCTCTATAACACAGGCAATTCGTCTGTTTTCATTCCCTTGTTTGTGACCGACCGCAGGGCCAAAATGCATGGAACTGTTTTCGGATACTTTACCCATGCGGTCGGTCAAATCTTTGGAACCCCATATCTCACGAACCATTCATCCGAATTACTTGAACTTTGGATATGTTGTCCCCCTGAATAAGGGCTATCCAGCGATGCTGGATTTAAAGGTGTACCTCCTGTTTTTGGGGTACATCCAGGAATTGGGGAAAAGTGTGTACTGTATAATTGGGTTAAGTGGTAATCTAAGGGGAGGAAATGTGTGGGAGGTGCATCCATGTGATTGGTCAATATCATCCTCCCCCTGGGAGTGTCCTGTATGTACCTGTTTGTGAATAAAAGCCAGGCTGGATGAGCCAGTCCAGAGTTCCTGTTTTACCCTCAAAGTGATGTGTCGTCTCATTATTGGGGGAAGGATTTATTGTATGCTGTTCCAGTTGACTGCTAGGAGTACAAGCCTATTCGTATGGTTCCTATTCAATGGTCTACAGCATTCATATGCTTGGGAGAATTTAAAGGTTTTCTCGGATTCGGTGATTGTGGTGTCTGCCAGAGTGCTTGGAGTCCTCAGGAAGCACTAGGAGCATCCATTAACGGAGGTACCCAGTCGGGGTGCCAGTGGATCCGTTACATTGGTGGCAGCGGTGGGATGGCGTCCTAGTGTGAGGTAAAGCAGCTCAGAGACACTGTTTGGATTTACAAATTGAGGGCAACGCTAGCAGTCGTGCAGCGCCCCGGGGAGCAGACAAGTATGGAAGGTTCTGGCTCTGGAGATGATTGGCTGGCCGAGGTGAGGCAGCGAGTGGCCGAGTATGGGGATGATATACCCATGGAGACACGCCGGGTGATCTGGAACCAGGTCATGGCTGAGCGAAACACAAGGCTGGACCGAGAATTCCGGTTGGCGAAAGAGAGGAAGTATGCTCAGCAGCAGGAGCGTTACAGCAGCCGAGTAGAGGCTGCATCCGAGGAGGTTAGCCGTCTTTCCCTGAGGCGGCGGGAGGAACCCGAAGTGGGGGTCCTCATAGACTGGTCCTGTGAGGAACCACAACAGGCAGGTAGAGATGGGACCAAGGTCTCTCCACCGGGATGCTGGGCAACCGGCCCAGATCCCCAGCAGCAGCCAGAGTTGCCAGGTGGGGAAGCAGGTGGCCCTTACTCACAAATGTTGAGGGGCCTCACGGGTTGGTCCTGGGAAGACCCACAGATGGCAGGTGGAGATGGGACTGCAGTCTCTCTACCGGCCCTACAGGGATGCTGGGCAGTCGGCCCAGATCCCCAGCGGCAGTGTGAAGTGCAGGGAGAGGAGAGCAGCGTCCTCCCTCCCCAGCGGCAGGCTGAGTTACAGGGGGCAGAGGTAGTTGGTCCTACCCCCCAGCAGCAGCGTGATTTTTTGGGAATAGAGAGCCCAGTCTCTGTTCCCCAGCAGCAGGACACTGAATTGGGAGGAGAGACAGTCGGTCTCCCTCCACAAAGACTGAAAGTAGGCATGGGAGAGGAGATTGTTACCACCTCTCCCCAGCGGCGGATCATCAATGGGCAGAGTGTTCTAATGGGAGAGGAGCTGGTTACCACCTCTCCCCAGCGGCAGCTTAATGTACCAGGGGGAGACTGTAAGCCCCACACCAGCACAGATGGGACCGTGGTCTCTGTGCCCAAGTTACAGGGAGCTGAAGGGGCCGTCCTCCCTCCCCAGTGGCAGTGTGATTTGTTGGGAATTGGGAGCCCAGTCTCCATTCCCCGGCAGCAGAGTGTCCAGCAGGGAAGAGAGAGCCCAGTCTCCTTTCCCCAGCAGCAGGACACTGTATTGGGAGTAGAGACAGTCGGTCTCCCTCCACAGAGTATAGAAGTATGTAGGGGAGAGGAGCTTGCTACCACCTCTCCCCAGCGGCGGATCAGTAAAGTGCAGGGAGAGGAGAGCAGCGTCCTCCCTCCCCAGCGGCAGCCTAACACACCAAGGGGAGACAGTAAGCCCCACACCAGCACAGATGGGACCGTGGTCTCTGTGCCCAAGCTACAGGGAACTGAAGGAGATGTCCTTGCTCCCCAGCGGCAGTCTACGGTTCAGGGAGAGGAGGTTGTTATTCCCTCTCCCCAGCGGCAGCACAGCTCACCAAGGGGAGACAGTAAGCCCCACAACAGCACAGATGGGACCGTGGTCTCTGTGCCCAAGTTACAGGGAGCTGAAGGAGCCGTCCTTGCTCCCCAGCGGCAGTCTACGGTTCAGGGAGAGGAGTTTGTCATCCCCTCTCCCCAGCGGCAGCTTAGCACACCAAGGGGAGACAGTAAACCCCACAACCGTGCAGATGGGACCGTAGTCTCTGCACCTACACCACTGGGGATAGGGACAGTCGGTCCTAGTCCACAACAGCCAGACAAAATATCGGAAGGGGAGACAGTCGTTTTTCCCCAACAACAGCTGTGTTCAACCAGGGGAGAGGACACCCTGGTTACTTTTTCCCCAAGCCTTGGACTTACAACTGGACACGAGTGGCAGGGGGCCATCTGGACAACTACCCCCTGTAAGGACAGCCAGCCGACTATCAGAGCCCCAGACCGACTGGAGGTCTGGAGTCTGGATAGTCTAAATGGGAAAGGGGAGAAATGTGGCGGAACCCACCTCGCCACTGGACATTGGAGGGGCCTGGCTGCCTGCCTCTTACCTGCTGACTATGGCCCCTGGAAAATTGGTACACTTAAAGATTTATATTTGGGCATATTGTACTGTATATTGCTGCTACTGGCCCTTTTAACAGCATCTATGGACACATTGGGACTTTTGGGACTACTGTCCCTTTAAGACTGTGAAGCATGTTCTAGTGTGCTGCCTGTAATATTGTATATGTATTCATGTGTTAAGTTTAGCCTGGGTGATATGTATGCAGCATTCAACTGATTGTTCGGTAGAATCACTCCATTCAGTATATTGAGTGAAACTACCGAACAACCAGACCACCCAGGAATAAGTGTGCCTCCAATTACAGTTTGCAACAATGTTGCAAACGGGTAATTGGCAATCAGTGCAGTGTGGTCTTTGTCCTCTGGGTGGCCGCCATTCGGGAAACAAACACGTGGCGGCGGCCATCTTAAACTACCGAACAGCGGTGTTTTGCCGTCGAGTGTCTGGAACTAAAATCGGACACTTGACTAGGCAAACACCGCTGAGACCTCCATACTTCCAGAAATTCGTATGGAAACTACCGAATGACCCACCGTTCGGTAGAAAGAACCCCACAAACAAGGGAATTCATTCAAACCCTCTCCAGGCTCTATAACACAGGCAATTCGTCTGTTTTCATTCCCTTGTTTGTGACCGACCGCAGGGCCAAAATGCATGGAACTGTTTTCGGATACTTTACCCATGCGGTCGGTCAAATCTTTGGAACCCCATATCTCACGAACCATTCATCCGAATTACTTGAACTTTGGATATGTTGTCCCCCTGAATAAGGGCTATCCAGCGATGCTGGATTTAAAGGTGTACCTCCTGTTTTTGGGGTACATCCAGGAATTGGGGAAAAGTGTGTACTGTATAATTGGGTTAAGTGGTAATCTAAGGGGAGGAAATGTGTGGGAGGTGCATCCATGTGATTGGTCAATATCATCCTCCCCCTGGGAGTGTCCTGTATGTACCTGTTTGTGAATAAAAGCCAGGCTGGATGAGCCAGTCCAGAGTTCCTGTTTTACCCTCAAAGTGATGTGTCGTCTCATTATTGGGGGAAGGATTTATTGTATGCTGTTCCAGTTGACTGCTAGGAGTACAAGCCTATTCGTATGGTTCCTATTCAATGGTCTACAGCATTCATATGCTTGGGAGAATTTAAAGGTTTTCTCGGATTCGGTGATTGTGGTGTCTGCCAGAGTGCTTGGAGTCCTCAGGAAGCACTAGGAGCATCCATTAACGGAGGTACCCAGTCGGGGTGCCAGTGGATCCGTTACATTGGTGGCAGCGGTGGGATGGCGTCCTAGTGTGAGGTAAAGCAGCTCAGAGACACTGTTTGGATTTACAAATTGAGGGCAACGCTAGCAGTCGTGCAGCGCCCCGGGGAGCAGACAAGTATGGAAGGTTCTGGCTCTGGAGATGATTGGCTGGCCGAGGTGAGGCAGCGAGTGGCCGAGTATGGGGATGATATACCCATGGAGACACGCCGGGTGATCTGGAACCAGGTCATGGCTGAGCGAAACACAAGGCTGGACCGAGAATTCCGGTTGGCGAAAGAGAGGAAGTATGCTCAGCAGCAGGAGCGTTACAGCAGCCGAGTAGAGGCTGCATCCGAGGAGGTTAGCCGTCTTTCCCTGAGGCGGCGGGAGGAACCCGAAGTGGGGGTCCTCATAGACTGGTCCTGTGAGGAACCACAACAGGCAGGTAGAGATGGGACCAAGGTCTCTCCACCGGGATGCTGGGCAACCGGCCCAGATCCCCAGCAGCAGCCAGAGTTGCCAGGTGGGGAAGCAGGTGGCCCTTACTCACAAATGTTGAGGGGCCTCACGGGTTGGTCCTGGGAAGACCCACAGATGGCAGGTGGAGATGGGACTGCAGTCTCTCTACCGGCCCTACAGGGATGCTGGGCAGTCGGCCCAGATCCCCAGCGGCAGTGTGAAGTGCAGGGAGAGGAGAGCAGCGTCCTCCCTCCCCAGCGGCAGGCTGAGTTACAGGGGGCAGAGGTAGTTGGTCCTACCCCCCAGCAGCAGCGTGATTTTTTGGGAATAGAGAGCCCAGTCTCCGTTCCCCAGCAGCAGGACACTGAATTGGGAGGAGAGACAGTCGGTCTCCCTCCACAAAGACTGAAAGTAGGCATGGGAGAGGAGATTGTTACCACCTCTCCCCAGCGGCGGATCATCAATGGGCAGAGTGTTCTAATGGGAGAGGAGCTGGTTACCACCTCTCCCCAGCGGCAGCTTAATGTACCAGGGGGAGACTGTAAGCCCCACACCAGCACAGATGGGACCGTGGTCTCTGTGCCCAAGTTACAGGGAGCTGAAGGGGCCGTCCTCCCTCCCCAGTGGCAGTGTGATTTGTTGGGAATTGGGAGCCCAGTCTCCATTCCCCGGCAGCAGAGTGTCCAGCAGGGAAGAGAGAGCCCAGTCTCCTTTCCCCAGCAGCAGGACACTGTATTGGGAGTAGAGACAGTCGGTCTCCCTCCACAGAGTATAGAAGTATGTAGGGGAGAGGAGCTTGCTACCACCTCTCCCCAGCGGCGGATCAGTAAAGTGCAGGGAGAGGAGAGCAGCGTCCTCCCTCCCCAGCGGCAGCCTAACACACCAAGGGGAGACAGTAAGCCCCACACCAGCACAGATGGGACCGTGGTCTCTGTGCCCAAGCTACAGGGAACTGAAGGAGATGTCCTTGCTCCCCAGCGGCAGTCTACGGTTCAGGGAGAGGAGGTTGTTATTCCCTCTCCCCAGCGGCAGCACAGCTCACCAAGGGGAGACAGTAAGCCCCACAACAGCACAGATGGGACCGTGGTCTCTGTGCCCAAGTTACAGGGAGCTGAAGGAGCCGTCCTTGCTCCCCAGCGGCAGTCTACGGTTCAGGGAGAGGAGTTTGTCATCCCCTCTCCCCAGCGGCAGCTTAGCACACCAAGGGGAGACAGTAAACCCCACAACCGTGCAGATGGGACCGTAGTCTCTGCACCTACACCACTGGGGATAGGGACAGTCGGTCCTAGTCCACAACAGCCAGACAAAATATCGGAAGGGGAGACAGTCGTTTTTCCCCAACAACAGCTGTGTTCAACCAGGGGAGAGGACACCCTGGTTACTTTTTCCCCAAGCCTTGGACTTACAACTGGACACGAGTGGCAGGGGGCCATCTGGACAACTACCCCCTGTAAGGACAGCCAGCCGACTATCAGAGCCCCAGACCGACTGGAGGTCTGGAGTCTGGATAGTCTAAATGGGAAAGGGGAGAAATGTGGCGGAACCCACCTCGCCACTGGACATTGGAGGGGCCTGGCTGCCTGCCTCTTACCTGCTGACTATGGCCCCTGGAAAATTGGTACACTTAAAGATTTATATTTGGGCATATTGTACTGTATATTGCTGCTACTGGCCCTTTTAACAGCATCTATGGACACATTGGGACTTTTGGGACTACTGTCCCTTTAAGACTGTGAAGCATGTTCTAGTGTGCTGCCTGTAATATTGTATATGTATTCATGTGTTAAGTTTAGCCTGGGTGATATGTATGCAGCATTCAACTGATTGTTCGGTAGAATCACTCCATTCAGTATATTGAGTGAAACTACCGAACAACCAGACCACCCAGGAATAAGTGTGCCTCCAATTACAGTTTGCAACAATGTTGCAAACGGGTAATTGGCAATCAGTGCAGTGTGGTCTTTGTCCTCTGGGTGGCCGCCATTCGGGAAACAAACACGTGGCGGCGGCCATCTTAAACTACCGAACAGCGGTGTTTTGCCGTCGAGTGTCTGGAACTAAAATCGGACACTTGACTAGGCAAACACCGCTGAGACCTCCATACTTCCAGAAATTCGTATGGAAACTACCGAATGACCCACCGTTCGGTAGAAAGAACCCCACAAACAAGGGAATTCATTCAAACCCTCTCCAGGCTCTATAACACAGGCAATTCGTCTGTTTTCATTCCCTTGTTTGTGACCGACCGCAGGGCCAAAATGCATGGAACTGTTTTCGGATACTTTACCCATGCGGTCGGTCAAATCTTTGGAACCCCATATCTCACGAACCATTCATCCGAATTACTTGAACTTTGGATATGTTGTCCCCCTGAATAAGGGCTATCCAGCGATGCTGGATTTAAAGGTGTACCTCCTGTTTTTGGGGTACATCCAGGAATTGGGGAAAAGTGTGTACTGTATAATTGGGTTAAGTGGTAATCTAAGGGGAGGAAATGTGTGGGAGGTGCATCCATGTGATTGGTCAATATCATCCTCCCCCTGGGAGTGTCCTGTATGTACCTGTTTGTGAATAAAAGCCAGGCTGGATGAGCCAGTCCAGAGTTCCTGTTTTACCCTCAAAGTGATGTGTCGTCTCATTATTGGGGGAAGGATTTATTGTATGCTGTTCCAGTTGACTGCTAGGAGTACAAGCCTATTCGTATGGTTCCTATTCAATGGTCTACAGCATTCATATGCTTGGGAGAATTTAAAGGTTTTCTCGGATTCGGTGATTGTGGTGTCTGCCAGAGTGCTTGGAGTCCTCAGGAAGCACTAGGAGCATCCATTAACGGAGGTACCCAGTCGGGGTGCCAGTGGATCCGTTACATTGGTGGCAGCGGTGGGATGGCGTCCTAGTGTGAGGTAAAGCAGCTCAGAGACACTGTTTGGATTTACAAATTGAGGGCAACGCTAGCAGTCGTGCAGCGCCCCGGGGAGCAGACAAGTATGGAAGGTTCTGGCTCTGGAGATGATTGGCTGGCCGAGGTGAGGCAGCGAGTGGCCGAGTATGGGGATGATATACCCATGGAGACACGCCGGGTGATCTGGAACCAGGTCATGGCTGAGCGAAACACAAGGCTGGACCGAGAATTCCGGTTGGCGAAAGAGAGGAAGTATGCTCAGCAGCAGGAGCGTTACAGCAGCCGAGTAGAGGCTGCATCCGAGGAGGTTAGCCGTCTTTCCCTGAGGCGGCGGGAGGAACCCGAAGTGGGGGTCCTCATAGACTGGTCCTGTGAGGAACCACAACAGGCAGGTAGAGATGGGACCAAGGTCTCTCCACCGGGATGCTGGGC
The DNA here is from genome assembly GCF_036172605.1 of Pelobates fuscus. Taxonomy (NCBI): domain Eukaryota; kingdom Metazoa; phylum Chordata; class Amphibia; order Anura; family Pelobatidae; genus Pelobates; species Pelobates fuscus. The sequence goes on along the minus strand of NC_086318.1, from coordinate 444,212,890 downwards.
AACCGGCCCAGATCCCCAGCAGCAGCCAGAGTTGCCAGGTGGGGAAGCAGGTGGCCCTTACTCACAAATGTTGAGGGGCCTCACGGGTTGGTCCTGGGAAGACCCACAGATGGCAGGTGGAGATGGGACTGCAGTCTCTCTACCGGCCCTACAGGGATGCTGGGCAGTCGGCCCAGATCCCCAGCGGCAGTGTGAAGTGCAGGGAGAGGAGAGCAGCGTCCTCCCTCCCCAGCGGCAGGCTGAGTTACAGGGGGCAGAGGTAGTTGGTCCTACCCCCCAGCAGCAGCGTGATTTTTTGGGAATAGAGAGCCCAGTCTCTGTTCCCCAGCAGCAGGACACTGAATTGGGAGGAGAGACAGTCGGTCTCCCTCCACAAAGACTGAAAGTAGGCATGGGAGAGGAGATTGTTACCACCTCTCCCCAGCGGCGGATCATCAATGGGCAGAGTGTTCTAATGGGAGAGGAGCTGGTTACCACCTCTCCCCAGCGGCAGCTTAATGTACCAGGGGGAGACTGTAAGCCCCACACCAGCACAGATGGGACCGTGGTCTCTGTGCCCAAGTTACAGGGAGCTGAAGGGGCCGTCCTCCCTCCCCAGTGGCAGTGTGATTTGTTGGGAATTGGGAGCCCAGTCTCCATTCCCCGGCAGCAGAGTGTCCAGCAGGGAAGAGAGAGCCCAGTCTCCTTTCCCCAGCAGCAGGACACTGTATTGGGAGTAGAGACAGTCGGTCTCCCTCCACAGAGTATAGAAGTATGTAGGGGAGAGGAGCTTGCTACCACCTCTCCCCAGCGGCGGATCAGTAAAGTGCAGGGAGAGGAGAGCAGCGTCCTCCCTCCCCAGCGGCAGCCTAACACACCAAGGGGAGACAGTAAGCCCCACACCAGCACAGATGGGACCGTGGTCTCTGTGCCCAAGCTACAGGGAACTGAAGGAGATGTCCTTGCTCCCCAGCGGCAGTCTACGGTTCAGGGAGAGGAGGTTGTTATTCCCTCTCCCCAGCGGCAGCACAGCTCACCAAGGGGAGACAGTAAGCCCCACAACAGCACAGATGGGACCGTGGTCTCTGTGCCCAAGTTACAGGGAGCTGAAGGAGCCGTCCTTGCTCCCCAGCGGCAGTCTACGGTTCAGGGAGAGGAGTTTGTCATCCCCTCTCCCCAGCGGCAGCTTAGCACACCAAGGGGAGACAGTAAACCCCACAACCGTGCAGATGGGACCGTAGTCTCTGCACCTACACCACTGGGGATAGGGACAGTCGGTCCTAGTCCACAACAGCCAGACAAAATATCGGAAGGGGAGACAGTCGTTTTTCCCCAACAACAGCTGTGTTCAACCAGGGGAGAGGACACCCTGGTTACTTTTTCCCCAAGCCTTGGACTTACAACTGGACACGAGTGGCAGGGGGCCATCTGGACAACTACCCCCTGTAAGGACAGCCAGCCGACTATCAGAGCCCCAGACCGACTGGAGGTCTGGAGTCTGGATAGTCTAAATGGGAAAGGGGAGAAATGTGGCGGAACCCACCTCGCCACTGGACATTGGAGGGGCCTGGCTGCCTGCCTCTTACCTGCTGACTATGGCCCCTGGAAAATTGGTACACTTAAAGATTTATATTTGGGCATATTGTACTGTATATTGCTGCTACTGGCCCTTTTAACAGCATCTATGGACACATTGGGACTTTTGGGACTACTGTCCCTTTAAGACTGTGAAGCATGTTCTAGTGTGCTGCCTGTAATATTGTATATGTATTCATGTGTTAAGTTTAGCCTGGGTGATATGTATGCAGCATTCAACTGATTGTTCGGTAGAATCACTCCATTCAGTATATTGAGTGAAACTACCGAACAACCAGACCACCCAGGAATAAGTGTGCCTCCAATTACAGTTTGCAACAATGTTGCAAACGGGTAATTGGCAATCAGTGCAGTGTGGTCTTTGTCCTCTGGGTGGCCGCCATTCGGGAAACAAACACGTGGCGGCGGCCATCTTAAACTACCGAACAGCGGTGTTTTGCCGTCGAGTGTCTGGAACTAAAATCGGACACTTGACTAGGCAAACACCGCTGAGACCTCCATACTTCCAGAAATTCGTATGGAAACTACCGAATGACCCACCGTTCGGTAGAAAGAACCCCACAAACAAGGGAATTCATTCAAACCCTCTCCAGGCTCTATAACACAGGCAATTCGTCTGTTTTCATTCCCTTGTTTGTGACCGACCGCAGGGCCAAAATGCATGGAACTGTTTTCGGATACTTTACCCATGCGGTCGGTCAAATCTTTGGAACCCCATATCTCACGAACCATTCATCCGAATTACTTGAACTTTGGATATGTTGTCCCCCTGAATAAGGGCTATCCAGCGATGCTGGATTTAAAGGTGTACCTCCTGTTTTTGGGGTACATCCAGGAATTGGGGAAAAGTGTGTACTGTATAATTGGGTTAAGTGGTAATCTAAGGGGAGGAAATGTGTGGGAGGTGCATCCATGTGATTGGTCAATATCATCCTCCCCCTGGGAGTGTCCTGTATGTACCTGTTTGTGAATAAAAGCCAGGCTGGATGAGCCAGTCCAGAGTTCCTGTTTTACCCTCAAAGTGATGTGTCGTCTCATTATTGGGGGAAGGATTTATTGTATGCTGTTCCAGTTGACTGCTAGGAGTACAAGCCTATTCGTATGGTTCCTATTCAATGGTCTACAGCATTCATATGCTTGGGAGAATTTAAAGGTTTTCTCGGATTCGGTGATTGTGGTGTCTGCCAGAGTGCTTGGAGTCCTCAGGAAGCACTAGGAGCATCCATTAACGGAGGTACCCAGTCGGGGTGCCAGTGGATCCGTTACATTGGTGGCAGCGGTGGGATGGCGTCCTAGTGTGAGGTAAAGCAGCTCAGAGACACTGTTTGGATTTACAAATTGAGGGCAACGCTAGCAGTCGTGCAGCGCCCCGGGGAGCAGACAAGTATGGAAGGTTCTGGCTCTGGAGATGATTGGCTGGCCGAGGTGAGGCAGCGAGTGGCCGAGTATGGGGATGATATACCCATGGAGACACGCCGGGTGATCTGGAACCAGGTCATGGCTGAGCGAAACACAAGGCTGGACCGAGAATTCCGGTTGGCGAAAGAGAGGAAGTATGCTCAGCAGCAGGAGCGTTACAGCAGCCGAGTAGAGGCTGCATCCGAGGAGGTTAGCCGTCTTTCCCTGAGGCGGCGGGAGGAACCCGAAGTGGGGGTCCTCATAGACTGGTCCTGTGAGGAACCACAACAGGCAGGTAGAGATGGGACCAAGGTCTCTCCACCGGGATGCTGGGCAACCGGCCCAGATCCCCAGCAGCAGCCAGAGTTGCCAGGTGGGGAAGCAGGTGGCCCTTACTCACAAATGTTGAGGGGCCTCACGGGTTGGTCCTGGGAAGACCCACAGATGGCAGGTGGAGATGGGACTGCAGTCTCTCTACCGGCCCTACAGGGATGCTGGGCAGTCGGCCCAGATCCCCAGCGGCAGTGTGAAGTGCAGGGAGAGGAGAGCAGCGTCCTCCCTCCCCAGCGGCAGGCTGAGTTACAGGGGGCAGAGGTAGTTGGTCCTACCCCCCAGCAGCAGCGTGATTTTTTGGGAATAGAGAGCCCAGTCTCCGTTCCCCAGCAGCAGGACACTGAATTGGGAGGAGAGACAGTCGGTCTCCCTCCACAAAGACTGAAAGTAGGCATGGGAGAGGAGATTGTTACCACCTCTCCCCAGCGGCGGATCATCAATGGGCAGAGTGTTCTAATGGGAGAGGAGCTGGTTACCACCTCTCCCCAGCGGCAGCTTAATGTACCAGGGGGAGACTGTAAGCCCCACACCAGCACAGATGGGACCGTGGTCTCTGTGCCCAAGTTACAGGGAGCTGAAGGGGCCGTCCTCCCTCCCCAGTGGCAGTGTGATTTGTTGGGAATTGGGAGCCCAGTCTCCATTCCCCGGCAGCAGAGTGTCCAGCAGGGAAGAGAGAGCCCAGTCTCCTTTCCCCAGCAGCAGGACACTGTATTGGGAGTAGAGACAGTCGGTCTCCCTCCACAGAGTATAGAAGTATGTAGGGGAGAGGAGCTTGCTACCACCTCTCCCCAGCGGCGGATCAGTAAAGTGCAGGGAGAGGAGAGCAGCGTCCTCCCTCCCCAGCGGCAGCCTAACACACCAAGGGGAGACAGTAAGCCCCACACCAGCACAGATGGGACCGTGGTCTCTGTGCCCAAGCTACAGGGAACTGAAGGAGATGTCCTTGCTCCCCAGCGGCAGTCTACGGTTCAGGGAGAGGAGGTTGTTATTCCCTCTCCCCAGCGGCAGCACAGCTCACCAAGGGGAGACAGTAAGCCCCACAACAGCACAGATGGGACCGTGGTCTCTGTGCCCAAGTTACAGGGAGCTGAAGGAGCCGTCCTTGCTCCCCAGCGGCAGTCTACGGTTCAGGGAGAGGAGTTTGTCATCCCCTCTCCCCAGCGGCAGCTTAGCACACCAAGGGGAGACAGTAAACCCCACAACCGTGCAGATGGGACCGTAGTCTCTGCACCTACACCACTGGGGATAGGGACAGTCGGTCCTAGTCCACAACAGCCAGACAAAATATCGGAAGGGGAGACAGTCGTTTTTCCCCAACAACAGCTGTGTTCAACCAGGGGAGAGGACACCCTGGTTACTTTTTCCCCAAGCCTTGGACTTACAACTGGACACGAGTGGCAGGGGGCCATCTGGACAACTACCCCCTGTAAGGACAGCCAGCCGACTATCAGAGCCCCAGACCGACTGGAGGTCTGGAGTCTGGATAGTCTAAATGGGAAAGGGGAGAAATGTGGCGGAACCCACCTCGCCACTGGACATTGGAGGGGCCTGGCTGCCTGCCTCTTACCTGCTGACTATGGCCCCTGGAAAATTGGTACACTTAAAGATTTATATTTGGGCATATTGTACTGTATATTGCTGCTACTGGCCCTTTTAACAGCATCTATGGACACATTGGGACTTTTGGGACTACTGTCCCTTTAAGACTGTGAAGCATGTTCTAGTGTGCTGCCTGTAATATTGTATATGTATTCATGTGTTAAGTTTAGCCTGGGTGATATGTATGCAGCATTCAACTGATTGCTCGGTAGAATCACTCCATTCAGTATATTGAGTGAAACTACCGAACAACCAGACCACCCAGGAATAAGTGTGCCTCCAATTACAGTTTGCAACAATGTTGCAAACGGGTAATTGGCAATCAGTGCAGTGTGGTCTTTGTCCTCTGGGTGGCCGCCATTCGGGAAACAAACACGTGGCGGCGGCCATCTTAAACTACCGAACAGCGGTGTTTTGCCGTCGAGTGTCTGGAACTAAAATCGGACACTTGACTAGGCAAACACCGCTGAGACCTCCATACTTCCAGAAATTCGTATGGAAACTACCGAATGACCCACCGTTCGGTAGAAAGAACCCCACAAACAAGGGAATTCATTCAAACCCTCTCCAGGCTCTATAACACAGGCAATTCGTCTGTTTTCATTCCCTTGTTTGTGACCGACCGCAGGGCCAAAATGCATGGAACTGTTTTCGGATACTTTACCCATGCGGTCGGTCAAATCTTTGGAACCCCATATCTCACGAACCATTCATCCGAATTACTTGAATTTTGGATATGTTGTCCCCCTGAATAAGGGGATTTAAAGGTGTACCTCCTGTTTTTGGGGTACATCCAGGAATTGGGGAAAAGTGTGTACTGTATAATTGGGTTAAGTGGTAATCTAAGGGGAGGAAATGTGTGGGAGGTGCATCCATGTGATTGGTCAATATCATCCTCCCCCTGGGAGTGTCCTGTATGTACCTGTTTGTGAATAAAAGCCAGGCTGGATGAGCCAGTCCAGAGTTCCTGTTTTACCCTCAAAGTGATGTGTCGTCTCATTATTGGGGGAAGGATTTATTGTATGCTGTTCCAGTTGACTGCTAGGAGTACAAGCCTATTCGTATGGTTCCTATTCAATGGTCTACAGCATTCATATGCTTGGGAGAATTTAAAGGTTTTCTCGGATTCGGTGATTGTGGTGTCTGCCAGAGTGCTTGGAGTCCTCAGGAAGCACTAGGAGCATCCATTAACGGAGGTACCCAGTCGGGGTGCCAGTGGATCCGTTACATTGGTGGCAGCGGTGGGATGGCGTCCTAGTGTGAGGTAAAGCAGCTCAGAGACACTGTTTGGATTTACAAATTGAGGGCAACGCTAGCAGTCGTGCAGCGCCCCGGGGAGCAGACAAGTATGGAAGGTTCTGGCTCTGGAGATGATTGGCTGGCCGAGGTGAGGCAGCGAGTGGCCGAGTATGGGGATGATATACCCATGGAGACACGCCGGGTGATCTGGAACCAGGTCATGGCTGAGCGAAACACAAGGCTGGACCGAGAATTCCGGTTGGCGAAAGAGAGGAAGTATGCTCAGCAGCAGGAGCGTTACAGCAGCCGAGTAGAGGCTGCATCCGAGGAGGTTAGCCGTCTTTCCCTGAGGCGGCGGGAGGAACCCGAAGTGGGGGTCCTCATAGACTGGTCCTGTGAGGAACCACAACAGGCAGGTAGAGATGGGACCAAGGTCTCTCCACCGGGATGCTGGGCAACCGGCCCAGATCCCCAGCAGCAGCCAGAGTTGCCAGGTGGGGAAGCAGGTGGCCCTTACTCACAAATGTTGAGGGGCCTCACGGGTTGGTCCTGGGAAGACCCACAGATGGCAGGTGGAGATGGGACTGCAGTCTCTCTACCGGCCCTACAGGGATGCTGGGCAGTCGGCCCAGATCCCCAGCGGCAGTGTGAAGTGCAGGGAGAGGAGAGCAGCGTCCTCCCTCCCCAGCGGCAGGCTGAGTTACAGGGGGCAGAGGTAGTTGGTCCTACCCCCCAGCAGCAGCGTGATTTTTTGGGAATAGAGAGCCCAGTCTCCGTTCCCCAGCAGCAGGACACTGAATTGGGAGGAGAGACAGTCGGTCTCCCTCCACAAAGACTGAAAGTAGGCATGGGAGAGGAGATTGTTACCACCTCTCCCCAGCGGCGGATCATCAATGGGCAGAGTGTTCTAATGGGAGAGGAGCTGGTTACCACCTCTCCCCAGCGGCAGCTTAATGTACCAGGGGGAGACTGTAAGCCCCACACCAGCACAGATGGGACCGTGGTCTCTGTGCCCAAGTTACAGGGAGCTGAAGGGGCCGTCCTCCCTCCCCAGTGGCAGTGTGATTTGTTGGGAATTGGGAGCCCAGTCTCCATTCCCCGGCAGCAGAGTGTCCAGCAGGGAAGAGAGAGCCCAGTCTCCTTTCCCCAGCAGCAGGACACTGTATTGGGAGTAGAGACAGTCGGTCTCCCTCCACAGAGTATAGAAGTATGTAGGGGAGAGGAGCTTGCTACCACCTCTCCCCAGCGGCGGATCAGTAAAGTGCAGGGAGAGGAGAGCAGCGTCCTCCCTCCCCAGCGGCAGCCTAACACACCAAGGGGAGACAGTAAGCCCCACACCAGCACAGATGGGACCGTGGTCTCTGTGCCCAAGCTACAGGGAACTGAAGGAGATGTCCTTGCTCCCCAGCGGCAGTCTACGGTTCAGGGAGAGGAGGTTGTTATTCCCTCTCCCCAGCGGCAGCACAGCTCACCAAGGGGAGACAGTAAGCCCCACAACAGCACAGATGGGACCGTGGTCTCTGTGCCCAAGTTACAGGGAGCTGAAGGAGCCGTCCTTGCTCCCCAGCGGCAGTCTACGGTTCAGGGAGAGGAGTTTGTCATCCCCTCTCCCCAGCGGCAGCTTAGCACACCAAGGGGAGACAGTAAACCCCACAACCGTGCAGATGGGACCGTAGTCTCTGCACCTACACCACTGGGGATAGGGACAGTCGGTCCTAGTCCACAACAGCCAGACAAAATATCGGAAGGGGAGACAGTCGTTTTTCCCCAACAACAGCTGTGTTCAACCAGGGGAGAGGACACCCTGGTTACTTTTTCCCCAAGCCTTGGACTTACAACTGGACACGAGTGGCAGGGGGCCATCTGGACAACTACCCCCTGTAAGGACAGCCAGCCGACTATCAGAGCCCCAGACCGACTGGAGGTCTGGAGTCTGGATAGTCTAAATGGGAAAGGGGAGAAATGTGGCGGAACCCACCTCGCCACTGGACATTGGAGGGGCCTGGCTGCCTGCCTCTTACCTGCTGACTATGGCCCCTGGAAAATTGGTACACTTAAAGATTTATATTTGGGCATATTGTACTGTATATTGCTGCTACTGGCCCTTTTAACAGCATCTATGGACACATTGGGACTTTTGGGACTACTGTCCCTTTAAGACTGTGAAGCATGTTCTAGTGTGCTGCCTGTAATATTGTATATGTATTCATGTGTTAAGTTTAGCCTGGGTGATATGTATGCAGCATTCAACTGATTGCTCGGTAGAATCACTCCATTCAGTATATTGAGTGAAACTACCGAACAACCAGACCACCCAGGAATAAGTGTGCCTCCAATTACAGTTTGCAACAATGTTGCAAACGGGTAATTGGCAATCAGTGCAGTGTGGTCTTTGTCCTCTGGGTGGCCGCCATTCGGGAAACAAACACGTGGCGGCGGCCATCTTAAACTACCGAACAGCGGTGTTTTGCCGTCGAGTGTCTGGAACTAAAATCGGACACTTGACTAGGCAAACACCGCTGAGACCTCCATACTTCCAGAAATTTGTATGGAAACTACCGAATGACCCACCGTTCGGTAGAAAGAACCCCACAAACAAGGGAATTCATTCAAACCCTCTCCAGGCTCTATAACACAGGCAATTCGTCTGTTTTCATTCCCTTGTTTGTGACCGACCGCAGGGCCAAAATGCATGGAACTGTTTTCGGATACTTTACCCATGCGGTCGGTCAAATCTTTGGAACCCCATATCTCACGAACCATTCATCCGAATTACTTGAACTTTGGATATGTTGTCCCCCTGAATAAGGGCTATCCAGCGATGCTGGATTTAAAGGTGTACCTCCTGTTTTTGGGGTACATCCAGGAATTGGGGAAAAGTGTGTACTGTATAATTGGGTTAAGTGGTAATCTAAGGGGAGGAAATGTGTGGGAGGTGCATCCATGTGATTGGTCAATATCATCCTCCCCCTGGGAGTGTCCTGTATGTACCTGTTTGTGAATAAAAGCCAGGCTGGATGAGCCAGTCCAGAGTTCCTGTTTTACCCTCAAAGTGATGTGTCGTCTCATTATTGGGGGAAGGATTTATTGTATGCTGTTCCAGTTGACTGCTAGGAGTACAAGCCTATTCGTATGGTTCCTATTCAATGGTCTACAGCATTCATATGCTTGGGAGAATTTAAAGGTTTTCTCGGATTCGGTGATTGTGGTGTCTGCCAGAGTGCTTGGAGTCCTCAGGAAGCACTAGGAGCATCCATTAACGGAGGTACCCAGTCGGGGTGCCAGTGGATCCGTTACATTGGTGGCAGCGGTGGGATGGCGTCCTAGTGTGAGGTAAAGCAGCTCAGAGACACTGTTTGGATTTACAAATTGAGGGCAACGCTAGCAGTCGTGCAGCGCCCCGGGGAGCAGACAAGTATGGAAGGTTCTGGCTCTGGAGATGATTGGCTGGCCGAGGTGAGGCAGCGAGTGGCCGAGTATGGGGATGATATACCCATGGAGACACGCCGGGTGATCTGGAACCAGGTCATGGCTGAGCGAAACACAAGGCTGGACCGAGAATTCCGGTTGGCGAAAGAGAGGAAGTATGCTCAGCAGCAGGAGCGTTACAGCAGCCGAGTAGAGGCTGCATCCGAGGAGGTTAGCCGTCTTTCCCTGAGGCGGCGGGAGGAACCCGAAGTGGGGGTCCTCATAGACTGGTCCTGTGAGGAACCACAACAGGCAGGTAGAGATGGGACCAAGGTCTCTCCACCGGGATGCTGGGCAACCGGCCCAGATCCCCAGCAGCAGCCAGAGTTGCCAGGTGGGGAAGCAGGTGGCCCTTACTCACAAATGTTGAGGGGCCTCACGGGTTGGTCCTGGGAAGACCCACAGATGGCAGGTGGAGATGGGACTGCAGTCTCTCTACCGGCCCTACAGGGATGCTGGGCAGTCGGCCCAGATCCCCAGCGGCAGTGTGAAGTGCAGGGAGAGGAGAGCAGCGTCCTCCCTCCCCAGCGGCAGGCTGAGTTACAGGGGGCAGAGGTAGTTGGTCCTACCCCCCAGCAGCAGCGTGATTTTTTGGGAATAGAGAGCCCAGTCTCCGTTCCCCAGCAGCAGGACACTGAATTGGGAGGAGAGACAGTCGGTCTCCCTCCACAAAGACTGAAAGTAGGCATGGGAGAGGAGATTGTTACCACCTCTCCCCAGCGGCGGATCATCAATGGGCAGAGTGTTCTAATGGGAGAGGAGCTGGTTACCACCTCTCCCCAGCGGCAGCTTAATGTACCAGGGGGAGACTGTAAGCCCCACACCAGCACAGATGGGACCGTGGTCTCTGTGCCCAAGTTACAGGGAGCTGAAGGGGCCGTCCTCCCTCCCCAGTGGCAGTGTGATTTGTTGGGAATTGGGAGCCCAGTCTCCATTCCCCGGCAGCAGAGTGTCCAGCAGGGAAGAGAGAGCCCAGTCTCCTTTCCCCAGCAGCAGGACACTGTATTGGGAGTAGAGACAGTCGGTCTCCCTCCACAGAGTATAGAAGTATGTAGGGGAGAGGAGCTTGCTACCACCTCTCCCCAGCGGCGGATCAGTAAAGTGCAGGGAGAGGAGAGCAGCGTCCTCCCTCCCCAGCGGCAGCCTAACACACCAAGGGGAGACAGTAAGCCCCACACCAGCACAGATGGGACCGTGGTCTCTGTGCCCAAGCTACAGGGAACTGAAGGAGATGTCCTTGCTCCCCAGCGGCAGTCTACGGTTCAGGGAGAGGAGGTTGTTATTCCCTCTCCCCAGCGGCAGCACAGCTCACCAAGGGGAGACAGTAAGCCCCACAACAGCACAGATGGGACCGTGGTCTCTGTGCCCAAGTTACAGGGAGCTGAAGGAGCCGTCCTTGCTCCCCAGCGGCAGTCTACGGTTCAGGGAGAGGAGTTTGTCATCCCCTCTCCCCAGCGGCAGCTTAGCACACCAAGGGGAGACAGTAAACCCCACAACCGTGCAGATGGGACCGTAGTCTCTGCACCTACACCACTGGGGATAGGGACAGTCGGTCCTAGTCCACAACAGCCAGACAAAATATCGGAAGGGGAGACAGTCGTTTTTCCCCAACAACAGCTGTGTTCAACCAGGGGAGAGGACACCCTGGTTACTTTTTCCCCAAGCCTTGGACTTACAACTGGACACGAGTGGCAGGGGGCCATCTGGACAACTACCCCCTGTAAGGACAGCCAGCCGACTATCAGAGCCCCAGACCGACTGGAGGTCTGGAGTCTGGATAGTCTAAATGGGAAAGGGGAGAAATGTGGCGGAACCCACCTCGCCACTGGACATTGGAGGGGCCTGGCTGCCTGCCTCTTACCTGCTGACTATGGCCCCTGGAAAATTGGTACACTTAAAGATTTATATTTGGGCATATTGTACTGTATATTGCTGCTACTGGCCCTTTTAACAGCATCTATGGACACATTGGGACTTTTGGGACTACTGTCCCTTTAAGACTGTGAAGCATGTTCTAGTGTGCTGCCTGTAATATTGTATATGTATTCATGTGTTAAGTTTAGCCTGGGTGATATGTATGCAGCATTCAACTGATTGCTCGGTAGAATCACTCCATTCAGTATATTGAGTGAAACTACCGAACAACCAGACCACCCAGGAATAAGTGTGCCTCCAATTACAGTTTGCAACAATGTTGCAAACGGGTAATTGGCAATCAGTGCAGTGTGGTCTTTGTCCTCTGGGTGGCCGCCATTCGGGAAACAAACACGTGGCGGCGGCCATCTTAAACTACCGAACAGCGGTGTTTTGCCGTCGAGTGTCTGGAACTAAAATCGGACACTTGACTAGGCAAACACCGCTGAGACCTCCATACTTCCAGAAATTTGTATGGAAACTACCGAATGACCCACCGTTCGGTAGAAAGAACCCCACAAACAAGGGAATTCATTCAAACCCTCTCCAGGCTCTATAACACAGGCAATTCGTCTGTTTTCATTCCCTTGTTTGTGACCGACCGCAGGGCCAAAATGCATGGAACTGTTTTCGGATACTTTACCCATGCGGTCGGTCAAATCTTTGGAACCCCATATCTCACGAACCATTCATCCGAATTACTTGAACTTTGGATATGTTGTCCCCCTGAATAAGGGCTATCCAGCGATGCTGGATTTAAAGGTGTACCTCCTGTTTTTGGGGTACATCCAGGAATTGGGGAAAAGTGTGTACTGTATAATTGGGTTAAGTGGTAATCTAAGGGGAGGAAATGTGTGGGAGGTGCATCCATGTGATTGGTCAATATCATCCTCCCCCTGGGAGTGTCCTGTATGTACCTGTTTGTGAATAAAAGCCAGGCTGGATGAGCCAGTCCAGAGTTCCTGTTTTACCCTCAAAGTGATGTGTCGTCTCATTATTGGGGGAAGGATTTATTGTATGCTGTTCCAGTTGACTGCTAGGAGTACAAGCCTATTCGTATGGTTCCTATTCAATGGTCTACAGCATTCATATGCTTGGGAGAATTTAAAGGTTTTCTCGGATTCGGTGATTGTGGTGTCTGCCAGAGTGCTTGGAGTCCTCAGGAAGCACTAGGAGCATCCATTAACGGAGGTACCCAGTCGGGGTGCCAGTGGATCCGTTACATTGGTGGCAGCGGTGGGATGGCGTCCTAGTGTGAGGTAAAGCAGCTCAGAGACACTGTTTGGATTTACAAATTGAGGGCAACGCTAGCAGTCGTGCAGCGCCCCGGGGAGCAGACAAGTATGGAAGGTTCTGGCTCTGGAGATGATTGGCTGGCCGAGGTGAGGCAGCGAGTGGCCGAGTATGGGGATGATATACCCATGGAGACACGCCGGGTGATCTGGAACCAGGTCATGGCTGAGCGAAACACAAGGCTGGACCGAGAATTCCGGTTGGCGAAAGAGAGGAAGTATGCTCAGCAGCAGGAGCGTTACAGCAGCCGAGTAGAGGCTGCATCCGAGGAGGTTAGCCGTCTTTCCCTGAGGCGGCGGGAGGAACCCGAAGTGGGGGTCCTCATAGACTGGTCCTGTGAGGAACCACAACAGGCAGGTAGAGATGGGACCAAGGTCTCTCCACCGGGATGCTGGGCAACCGGCCCAGATCCCCAGCAGCAGCCAGAGTTGCCAGGTGGGGAAGCAGGTGGCCCTTACTCACAAATGTTGAGGGGCCTCACGGGTTGGTCCTGGGAAGACCCACAGATGGCAGGTGGAGATGGGACTGCAGTCTCTCTACCGGCCCTACAGGGATGCTGGGCAGTCGGCCCAGATCCCCAGCGGCAGTGTGAAGTGCAGGGAGAGGAGAGCAGCGTCCTCCCTCCCCAGCGGCAGGCTGAGTTACAGGGGGCAGAGGTAGTTGGTCCTACCCCCCAGCAGCAGCGTGATTTTTTGGGAATAGAGAGCCCAGTCTCCGTTCCCCAGCAGCAGGACACTGAATTGGGAGGAGAGACAGTCGGTCTCCCTCCACAAAGACTGAAAGTAGGCATGGGAGAGGAGATTGTTACCACCTCTCCCCAGCGGCGGATCATCAATGGGCAGAGTGTTCTAATGGGAGAGGAGCTGGTTACCACCTCTCCCCAGCGGCAGCTTAATGTACCAGGGGGAGACTGTAAGCCCCACACCAGCACAGATGGGACCGTGGTCTCTGTGCCCAAGTTACAGGGAGCTGAAGGGGCCGTCCTCCCTCCCCAGTGGCAGTGTGATTTGTTGGGAATTGGGAGCCCAGTCTCCATTCCCCGGCAGCAGAGTGTCCAGCAGGGAAGAGAGAGCCCAGTCTCCTTTCCCCAGCAGCAGGACACTGTATTGGGAGTAGAGACAGTCGGTCTCCCTCCACAGAGTATAGAAGTATGTAGGGGAGAGGAGCTTGCTACCACCTCTCCCCAGCGGCGGATCAGTAAAGTGCAGGGAGAGGAGAGCAGCGTCCTCCCTCCCCAGCAGCAGCCTAACACACCAAGGGGAGACAGTAAGCCCCACACCAGCACAGATGGGACCGTGGTCTCTGTGCCCAAGCTACAGGGAACTGAAGGAGATGTCCTTGCTCCCCAGCGGCAGTCTACGGTTCAGGGAGAGGAGGTTGTTATTCCCTCTCCCCAGCGGCAGCACAGCTCACCAAGGGGAGACAGTAAGCCCCACAACAGCACAGATGGGACCGTGGTCTCTGTGCCCAAGTTACAGGGAGCTGAAGGAGCCGTCCTTGCTCCCCAGCGGCAGTCTACGGTTCAGGGAGAGGAGTTTGTCATCCCCTCTCCCCAGCGGCAGCTTAGCACACCAAGGGGAGACAGTAAACCCCACAACCGTGCAGATGGGACCGTAGTCTCTGCACCTACACCACTGGGGATAGGGACAGTCGGTCCTAGTCCACAACAGCCAGACAAAATATCGGAAGGGGAGACAGTCGTTTTTCCCCAACAACAGCTGTGTTCAACCAGGGGAGAGGACACCCTGGTTACTTTTTCCCCAAGCCTTGGACTTACAACTGGACACGAGTGGCAGGGGGCCATCTGGACAACTACCCCCTGTAAGGACAGCCAGCCGACTATCAGAGCCCCAGACCGACTGGAGGTCTGGAGTCTGGATAGTCTAAATGGGAAAGGGGAGAAATGTGGCGGAACCCACCTCGCCACTGGACATTGGAGGGGCCTGGCTGCCTGCCTCTTACCTGCTGACTATGGCCCCTGGAAAATTGGTACACTTAAAGATTTATATTTGGGCATATTGTACTGTATATTGCTGCTACTGGCCCTTTTAACAGCATCTATGGACACATTGGGACTTTTGGGACTACTGTCCCTTTAAGACTGTGAAGCATGTTCTAGTGTGCTGCCTGTAATATTGTATATGTATTCATGTGTTAAGTTTAGCCTGGGTGATATGTATGCAGCATTCAACTGATTGCTCGGTAGAATCACTCCATTCAGTATATTGAGTGAAACTACCGAACAACCAGACCACCCAGGAATAAGTGTGCCTCCAATTACAGTTTGCAACAATGTTGCAAACGGGTAATTGGCAATCAGTGCAGTGTGGTCTTTGTCCTCTGGGTGGCCGCCATTCGGGAAACAAACACGTGGCGGCGGCCATCTTAAACTACCGAACAGCGGTGTTTTGCCGTCGAGTGTCTGGAACTAAAATCGGACACTTGACTAGGCAAACACCGCTGAGACCTCCATACTTCCAGAAATTTGTATGGAAACTACCGAATGACCCACCGTTCGGTAGAAAGAACCCCACAAACAAGGGAATTCATTCAAACCCTCTCCAGGCTCTATAACACAGGCAATTCGTCTGTTTTCATTCCCTTGTTTGTGACCGACCGCAGGGCCAAAATGCATGGAACTGTTTTCGGATACTTTACCCATGCGGTCGGTCAAATCTTTGGAACCCCATATCTCACGAACCATTCATCCGAATTACTTGAACTTTGGATATGTTGTCCCCCTGAATAAGGGCTATCCAGCGATGCTGGATTTAAAGGTGTACCTCCTGTTTTTGGGGTACATCCAGGAATTGGGGAAAAGTGTGTACTGTTTAATTGGGTTAAGTGGTAATCTAAGGGGAGGAAATGTGTGGGAGGTGCATCCATGTGATTGGTCAATATCATCCTCCCCCTGGGAGTGTCCTGTATGTACCTGTTTGTGAATAAAAGCCAGGCTGGATGAGCCAGTCCAGAGTTCCTGTTTTACCCTCAAAGTGATGTGTCGTCTCATTATTGGGGGAAGGATTTATTGTATGCTGTTCCAGTTGACTGCTAGGAGTACAAGCCTATTCGTATGGTTCCTATTCAATGGTCTACAGCATTCATATGCTTGGGAGAATTTAAAGGTTTTCTCGGATTCGGTGATTGTGGTGTCTGCCAGAGTGCTTGGAGTCCTCAGGAAGCACTAGGAGCATCCATTAACGGAGGTACCCAGTCGGGGTGCCAGTGGATCCGTTACATTGGTGGCAGCGGTGGGATGGCGTCCTAGTGTGAGGTA
Source organism: Pelobates fuscus (assembly GCF_036172605.1). NCBI lineage: Eukaryota > Metazoa > Chordata > Amphibia > Anura > Pelobatidae > Pelobates > Pelobates fuscus. Next base: position 444,196,794 of record NC_086318.1, on the reverse strand, counting down.
AAGCAGCTCAGAGATACTGTTTGGATTTACAAATTGAGGGCAACGCTAGCAGTCGTGCAGCGCCCCGGGGAGCAGACAAGTATGGAAGGTTCTGGCTCTGGAGATGATTGGCTGGCCGAGGTGAGGCAGCGAGTGGCCGAGTATGGGGATGATATACCCATGGAGACACGCCGGGTGATCTGGAACCAGGTCATGGCTGAGCGAAACACAAGGCTGGACCGAGAATTCCGGTTGGCGAAAGAGAGGAAGTATGCTCAGCAGCAGGAGCGTTACAGCAGCCGAGTAGAGGCTGCATCCGAGGAGGTTAGCCGTCTTTCCCTGAGGCGGCGGGAGGAACCCGAAGTGGGGGTCCTCATAGACTGGTCCTGTGAGGAACCACAACAGGCAGGTAGAGATGGGACCAAGGTCTCTCCACCGGGATGCTGGGCAACCGGCCCAGATCCCCAGCAGCAGCCAGAGTTGCCAGGTGGGGAAGCAGGTGGCCCTTACTCACAAATGTTGAGGGGCCTCACGGGTTGGTCCTGGGAAGACCCACAGATGGCAGGTGGAGATGGGACTGCAGTCTCTCTACCGGCCCTACAGGGATGCTGGGCAGTCGGCCCAGATCCCCAGCGGCAGTGTGAAGTGCAGGGAGAGGAGAGCAGCGTCCTCCCTCCCCAGCGGCAGGCTGAGTTACAGGGGGCAGAGGTAGTTGGTCCTACCCCCCAGCAGCAGCGTGATTTTTTGGGAATAGAGAGCCCAGTCTCCGTTCCCCAGCAGCAGGACACTGAATTGGGAGGAGAGACAGTCGGTCTCCCTCCACAAAGACTGAAAGTAGGCATGGGAGAGGAGATTGTTACCACCTCTCCCCAGCGGCGGATCATCAATGGGCAGAGTGTTCTAATGGGAGAGGAGCTGGTTACCACCTCTCCCCAGCGGCAGCTTAATGTACCAGGGGGAGACTGTAAGCCCCACACCAGCACAGATGGGACCGTGGTCTCTGTGCCCAAGTTACAGGGAGCTGAAGGGGCCGTCCTCCCTCCCCAGTGGCAGTGTGATTTGTTGGGAATTGGGAGCCCAGTCTCCATTCCCCGGCAGCAGAGTGTCCAGCAGGGAAGAGAGAGCCCAGTCTCCTTTCCCCAGCAGCAGGACACTGTATTGGGAGTAGAGACAGTCGGTCTCCCTCCACAGAGTATAGAAGTATGTAGGGGAGAGGAGCTTGCTACCACCTCTCCCCAGCGGCGGATCAGTAAAGTGCAGGGAGAGGAGAGCAGCGTCCTCCCTCCCCAGCGGCAGCCTAACACACCAAGGGGAGACAGTAAGCCCCACACCAGCACAGATGGGACCGTGGTCTCTGTGCCCAAGCTACAGGGAACTGAAGGAGATGTCCTTGCTCCCCAGCGGCAGTCTACGGTTCAGGGAGAGGAGGTTGTTATTCCCTCTCCCCAGCGGCAGCACAGCTCACCAAGGGGAGACAGTAAGCCCCACAACAGCACAGATGGGACCGTGGTCTCTGTGCCCAAGTTACAGGGAGCTGAAGGAGCCGTCCTTGCTCCCCAGCGGCAGTCTACGGTTCAGGGAGAGGAGTTTGTCATCCCCTCTCCCCAGCGGCAGCTTAGCACACCAAGGGGAGACAGTAAACCCCACAACCGTGCAGATGGGACCGTAGTCTCTGCACCTACACCACTGGGGATAGGGACAGTCGGTCCTAGTCCACAACAGCCAGACAAAATATCGGAAGGGGAGACAGTCGTTTTTCCCCAACAACAGCTGTGTTCAACCAGGGGAGAGGACACCCTGGTTACTTTTTCCCCAAGCCTTGGACTTACAACTGGACACGAGTGGCAGGGGGCCATCTGGACAACTACCCCCTGTAAGGACAGCCAGCCGACTATCAGAGCCCCAGACCGACTGGAGGTCTGGAGTCTGGATAGTCTAAATGGGAAAGGGGAGAAATGTGGCGGAACCCACCTCGCCACTGGACATTGGAGGGGCCTGGCTGCCTGCCTCTTACCTGCTGACTATGGCCCCTGGAAAATTGGTACACTTAAAGATTTATATTTGGGCATATTGTACTGTATATTGCTGCTACTGGCCCTTTTAACAGCATCTATGGACACATTGGGACTTTTGGGACTACTGTCCCTTTAAGACTGTGAAGCATGTTCTAGTGTGCTGCCTGTAATATTGTATATGTATTCATGTGTTAAGTTTAGCCTGGGTGATATGTATGCAGCATTCAACTGATTGCTCGGTAGAATCACTCCATTCAGTATATTGAGTGAAACTACCGAACAACCAGACCACCCAGGAATAAGTGTGCCTCCAATTACAGTTTGCAACAATGTTGCAAACGGGTAATTGGCAATCAGTGCAGTGTGGTCTTTGTCCTCTGGGTGGCCGCCATTCGGGAAACAAACACGTGGCGGCGGCCATCTTAAACTACCGAACAGCGGTGTTTTGCCGTCGAGTGTCTGGAACTAAAATCGGACACTTGACTAGGCAAACACCGCTGAGACCTCCATACTTCCAGAAATTTGTATGGAAACTACCGAATGACCCACCGTTCGGTAGAAAGAACCCCACAAACAAGGGAATTCATTCAAACCCTCTCCAGGCTCTATAACACAGGCAATTCGTCTGTTTTCATTCCCTTGTTTGTGACCGACCGCAGGGCCAAAATGCATGGAACTGTTTTCGGATACTTTACCCATGCGGTCGGTCAAATCTTTGGAACCCCATATCTCACGAACCATTCATCCGAATTACTTGAATTTTGGATATGTTGTCCCCCTGAATAAGGGGATTTAAAGGTGTACCTCCTGTTTTTGGGGTACATCCAGGAATTGGGGAAAAGTGTGTACTGTATAATTGGGTTAAGTGGTAATCTAAGGGGAGGAAATGTGTGGGAGGTGCATCCATGTGATTGGTCAATATCATCCTCCCCCTGGGAGTGTCCTGTATGTACCTGTTTGTGAATAAAAGCCAGGCTGGATGAGCCAGTCCAGAGTTCCTGTTTTACCCTCAAAGTGATGTGTCGTCTCATTATTGGGGGAAGGATTTATTGTATGCTGTTCCAGTTGACTGCTAGGAGTACAAGCCTATTCGTATGGTTCCTATTCAATGGTCTACAGCATTCATATGCTTGGGAGAATTTAAAGGTTTTCTCGGATTCGGTGATTGTGGTGTCTGCCAGAGTGCTTGGAGTCCTCAGGAAGCACTAGGAGCATCCATTAACGGAGGTACCCAGTCGGGGTGCCAGTGGATCCGTTACATTGGTGGCAGCGGTGGGATGGCGTCCTAGTGTGAGGTAAAGCAGCTCAGAGACACTGTTTGGATTTACAAATTGAGGGCAACGCTAGCAGTCGTGCAGCGCCCCGGGGAGCAGACAAGTATGGAAGGTTCTGGCTCTGGAGATGATTGGCTGGCCGAGGTGAGGCAGCGAGTGGCCGAGTATGGGGATGATATACCCATGGAGACACGCCGGGTGATCTGGAACCAGGTCATGGCTGAGCGAAACACAAGGCTGGACCGAGAATTCCGGTTGGCGAAAGAGAGGAAGTATGCTCAGCAGCAGGAGCGTTACAGCAGCCGAGTAGAGGCTGCATCCGAGGAGGTTAGCCGTCTTTCCCTGAGGCGGCGGGAGGAACCCGAAGTGGGGGTCCTCATAGACTGGTCCTGTGAGGAACCACAACAGGCAGGTAGAGATGGGACCAAGGTCTCTCCACCGGGATGCTGGGCAACCGGCCCAGATCCCCAGCAGCAGCCAGAGTTGCCAGGTGGGGAAGCAGGTGGCCCTTACTCACAAATGTTGAGGGGCCTCACGGGTTGGTCCTGGGAAGACCCACAGATGGCAGGTGGAGATGGGACTGCAGTCTCTCTACCGGCCCTACAGGGATGCTGGGCAGTCGGCCCAGATCCCCAGCGGCAGTGTGAAGTGCAGGGAGAGGAGAGCAGCGTCCTCCCTCCCCAGCGGCAGGCTGAGTTACAGGGGGCAGAGGTAGTTGGTCCTACCCCCCAGCAGCAGCGTGATTTTTTGGGAATAGAGAGCCCAGTCTCCGTTCCCCAGCAGCAGGACACTGAATTGGGAGGAGAGACAGTCGGTCTCCCTCCACAAAGACTGAAAGTAGGCATGGGAGAGGAGATTGTTACCACCTCTCCCCAGCGGCGGATCATCAATGGGCAGAGTGTTCTAATGGGAGAGGAGCTGGTTACCACCTCTCCCCAGCGGCAGCTTAATGTACCAGGGGGAGACTGTAAGCCCCACACCAGCACAGATGGGACCGTGGTCTCTGTGCCCAAGTTACAGGGAGCTGAAGGGGCCGTCCTCCCTCCCCAGTGGCAGTGTGATTTGTTGGGAATTGGGAGCCCAGTCTCCATTCCCCGGCAGCAGAGTGTCCAGCAGGGAAGAGAGAGCCCAGTCTCCTTTCCCCAGCAGCAGGACACTGTATTGGGAGTAGAGACAGTCGGTCTCCCTCCACAGAGTATAGAAGTATGTAGGGGAGAGGAGCTTGCTACCACCTCTCCCCAGCGGCGGATCAGTAAAGTGCAGGGAGAGGAGAGCAGCGTCCTCCCTCCCCAGCGGCAGCCTAACACACCAAGGGGAGACAGTAAGCCCCACACCAGCACAGATGGGACCGTGGTCTCTGTGCCCAAGCTACAGGGAACTGAAGGAGATGTCCTTGCTCCCCAGCGGCAGTCTACGGTTCAGGGAGAGGAGGTTGTTATTCCCTCTCCCCAGCGGCAGCACAGCTCACCAAGGGGAGACAGTAAGCCCCACAACAGCACAGATGGGACCGTGGTCTCTGTGCCCAAGTTACAGGGAGCTGAAGGAGCCGTCCTTGCTCCCCAGCGGCAGTCTACGGTTCAGGGAGAGGAGTTTGTCATCCCCTCTCCCCAGCGGCAGCTTAGCACACCAAGGGGAGACAGTAAACCCCACAACCGTGCAGATGGGACCGTAGTCTCTGCACCTACACCACTGGGGATAGGGACAGTCGGTCCTAGTCCACAACAGCCAGACAAAATATCGGAAGGGGAGACAGTCGTTTTTCCCCAACAACAGCTGTGTTCAACCAGGGGAGAGGACACCCTGGTTACTTTTTCCCCAAGCCTTGGACTTACAACTGGACACGAGTGGCAGGGGGCCATCTGGACAACTACCCCCTGTAAGGACAGCCAGCCGACTATCAGAGCCCCAGACCGACTGGAGGTCTGGAGTCTGGATAGTCTAAATGGGAAAGGGGAGAAATGTGGCGGAACCCACCTCGCCACTGGACATTGGAGGGGCCTGGCTGCCTGCCTCTTACCTGCTGACTATGGCCCCTGGAAAATTGGTACACTTAAAGATTTATATTTGGGCATATTGTACTGTATATTGCTGCTACTGGCCCTTTTAACAGCATCTATGGACACATTGGGACTTTTGGGACTACTGTCCCTTTAAGACTGTGAAGCATGTTCTAGTGTGCTGCCTGTAATATTGTATATGTATTCATGTGTTAAGTTTAGCCTGGGTGATATGTATGCAGCATTCAACTGATTGCTCGGTAGAATCACTCCATTCAGTATATTGAGTGAAACTACCGAACAACCAGACCACCCAGGAATAAGTGTGCCTCCAATTACAGTTTGCAACAATGTTGCAAACGGGTAATTGGCAATCAGTGCAGTGTGGTCTTTGTCCTCTGGGTGGCCGCCATTCGGGAAACAAACACGTGGCGGCGGCCATCTTAAACTACCGAACAGCGGTGTTTTGCCGTCGAGTGTCTGGAACTAAAATCGGACACTTGACTAGGCAAACACCGCTGAGACCTCCATACTTCCAGAAATTTGTATGGAAACTACCGAATGACCCACCGTTCGGTAGAAAGAACCCCACAAACAAGGGAATTCATTCAAACCCTCTCCAGGCTCTATAACACAGGCAATTCGTCTGTTTTCATTCCCTTGTTTGTGACCGACCGCAGGGCCAAAATGCATGGAACTGTTTTCGGATACTTTACCCATGCGGTCGGTCAAATCTTTGGAACCCCATATCTCACGAACCATTCATCCGAATTACTTGAACTTTGGATATGTTGTCCCCCTGAATAAGGGCTATCCAGCGATGCTGGATTTAAAGGTGTACCTCCTGTTTTTGGGGTACATCCAGGAATTGGGGAAAAGTGTGTACTGTATAATTGGGTTAAGTGGTAATCTAAGGGGAGGAAATGTGTGGGAGGTGCATCCATGTGATTGGTCAATATCATCCTCCCCCTGGGAGTGTCCTGTATGTACCTGTTTGTGAATAAAAGCCAGGCTGGATGAGCCAGTCCAGAGTTCCTGTTTTACCCTCAAAGTGATGTGTCGTCTCATTATTGGGGGAAGGATTTATTGTATGCTGTTCCAGTTGACTGCTAGGAGTACAAGCCTATTCGTATGGTTCCTATTCAATGGTCTACAGCATTCATATGCTTGGGAGAATTTAAAGGTTTTCTCGGATTCGGTGATTGTGGTGTCTGCCAGAGTGCTTGGAGTCCTCAGGAAGCACTAGGAGCATCCATTAACGGAGGTACCCAGTCGGGGTGCCAGTGGATCCGTTACATTGGTGGCAGCGGTGGGATGGCGTCCTAGTGTGAGGTAAAGCAGCTCAGAGACACTGTTTGGATTTACAAATTGAGGGCAACGCTAGCAGTCGTGCAGCGCCCCGGGGAGCAGACAAGTATGGAAGGTTCTGGCTCTGGAGATGATTGGCTGGCCGAGGTGAGGCAGCGAGTGGCCGAGTATGGGGATGATATACCCATGGAGACACGCCGGGTGATCTGGAACCAGGTCATGGCTGAGCGAAACACAAGGCTGGACCGAGAATTCCGGTTGGCGAAAGAGAGGAAGTATGCTCAGCAGCAGGAGCGTTACAGCAGCCGAGTAGAGGCTGCATCCGAGGAGGTTAGCCGTCTTTCCCTGAGGCGGCGGGAGGAACCCGAAGTGGGGGTCCTCATAGACTGGTCCTGTGAGGAACCACAACAGGCAGGTAGAGATGGGACCAAGGTCTCTCCACCGGGATGCTGGGCAACCGGCCCAGATCCCCAGCAGCAGCCAGAGTTGCCAGGTGGGGAAGCAGGTGGCCCTTACTCACAAATGTTGAGGGGCCTCACGGGTTGGTCCTGGGAAGACCCACAGATGGCAGGTGGAGATGGGACTGCAGTCTCTCTACCGGCCCTACAGGGATGCTGGGCAGTCGGCCCAGATCCCCAGCGGCAGTGTGAAGTGCAGGGAGAGGAGAGCAGCGTCCTCCCTCCCCAGCGGCAGGCTGAGTTACAGGGGGCAGAGGTAGTTGGTCCTACCCCCCAGCAGCAGCGTGATTTTTTGGGAATAGAGAGCCCAGTCTCCGTTCCCCAGCAGCAGGACACTGAATTGGGAGGAGAGACAGTCGGTCTCCCTCCACAAAGACTGAAAGTAGGCATGGGAGAGGAGATTGTTACCACCTCTCCCCAGCGGCGGATCATCAATGGGCAGAGTGTTCTAATGGGAGAGGAGCTGGTTACCACCTCTCCCCAGCGGCAGCTTAATGTACCAGGGGGAGACTGTAAGCCCCACACCAGCACAGATGGGACCGTGGTCTCTGTGCCCAAGTTACAGGGAGCTGAAGGGGCCGTCCTCCCTCCCCAGTGGCAGTGTGATTTGTTGGGAATTGGGAGCCCAGTCTCCATTCCCCGGCAGCAGAGTGTCCAGCAGGGAAGAGAGAGCCCAGTCTCCTTTCCCCAGCAGCAGGACACTGTATTGGGAGTAGAGACAGTCGGTCTCCCTCCACAGAGTATAGAAGTATGTAGGGGAGAGGAGCTTGCTACCACCTCTCCCCAGCGGCGGATCAGTAAAGTGCAGGGAGAGGAGAGCAGCGTCCTCCCTCCCCAGCGGCAGCCTAACACACCAAGGGGAGACAGTAAGCCCCACACCAGCACAGATGGGACCGTGGTCTCTGTGCCCAAGCTACAGGGAACTGAAGGAGATGTCCTTGCTCCCCAGCGGCAGTCTACGGTTCAGGGAGAGGAGGTTGTTATTCCCTCTCCCCAGCGGCAGCACAGCTCACCAAGGGGAGACAGTAAGCCCCACAACAGCACAGATGGGACCGTGGTCTCTGTGCCCAAGTTACAGGGAGCTGAAGGAGCCGTCCTTGCTCCCCAGCGGCAGTCTACGGTTCAGGGAGAGGAGTTTGTCATCCCCTCTCCCCAGCGGCAGCTTAGCACACCAAGGGGAGACAGTAAACCCCACAACCGTGCAGATGGGACCGTAGTCTCTGCACCTACACCACTGGGGATAGGGACAGTCGGTCCTAGTCCACAACAGCCAGACAAAATATCGGAAGGGGAGACAGTCGTTTTTCCCCAACAACAGCTGTGTTCAACCAGGGGAGAGGACACCCTGGTTACTTTTTCCCCAAGCCTTGGACTTACAACTGGACACGAGTGGCAGGGGGCCATCTGGACAACTACCCCCTGTAAGGACAGCCAGCCGACTATCAGAGCCCCAGACCGACTGGAGGTCTGGAGTCTGGATAGTCTAAATGGGAAAGGGGAGAAATGTGGCGGAACCCACCTCGCCACTGGACATTGGAGGGGCCTGGCTGCCTGCCTCTTACCTGCTGACTATGGCCCCTGGAAAATTGGTACACTTAAAGATTTATATTTGGGCATATTGTACTGTATATTGCTGCTACTGGCCCTTTTAACAGCATCTATGGACACATTGGGACTTTTGGGACTACTGTCCCTTTAAGACTGTGAAGCATGTTCTAGTGTGCTGCCTGTAATATTGTATATGTATTCATGTGTTAAGTTTAGCCTGGGTGATATGTATGCAGCATTCAACTGATTGCTCGGTAGAATCACTCCATTCAGTATATTGAGTGAAACTACCGAACAACCAGACCACCCAGGAATAAGTGTGCCTCCAATTACAGTTTGCAACAATGTTGCAAACGGGTAATTGGCAATCAGTGCAGTGTGGTCTTTGTCCTCTGGGTGGCCGCCATTCGGGAAACAAACACGTGGCGGCGGCCATCTTAAACTACCGAACAGCGGTGTTTTGCCGTCGAGTGTCTGGAACTAAAATCGGACACTTGACTAGGCAAACACCGCTGAGACCTCCATACTTCCAGAAATTTGTATGGAAACTACCGAATGACCCACCGTTCGGTAGAAAGAACCCCACAAACAAGGGAATTCATTCAAACCCTCTCCAGGCTCTATAACACAGGCAATTCGTCTGTTTTCATTCCCTTGTTTGTGACCGACCGCAGGGCCAAAATGCATGGAACTGTTTTCGGATACTTTACCCATGCGGTCGGTCAAATCTTTGGAACCCCATATCTCACGAACCATTCATCCGAATTACTTGAATTTTGGATATGTTGTCCCCCTGAATAAGGGGATTTAAAGGTGTACCTCCTGTTTTTGGGGTACATCCAGGAATTGGGGAAAAGTGTGTACTGTATAATTGGGTTAAGTGGTAATCTAAGGGGAGGAAATGTGTGGGAGGTGCATCCATGTGATTGGTCAATATCATCCTCCCCCTGGGAGTGTCCTGTATGTACCTGTTTGTGAATAAAAGCCAGGCTGGATGAGCCAGTCCAGAGTTCCTGTTTTACCCTCAAAGTGATGTGTCGTCTCATTATTGGGGGAAGGATTTATTGTATGCTGTTCCAGTTGACTGCTAGGAGTACAAGCCTATTCGTATGGTTCCTATTCAATGGTCTACAGCATTCATATGCTTGGGAGAATTTAAAGGTTTTCTCGGATTCGGTGATTGTGGTGTCTGCCAGAGTGCTTGGAGTCCTCAGGAAGCACTAGGAGCATCCATTAACGGAGGTACCCAGTCGGGGTGCCAGTGGATCCGTTACATTGGTGGCAGCGGTGGGATGGCGTCCTAGTGTGAGGTAAAGCAGCTCAGAGACACTGTTTGGATTTACAAATTGAGGGCAACGCTAGCAGTCGTGCAGCGCCCCGGGGAGCAGACAAGTATGGAAGGTTCTGGCTCTGGAGATGATTGGCTGGCCGAGGTGAGGCAGCGAGTGGCCGAGTATGGGGATGATATACCCATGGAGACACGCCGGGTGATCTGGAACCAGGTCATGGCTGAGCGAAACACAAGGCTGGACCGAGAATTCCGGTTGGCGAAAGAGAGGAAGTATGCTCAGCAGCAGGAGCGTTACAGCAGCCGAGTAGAGGCTGCATCCGAGGAGGTTAGCCGTCTTTCCCTGAGGCGGCGGGAGGAACCCGAAGTGGGGGTCCTCATAGACTGGTCCTGTGAGGAACCACAACAGGCAGGTAGAGATGGGACCAAGGTCTCTCCACCGGGATGCTGGGCAACCGGCCCAGATCCCCAGCAGCAGCCAGAGTTGCCAGGTGGGGAAGCAGGTGGCCCTTACTCACAAATGTTGAGGGGCCTCACGGGTTGGTCCTGGGAAGACCCACAGATGGCAGGTGGAGATGGGACTGCAGTCTCTCTACCGGCCCTACAGGGATGCTGGGCAGTCGGCCCAGATCCCCAGCGGCAGTGTGAAGTGCAGGGAGAGGAGAGCAGCGTCCTCCCTCCCCAGCGGCAGGCTGAGTTACAGGGGGCAGAGGTAGTTGGTCCTACCCCCCAGCAGCAGCGTGATTTTTTGGGAATAGAGAGCCCAGTCTCCGTTCCCCAGCAGCAGGACACTGAATTGGGAGGAGAGACAGTCGGTCTCCCTCCACAAAGACTGAAAGTAGGCATGGGAGAGGAGATTGTTACCACCTCTCCCCAGCGGCGGATCATCAATGGGCAGAGTGTTCTAATGGGAGAGGAGCTGGTTACCACCTCTCCCCAGCGGCAGCTTAATGTACCAGGGGGAGACTGTAAGCCCCACACCAGCACAGATGGGACCGTGGTCTCTGTGCCCAAGTTACAGGGAGCTGAAGGGGCCGTCCTCCCTCCCCAGTGGCAGTGTGATTTGTTGGGAATTGGGAGCCCAGTCTCCATTCCCCGGCAGCAGAGTGTCCAGCAGGGAAGAGAGAGCCCAGTCTCCTTTCCCCAGCAGCAGGACACTGTATTGGGAGTAGAGACAGTCGGTCTCCCTCCACAGAGTATAGAAGTATGTAGGGGAGAGGAGCTTGCTACCACCTCTCCCCAGCGGCGGATCAGTAAAGTGCAGGGAGAGGAGAGCAGCGTCCTCCCTCCCCAGCGGCAGCCTAACACACCAAGGGGAGACAGTAAGCCCCACACCAGCACAGATGGGACCGTGGTCTCTGTGCCCAAGCTACAGGGAACTGAAGGAGATGTCCTTGCTCCCCAGCGGCAGTCTACGGTTCAGGGAGAGGAGGTTGTTATTCCCTCTCCCCAGCGGCAGCACAGCTCACCAAGGGGAGACAGTAAGCCCCACAACAGCACAGATGGGACCGTGGTCTCTGTGCCCAAGTTACAGGGAGCTGAAGGAGCCGTCCTTGCTCCCCAGCGGCAGTCTACGGTTCAGGGAGAGGAGTTTGTCATCCCCTCTCCCCAGCGGCAGCTTAGCACACCAAGGGGAGACAGTAAACCCCACAACCGTGCAGATGGGACCGTAGTCTCTGCACCTACACCACTGGGGATAGGGACAGTCGGTCCTAGTCCACAACAGCCAGACAAAATATCGGAAGGGGAGACAGTCGTTTTTCCCCAACAACAGCTGTGTTCAACCAGGGGAGAGGACACCCTGGTTACTTTTTCCCCAAGCCTTGGACTTACAACTGGACATGAGTGGCAGGGGGCCATCTGGACAACTACCCCCTGTAAGGACAGCCAGCCGACTATCAGAGCCCCAGACCGACTGGAGGTCTGGAGTCTGGATAGTCTAAATGGGAAAGGGGAGAAATGTGGCGGAACCCACCTCGCCACTGGACATTGGAGGGGCCTGGCTGCCTGCCTCTTACCTGCTGACTATGGCCCCTGGAAAATTGGTACACTTAAAGATTTATATTTGGGCATATTGTACTGTATATTGCTGCTACTGGCCCTTTTAACAGCATCTATGGACACATTGGGACTTTTGGGACTACTGTCCCTTTAAGACTGTGAAGCATGTTCTAGTGTGCTGCCTGTAATATTGTATATGTATTCATGTGTTAAGTTTAGCCTGGGTGATATGTATGCAGCATTCAACTGATTGCTCGGTAGAATCACTCCATTCAGTATATTGAGTGAAACTACCGAACAACCAGACCACCCAGGAATAAGTGTGCCTCCAATTACAGTTTGCAACAATGTTGCAAACGGGTAATTGGCAATCAGTGCAGTGTGGTCTTTGTCCTCTGGGTGGCCGCCATTCGGGAAACAAACACGTGGCGGCGGCCATCTTAAACTACCGAACAGCGGTGTTTTGCCGTCGAGTGTCTGGAACTAAAATCGGACACTTGACTAGGCAAACACCGCTGAGACCTCCATACTTCCAGAAATTTGTATGGAAACTACCGAATGACCCACCGTTCGGTAGAAAGAACCCCACAAACAAGGGAATTCATTCAAACCCTCTCCAGGCTCTATAACACAGGCAATTCGTCTGTTTTCATTCCCTTGTTTGTGACCGACCGCAGGGCCAAAATGCATGGAACTGTTTTCGGATACTTTACCCATGCGGTCGGTCAAATCTTTGGAACCCCATATCTCACGAACCATTCATCCGAATTACTTGAATTTTGGATATGTTGTCCCCCTGAATAAGGGGATTTAAAGGTGTACCTCCTGTTTTTGGGGTACATCCAGGAATTGGGGAAAAGTGTGTACTGTATAATTGGGTTAAGTGGTAATCTAAGGGGAGGAAATGTGTGGGAGGTGCATCCATGTGATTGGTCAATATCATCCTCCCCCTGGGAGTGTCCTGTATGTACCTGTTTGTGAATAAAAGCCAGGCTGGATGAGCCAGTCCAGAGTTCCTGTTTTACCCTCAAAGTGATGTGTCGTCTCATTATTGGGGGAAGGATTTATTGTATGCTGTTCCAGTTGACTGCTAGGAGTACAAGCCTATTCGTATGGTTCCTATTCAATGGTCTACAGCATTCATATGCTTGGGAGAATTTAAAGGTTTTCTCGGATTCGGTGATTGTGGTGTCTGCCAGAGTGCTTGGAGTCCTCAGGAAGCACTAGGAGCATCCATTAACGGAGGTACCCAGTCGGGGTGCCAGTGGATCCGTTACATTGGTGGCAGCGGTGGGATGGCGTCCTAGTGTGAGGTAAAGCAGCTCAGAGACACTGTTTGGATTTACAAATTGAGGGCAACGCTAGCAGTCGTGCAGCGCCCCGGGGAGCAGACAAGTATGGAAGGTTCTGGCTCTGGAGATGATTGGCTGGCCGAGGTGAGGCAGCGAGTGGCCGAGTATGGGGATGATATACCCATGGAGACACGCCGGGTGATCTGGAACCAGGTCATGGCTGAGCGAAACACAAGGCTGGACCGAGAATTCCGGTTGGCGAAAGAGAGGAAGTATGCTCAGCAGCAGGAGCGTTACAGCAGCCGAGTAGAGGCTGCATCCGAGGAGGTTAGCCGTCTTTCCCTGAGGCGGCGGGAGGAACCCGAAGTGGGGGTCCTCATAGACTGGTCCTGTGAGGAACCACAACAGGCAGGTAGAGATGGGACCAAGGTCTCTCCACCGGGATGCTGGGCAACCGGCCCAGATCCCCAGCAGCAGCCAGAGTTGCCAGGTGGGGAAGCAGGTGGCCCTTACTCACAAATGTTGAGGGGCCTCACGGGTTGGTCCTGGGAAGACCCACAGATGGCAGGTGGAGATGGGACTGCAGTCTCTCTACCGGCCCTACAGGGATGCTGGGCAGTCGGCCCAGATCCCCAGCGGCAGTGTGAAGTGCAGGGAGAGGAGAGCAGCGTCCTCCCTCCCCAGCGGCAGGCTGAGTTACAGGGGGCAGAGGTAGTTGGTCCTACCCCCCAGCAGCAGCGTGATTTTTTGGGAATAGAGAGCCCAGTCTCCGTTCCCCAGCAGCAGGACACTGAATTGGGAGGAGAGACAGTCGGTCTCCCTCCACAAAGACTGAAAGTAGGCATGGGAGAGGAGATTGTTACCACCTCTCCCCAGCGGCGGATCATCAATGGGCAGAGTGTTCTAATGGGAGAGGAGCTGGTTACCACCTCTCCCCAGCGGCAGCTTAATGTACCAGGGGGAGACTGTAAGCCCCACACCAGCACAGATGGGACCGTGGTCTCTGTGCCCAAGTTACAGGGAGCTGAAGGGGCCGTCCTCCCTCCCCAGTGGCAGTGTGATTTGTTGGGAATTGGGAGCCCAGTCTCCATTCCCCGGCAGCAGAGTGTCCAGCAGGGAAGAGAGAGCCCAGTCTCCTTTCCCCAGCAGCAGGACACTGTATTGGGAGTAGAGACAGTCGGTCTCCCTCCACAGAGTATAGAAGTATGTAGGGGAGAGGAGCTTGCTACCACCTCTCCCCAGCGGCGGATCAGTAAAGTGCAGGGAGAGGAGAGCAGCGTCCTCCCTCCCCAGCGGCAGCCTAACACACCAAGGGGAGACAGTAAGCCCCACACCAGCACAGATGGGACCGTGGTCTCTGTGCCCAAGCTACAGGGAACTGAAGGAGATGTCCTTGCTCCCCAGCGGCAGTCTACGGTTCAGGGAGAGGAGGTTGTTATTCCCTCTCCCCAGCGGCAGCACAGCTCACCAAGGGGAGACAGTAAGCCCCACAACAGCACAGATGGGACCGTGGTCTCTGTGCCCAAGTTACAGGGAGCTGAAGGAGCCGTCCTTGCTCCCCAGCGGCAGTCTACGGTTCAGGGAGAGGAGTTTGTCATCCCCTCTCCCCAGCGGCAGCTTAGCACACCAAGGGGAGACAGTAAACCCCACAACCGTGCAGATGGGACCGTAGTCTCTGCACCTACACCACTGGGGATAGGGACAGTCGGTCCTAGTCCACAACAGCCAGACAAAATATCGGAAGGGGAGACAGTCGTTTTTCCCCAACAACAGCTGTGTTCAACCAGGGGAGAGGACACCCTGGTTACTTTTTCCCCAAGCCTTGGACTTACAACTGGACACGAGTGGCAGGGGGCCATCTGGACAACTACCCCCTGTAAGGACAGCCAGCCGACTATCAGAGCCCCAGACCGACTGGAGGTCTGGAGTCTGGATAGTCTAAATGGGAAAGGGGAGAAATGTGGCGGAACCCACCTCGCCACTGGACATTGGAGGGGCCTGGCTGCCTGCCTCTTACCTGCTGACTATGGCCCCTGGAAAATTGGTACACTTAAAGATTTATATTTGGGCATATTGTACTGTATATTGCTGCTACTGGCCCTTTTAACAGCATCTATGGACACATTGGGACTTTTGGGACTACTGTCCCTTTAAGACTGTGAAGCATGTTCTAGTGTGCTGCCTGTAATATTGTATATGTATTCATGTGTTAAGTTTAGCCTGGGTGATATGTATGCAGCATTCAACTGATTGCTCGGTAGAATCACTCCATTCAGTATATTGAGTGAAACTACCGAACAACCAGACCACCCAGGAATAAGTGTGCCTCCAATTACAGTTTGCAACAATGTTGCAAACGGGTAATTGGCAATCAGTGCAGTGTGGTCTTTGTCCTCTGGGTGGCCGCCATTCGGGAAACAAACACGTGGCGGCGGCCATCTTAAACTACCGAACAGCGGTGTTTTGCCGTCGAGTGTCTGGAACTAAAATCGGACACTTGACTAGGCAAACACCGCTGAGACCTCCATACTTCCAGAAATTTGTATGGAAACTACCGAATGACCCACCGTTCGGTAGAAAGAACCCCACAAACAAGGGAATTCATTCAAACCCTCTCCAGGCTCTATAACACAGGCAATTCGTCTGTTTTCATTCCCTTGTTTGTGACCGACCGCAGGGCCAAAATGCATGGAACTGTTTTCGGATACTTTACCCATGCGGTCGGTCAAATCTTTGGAACCCCATATCTCACGAACCATTCATCCGAATTACTTGAATTTTGGATATGTTGTCCCCCTGAATAAGGGGATTTAAAGGTGTACCTCCTGTTTTTGGGGTACATCCAGGAATTGGGGAAAAGTGTGTACTGTATAATTGGGTTAAGTGGTAATCTAAGGGGAGGAAATGTGTGGGAGGTGCATCCATGTGATTGGTCAATATCATCCTCCCCCTGGGAGTGTCCTGTATGTACCTGTTTGTGAATAAAAGCCAGGCTGGATGAGCCAGTCCAGAGTTCCTGTTTTACCCTCAAAGTGATGTGTCGTCTCATTATTGGGGGAAGGATTTATTGTATGCTGTTCCAGTTGACTGCTAGGAGTACAAGCCTATTCGTATGGTTCCTATTCAATGGTCTACAGCATTCATATGCTTGGGAGAATTTAAAGGTTTTCTCGGATTCGGTGATTGTGGTGTCTGCCAGAGTGCTTGGAGTCCTCAGGAAGCACTAGGAGCATCCATTAACGGAGGTACCCAGTCGGGGTGCCAGTGGATCCGTTACATACATACACATTAACACACGCAGACACACATATATAAATACATTGAGGCATACACACACATTCAAATACACAGCAATACATGTATGGGCGTAGCAGGGAATGTGATGCAAATAAGAATAATGTAGCCTACCCCAAATACCCCGCAATAACGACAGACACCGAATTTGGATGGAACAGGCCACAGCATTTATTAAACATTAGACTGTAGGACTCATCCAACATTTATTAAACTTTATCATTCAATTATAACCAGGGCTGCGCTATCTCCCCAGGGCCTCACACTGTGACACAAACATAGATACACACGCTAAAGCAAACACACACACTCAGATATACACACTGATATTTACACATACCCAGACACACTGGTACACAAACTTACACATACAAAGACCCTGACACATACACATACACACAAGCTCATACATACATTAACAAATACACCTTGACACACAGATATATTCACTGATACATACACACTTACACAATCACACTGACACAGATACACACACTGACACACACACAAACTGGCACATATGTCATTATTTTTATTTTATATATGTGTAGGCACCCTTCTGTTAACATACCTTTTGTGTGCAGGAGGGTGGCTTTCTTGGGGTCCTGCTGAGGCTAATGGGAGTGTGGGTCTGTCGATGGCTCTTTCTTGCTGCTCAGATACATACATATATCCACACACACAGATACATATATGAATTCGCCCACACAGATACACACACATATCCACACTCACAGATACACACATATTCACACACTGTAGCGGAGTAGAAGTGTAAACTGCAATATCTCCGCTGGTAGATGTAGTCAGCATATAAATCAAGAGTAGCGTAGTAATTCCAATCCCATTCCCCAACTACTGGACGACACACAGTTTTGGGAGTCAACTGAACTTTTATTGAACCACAGCTGGTTTTATACAAATCCCCATGCAAGGGGTTTCCATAATGATATTCCACGAGTTTTCCCTTGGTGGACCTTGTGGAAAACTGAGTGTACAATAACATTTCCCATAATCCTTTTCTGTACTGGAGAGATAATTGCGTAATTACATTATCTCTCCGTACAGAAAATTACACAATATTGGTTAAAATATCATAATTCGTATAATATTTATCCGAACTCCACGAAAGACCCTTCACTGAATATCTGGGATCTGAACACCCAATCTGACGAAATACCGCTCAGATCCATTTGTTAGAGTAGAGAAGCCATTCGAGTGAAGTTATGGACCGGTCAGCCACGAGACAAGAGCCCTAAAACAGTTCCAGGCAATTGCAGGCTTTGACCGGTCTTCTTTCGGGAGTTCATACGAATTAACAGATGAACGTAAACATTTATTAACTGGATAGTAGTGTGTCTGACGGTCGGTGGTTTCATTTAGGTGAACGCCGCTCATATTGGACGAGCAGAACTATCTGCACGAACGGTATGGAAGTCCAGCGGTGTTCGCGAGGTAGAGTAGCCGATTTTAGTTCCATGCACTCGATGACCAAACACCGCTGGGCGTTCATGCGCCAAGATGGCCGCTGCCACGTGTTCGTTCATACGACCACCCATTCAACATACAGAAATCCACTCACACAGATACACACATACATCCACATACACAGATACATACATATACCCACACACATATACCCACACATATGCCTACAAACAGATACACAAATATATCCACACACACAGATACATATATAAATCCACACAAATAGATACATATGTATATCCACACACACAGATACACACATATATCCACACACAGATAATCACATATCCACACACACAGATACAGTGAGGAGGAAAAGTATTTGATCCGCTGCTGATTTTGAATGTTTGCCCACTGACAAAGAAATGATAAGTCTATAATTTTAATGGTAGGTGTATTTTAACAATCCAGAAAAACGCATTTAAAAAAAGTTATAAATTGATTTGCATGTCAATGAGTGAAATAAGTATTTGATCCCCTATTAATCAGCAAGATTTCTGGCTCCCACGAGCGTTTTATATAGGTAACGATCTGAGATTAGGAGCACTTTCCTAAAGGGAGTGCTCCTAATCTTAGCTTGTTACCTGTATAAAAGACACCTGTCCGCAGAAGCAATCAATCAGATTCCAAACTCTCCACCATGGCCAAGACCAAAGAGCTGTCCAAGGATGTCAGGGACAAGATCGTAGACCTACACAAGGCCGGAATGGGCTACAAGACCATCGCCAAGCAGCTTGGTGAGAAGGTAACAACAGTTGGTGCGATTATTCGCAAATGGAAGAAACACAAAATAACTGTTAGTCTCCCTCGGTCTGTGCTCCACGCAAGATCTCACCTCGTGGAGTTTCAATGATCATAAAAACAGTGAGGAATCAGCTAAGAACTACACGGGAGGATCTTGTTAATGATCTCAAGGCAGCTGGGACCATAGTCACCAAAAAAACAACACTACACATGAAGGACTGAAATCCTGCAGTGCCTGCAATAAAGCACATGTACAGGCCCATCTGAAGTTTGCCAGTGAACATCTGAATGATTCAGAGGAGTACTGGGTGAAAGTGTTGTTGTCAGATGAGACCAAAATTGAGCTCTTTGGCATCAACTATTCTCGCCGTGTTTGGAGGAAGAGGAATACTGACTATGATCCCAAGAACACCATCCCCACCGTCAAACATGGAGGTGGAAACATTATGCTTTGGGGGTGTTTTTCAGTTAAGGGGACAGGACAACTGCACCGCATCAATGGGCCGATGGACGGGGCCATGTACCGTCAAATTTTGCGTGAGAACCTCCTTCCCTCAGCCAGGACATTGAAGATGGGTCGTGGATGGGTATTCCAGCATGACAATGACCCAAAACACACAGCCAAGGCAACAAAGGAGTGGCTGAAGAAGAAGCACATTAAGGTCCTGGAGTGGCCTTGCTAGTCTCCAGACCTTAATCCCATACAAAATCTGTGGAGGGAGCTGAAGGTTCAATTTGCCAAACGTCAGCCTCGAAACCTAAATGACTTGGAGAGGATCTGTAAAATCCCTCCTGAGATGTGTGCAAACCTGGTGGCTAACTACAAAATCAGCAGGGGCTTAAATACTTTTTCCCCTCACTGTACATACAGCCACACACAGATACATACCTAAATCCACACATACATCTACACACACACATACATCCACACACAGAAGATGAACACATATCCACATACACAGATACACACATACATCCACACAGATACACACACAGATACACACATACATCCACACAGATACACACACAAATACACGCATATCCACAGATACACACATACATCCACACATATACACACACACATACACACATATCCACAGATACACACATACATCCACACATATACACACACACATACACACATATCCACAGATACACATATATCCACACAGATACACACACACAGAGACACACACATATATCCACACAGATACACACATACATCCACAGAGATACACGGATATATCCACACATACACCCCCACACACAGATACACACATACAGATACACACATACACACACACACACACACATATCCATATATGCAGATAAAGAAAAAAAAGATGATTGATGGTTAGAGGACAGCCACTAAATGTTGATTTTATTCCCAGATCGAGTGAGAAGAGAGTAGTAAAGGAAAAAAAAGAGGAAAGGTAAAATGATCCACATTTATATAGAATATAGTTAATAAATATAGATATTTCTACTGCTCCTTCTTTAGTTTTCCTTCTATTAGCTACTTCTTTCTTCTGGATCTGTTAAACGAATGGTGGGATAATGCTTCTATTAGTGTTACTACTTCATAGATACATAATATATCCATATATACACAGCTATATACACATAATATATACACAGCTATATATACACAAACATATAGATACATTAAATATACATATATGCACAGCTATATATACTCAAACATATAGATACATAATACATACACAGCTATATATACACAAGCATATAGATACATAATGTATACATATATGCACAGCTAAGAAATAGAGTGATTTGCGCACACAGAAAAACAAATGTGAGTTTTACCTTATACACAGGGTATCTTGTATGTTCACACTACAAATAGTATGTATCACCTATATACAGGTAAATAAAATACACATAGTGTAAACTGTAAAAGACAAATGATATTTTAAAAGCAGTGTATATCATCAAACTCACAATTTTCAGAGCCCATTTAAAGTTGGCTCTAGACTTATAGCGCTTTTCATCTCACTCTTGAGATATCCAGTGTTGGTAAAATGTGTACATCCACAGGAACTTGGAACTGGTGGCTTGCAGTGATGCTCCAAAAATCCAAGGCAGGTATGTAGTTAAGAAGTGTTTTATTCCAAAAGTATTTTAAAATACAAAGTATATATATATACACAATAAAAAATATATATATATAAGCAGCACAACGCGTTTCAACCTTTCAATAGGTCTTTCTCAAGTGCATATGGTTTTACAATGGGCTCAAAAGCCCTAATATATACCAAACAATCAAATAGTTTAATTAATAATAATAGACATCTGTGCATATGCTCCCACCCATGTCCAAATATGGTCACAGCCGGAAGTGTTATGCCACACTCAATATGGCTACACTTCCAACTATGTACCTCTATCTCCAGCCCTCCCCAACATGTCCGACATTACATTTAGCCATATCAGTTCGTGTAGTTCCGATTGATCATCTCTTCGGTCCTCTTGTCGTCGCGTCATTTCCTTTGATGACGTCGTGGTGCAGTCCGATACGTCATTTCCGGTTGTAATGTTTTTCCGGTCTGTCATGGTTTCTCAGTTAATTTCGGCACATGAATGTCCATCATTAAGAAGGGCAATTTGCCAGTAGTTCATATTGCACAAAAGTGAAAGGACAAATGTCAAAAGGAAGGGGAAAAAGATATTAGAATTGAAAAAACAATATTCATGTTGGGCATCAGTGAAACATTAAATAAATAAACAACACGATGGATAAGCATATCCCAAAGAGATTCTGCATAGTAAAAAATACCACCATTAATAGAATACTACACCCTCTATCTAAAAGTACCAATTTCTAAAAAGATATATATAAAAAATAAATAGAATATATGTGTGTGTGTACTTCCTTTCATAAAATGCTATTAATCTCAAAATCAATGTTGAGACCCAGAGGAGATAAGGTGCGTATTTCAAAAATCCACTTTACTTCTTGGGTACTTAATTTTTGGGGGGAGATCTCCTCCTCTCCAATGGGAATCAATTTTATCTATAGCAAAAAAGTTTAAAAAGCTAGGGTCTGAGCTGTGTTTTTCTAAAAAGTTCTTAGATACACTGTGGTTTCTAAAACCTTTTTTAATATTTCTAACATGCTCACTTATCCGTACTTTTAGTGGCCTCGATGTTTTGCCCACATATTGAAAGCCACATGTGCAATTTAGTAGATATATTACATTTTTTGAATGGCATGTGATCATAGGTTTAATTTTAAATTCTTTTTTAGTGCTAAAAGATTTAAAAGCCATTACATTTTTTTCTTTTTTGTCTGTGCTCTTGCACGCATTGCACATCCCACAGTGATAAAAGCCTTGTTGCTTTTTTGACCAGTTTGTTAAAAAATTGCTATCATTTTGAGGTGTAGGTTCTAAAAAACTTCTAGTTAAAATTTGCTTAAAATTCCTTGCCCCTCTAAAAATAAATTTGGGTTTTGGACCTAACAAATCATGTATTTCCTCGTCCTGACATAGGATGTTCCAATTTTTGTTAATAATCTTTTTGATCACCCCAACATTGCTGGAGTAGTCAAAAATAAAAGGGATCTGTTCCTTTCTATCAGTTGGCACATTGGGTTTTTTCTTATACTTCAGAAGGGGGGACCTGTTTAATGCAGCTATTTCTTGGATCTGGGTATCTAAAACTTTCTTATCATATCCTTTTTGTATAAATTGTTTCTTTAACAGGCATGCCTGGTCTGCAAAATCTTGTTGCTTTGTGCAGTTCCTACGCAACCTCAGGAATTGTCCCCTGGGGATATTTGACAGCCAGGGTTTGTGATGGCAACTGTTAACCTCAATATAGCTGTTAATGTCAACTTGTTTAAAAAAAGTGCGAGTGGTTAAAACATTGTTACAAACAACATAAATATTAAGATCTAAAAAATCAACGCTTGTATCGCTCACACTCTTTGTTAAACAAATCCCCCAATCATTCCGATTGAGAGAATTAAAAAAAGTATTAAAAAGGTCACCAGATCCCTTCCAAACTATAAAAATATCGTCGATATATCTTTTGTATAGGACCAGGTTCGCACCAAAGCCATGCTCTTGAAAATACGTTCCCAAAAGGCCATAAACAGGTTGGCATAGCTCGTGCGAACCTGGTCCCCATGGCTGTGCCTCTAGTCTGTAAAAAGAAGTCGCCTTTGAACCAAAAAAAGTTGTTGCTTAAAATCATCCGTATACCATCCAAAATAAAATTACGTTGGGTGACATTGTATTTTTTAGACTCCTGTAGATAAAAATCGGTAGCCTCACACCCCTTCTCATGTTCAATGATGGTGTAAAGACTAGTTACATCGCACGTAATGAGAAGATAATCGTCTTCCCATTTAAAATCATTGAGGATATTAAGCAGTCTCATTGAGTCTTGGAGATAAGATGGACATTGTTTGACCAGAGGCTGAAGGTGGAAGTCTATGTACTGAGACAAAGGTGATAAAATGGAATTTATGTCCGATATTATGGGGCATCCTGGTGGGTTGACGGGATCTTTATGTAATTTAGGTAATACATAAATTACCGGTATACGTGGGTGGTCTAGGGATAGAAAAGATAATTCTCCTTTATTTAAAATACCTTCTTTCTCTCCTTGGTCCAAGAAAACTTGGTGTCTTTTCTTTATCTCTTGTGAGGGATCTTTTTTTTGTTTTATATATGTGTTAATGTCCTCGAGTTGCTTTTCTATTTCCTTTAAATATTTTATTGTGTCCATTATGACCACCCCCTGCCTTTGTCAGCACAGCTATATATACACAAACATATAGATACATTAAATATACATATATGCACAGCTATATATACACAAACATATAGATTCATAATATATACACAGCTATATATACACAAACATATAGATACATAATCTATACACAGGTATATATACACAAACATATATATACATATATACATAGCTATATATACACAAACATATAGATACATAATATATCCATATATACACAGCTATTTTATACACATACATAATATATCCATATATACACAGCTATATATACACAAACATATAGATATATAATGTATACACAGCTATATATACACAAACATAATCTATACATATATACACAGCTATACATACACAAACATATAGATACATACTATATACACAGCTATATATACACAAGCATATAGATACATAATATATACACAGCTATACACACACACATATAGATAAATAATATAGCCATATATATATACACAGCTATATATACACAAACATATAGATACATAATATATACACAGCTATATATATACTCAAACATATAGATACATAATATATACACAGCTATATATATATATACTCAAACATATAGATACATAATAGATATACACAAACATATTGATACATAATATATACACAGCTATATATATACTCAAACATATAGATACATAATATATACACAAACATATAGATACATAATATATACATATATACACAGCTATATATACACAAACATGCAGATACATAATATATCCATATATACACAGCTATATATGCACAAACATATAGATACATAATATATACACAGCTATATATATACTCAAACATATAGATACATAATATATACACAGCTATATATATATATACTCAAACATATAGATACATAATAGATATACACAAACATATTGATACATAATATATACACAGCTATATATATACTCAAACATATAGATACATAATATATACAAAAACATATAGATACATAATATATACATATATACACAGCTATATATACACAAACATGCAGATACATAATATATCCATATATACACAGCTATATATGCACAAACATATAGATACATAATATATACACAGCTATATATACACAAACATATAGATACATAATATATACACAGCTATATATATATACTCAAACATATAGATACATAATATATACACAACATATAGATACATAATAAATACATATATACATAGCTATATATACACAAACATGCAGATACATAATATATCCATATATACACAGCTATATATACACAAACATATAGATACATAATATATACACAGCTATATATATATATATACACAAACATATAGATACATAATACATACACAAACATATTTATACATAATATATACACAGCTATATATACAGACATATATAGATACATAATATATCCATATATACACAGCTATATATACACACACATATAGATATATAATGTATACACCGCTATATATACACAAACATATAGATACATAATACATACACAGCTATATATACAGACACATATAGATACATAATCTATACATATAAACAGAGCTATATATACTCCAAGATATACTCAGGAACAAGAAGAATATTCCAAGTGAAAAGCCAAACACAGCAAAGTAAGCCGAGCTTCTTCCAACACCTCCCCAGTAACTGGACGACACTCAGTTTTGGAGGAATAACTGAACTTTAATGGAGGCACACCTTTTATGGGATTTCCCCCACAAGAGTAATGCCCAGGTGGATCTTGTGGGACACCGAGATACAAAGTTAACAAGCCAATGAAACAGTGTTATACATAGAGACACTCCCATACAGTATGTACAAGCCGTCCCCTCTGCCTGGTAGATAATTGATATAGATAATGTAATAACTCAATTATCTCCAGGCAGGAAAACCACATATTTCACAAGACTCCAGAAGTACCCAAAAACATATCCCCATAAATGTCACCTCCCTGGATAGTTCTGATCTGGGTGAACAACATATCCAAAAATCACCCAGATCAGAGCAGGGGTTCACAAATTCCTTAGAAGTCACTTTTCAACCAACCGCACGCATGGCTTTATGCCCAAAATAGTTCCAGAGGATTAGGCTGTGCGGTCGGTCTATTTTATCAGTCAAATAATGTTTAAATAGTCGAACGGATCCATTCGTGCATAGTGTTAGTGTAAGTATCTGGTTCGGTAGATAATTTTTACCGAATAGCACTTTTCTCATGTAATTCCAGTCGAACTTAGGTGGAGGTGGAAGTCCCAGCGGTGTTCGTGCCGTCGAGTGTCCGATTTTAGGTCCATGCACTCGACGACCAAACACTGCTGCATTTGTTCGTGTCCCAAGATGGCCGCCGCCACGTGTTCATCTATAGGAACGGCGACCGCCCAGCCGACCGCTTAGAACATTCGTGTGTGTAGCGGATGGCATTGGGCTGTCTTCAGAATTATGTATATTCGTATGTTTTTTGTTTAATTTTGCCCTGTGTATGTCTAGTGTATGCAGCATTCGTCTGATTGTTCGGTAAAATCACTCCAGTTATTATGCGAGTGAAACTACCGAACAATCAGACCACCCCAGGAGCAAGTGTGCCTCCAATTACTGTTCACAACAATGTTGCAAATGGGTAATTGGCAATTCGTGCAGTATGTACTTTGTCCTCTGGGTGGCCGCCACTCGGGAGACGAACACGTGGCGGCGGCCATCTTAAACTCCCGAACAGCAGTGTTTTACCGTCGAGTGTCTGGAACCCAAATCAGACACTCGGTTAGACAAACACAGCTGAGACCTCCACACTGCCGCCAATTTGTGTAAAAACTACCGAACGGCTCCCCGTTCGGTAGAAAGAACCCCACGAACAAGGGGATTTACCTGAATCCTCCCCAGCTCTCATAACCCAAGCCATTTGTGTGTTTCATTCCCTTTTCTGTGACTGACCGCAGGGCCAAAATATATGGAACCTTTTTGGCTGTTAACTCCAGCGCGGTCTGTCTTTTTAGTACCTCCAGGAATTTCCCAAACCCCTGGTCCGATCTGGGTGATTTTTGGATATGTGTCTCACCCAGATCAGGGCTACCAGGGGATGTACAATTTAAAGGGGTACCCCTAGGTTTAGGGGTACATCCAGAAAACAAGGGGAACTGTGTCCTGCATAATGGGATTATGAGTGTGGGTGGCAACTCGTGTATGATTGGTGTATTGTATAATTACTGTAAATCCCTCCCTTGCATGGGAGAAAGCTTTAAAAGAAGGTTGTGTGATTAAAAGTTCAGTTCTGCTCCTGATGCTGTGTGTCGTCCAGTCATTGGGATTGATTTTGGGAGATTATTGGATTGTCTTGCCTGCTGGAATTATTGCCTTATGGATTTTTAATACTTGTTCCTGAGCCTCACTGGGATCTTGAGTGGAGATAACCTGTGGAACATCAGCTCTCCGCTACAGTGTGGTTGCGGTTTATGGAGGTGTGAACGGGGTTAATGAGCGGCACACTCCATATCTGGGTGGCAGGGCCGCCATCAGGGGGTGACAACCATAACGGTTGTCACAGGATCGGCTGCCCTGGGGGGCCCGGCCGCCCGGGCCCCACGTGTAGCACACGCTAATGGGGCCCATCGGGTGGCCCACTCACTTAGGGCCACTCGATGGGCCCTGTATCTTAAGGGGCCCGGTCAGCGCTGCGGCCGTGCAATAGCGTGACCGGGCCCCTTTAAAAAAATCTCAGCCGCAAAGTACTGCTGGGAGGAAGTGGCCATAACTTCCTCCCAGGTCCCTCCCCTCAGCGCCGCGCGGGAGGGAAGAAAGACAACCGCCACTGGAGCCACGCCGACTCCCATCAGCCACAGCCTTCCACCTGCAAAAAAAGGTAAGAAAAATTAGCTGTGTTTGTGTATGTTAGTATGTATCCATGTCAGAATGTATGTATGTCTGAGTGTATGTCAGAATGTCTGTATGTCTGTATGTCAGAATGTCTGTGTGTATGTCAGAATGTCTGTATGTATGTCAGTATGTCTGTATGTATGTCAGAATGTCTGTATGTCTGTGTGTATGTCAGAATGTCTGTGTGTATGTCAGAATGTCTGTATGCATGTCAGTATGTCAGTATGTCTGTATGTGTGTCAGAATGTCTGTATGTATGTCAGTATGTCTGTATGTATGTCAGAATGTCTGTATGTATGTCAGTATGTCTGTGTGTATGTCAGTATGTCTGTGTGTATGTCAGAATGTCTGTGTGTATGTCAGAATGTCTGTATGTATGTCAGAATGTCTGTATGTATGTCAGAATGTCTGTGTGTATGTCAGAATGTCTGTGTATGTCAGAATGTATGTATGTCAGAATGTATGTATGTCAGAATGTATGTATGTCAGAATGTATGTATGTCAGAATGTCTGTCTGTATGTATGTCAGAATGTCTGTGTATGTCAGTATGTCTGTGTGTATGTCAGAATGTCTCTATGTATGTCAGTATGTCTGTGTGTATGTCAGAATGTCTGTGTGTATGTCAGAATGTCTGTGTATGTCAGAATGTATGTATGTCAGAATGTCTGTCTGTGTGTATGTCAGAATGTCTGTGTATGTCAGTATGTCTGTGTGTATGTCAGAATGTCTGTGTGTATGTCAGTATGTCTGTATGTATGTCAGTATGTCTGTGTGTATGTCAGAATGTCTGTTTGTATGTCAGAATGTCTGTGTGTATGTCAGAATGTCTGTGTGTATATCAGAATGTCTGTGTATGTCAGAATGTCTCTGTATGTCAATATGTCTGTATGTATGTCAGAATGTCTGTATGTATGTCAGAATGTCTGTGTATGTCAGTATGTCTGTGTGTATGTCAATATGTCTGTGTGTATGTCAGTATGTCTGTGTGTATGTATATATGTATGTATGCCAGTATGAATGAATGTATGTCTGTGTGTATGTATGTCATGTTGGTGTATGCATGTGTAAGTCCTCATGCATGTGTGTCTGTCTGTATGTTAGTATGTGTCTATCTGTCATTATGTATGCCTGTGTGTCTGTATATGTGTGTATGTCTCAGTATGTGTGTGTCAGTACGTATGCCTATATGCATGTATTTCTGTTTCAGTATGTGTGTCTGTTAGTATGTATCTGTGTGTGTGTGTGTCTGTGTCCTTTTGTATCAGTGTGTGTTTTTGTGTCTGTGTGTGTGTATTCCTGTGGGCGGGATTTGGAGGCGGACCCTGTGGGCGGGATTGAAGGCGGGCCCCAGGGGGCCCAGACCCTGAGCTGAGTTAGGGGCCCCAAAATTTCTGGTGGCGGCCCTGCTGGGTGGTCTCTCGTTCGGTAGTTTGTTCGGTTGTCGAACAAAACCATGGGAACCACTTAAAGGAATGGATTTCGACAAACGGAGAGGTGAAACAGGGGAAAATGTAGGTTTCAAAGCAAGGAGATTATGTCTCGCACCGTTATTGCACATTCCAAACATAGGGGACAATGAGAAGGGGAAATGGGGGTACGGACAGCCTGGAACCGGTATAAGAATATGGTAGCATGGTCCATTCTGCTACAATATCACATAAAAAAATAACTATATATATATACACAAACATATAGATACATAATATATCCATATATACACAACCATATAAATACATAATATATACATAGCTATATATACACAAACATATAGATACATAATATATACACAGCTACATATACACAAACATATAGATACATAATATATCCATATATACACAGCTACATATACACAAACATATAGGTACATAATATATCAATATATACACAGCTACATATACACAAACATATAGATAGATAAAACATACACACAGATACACACGTATACAGGCAAACAGGCGTGCAAGTTACAAATATCTCCATCTACACACAGAGCACACTGACACTCACTTGGAGCTTTCTCATGCCATTTTTTTGGCTGGAGCAGTTATGCTAATTAAACCTGGGTTATCTGAAAGAGACGGACTGAAAATTCAAATGTTTTGTCCTCCTGATCTCAGTCATCAAACAGTTTGTTCCCGGCAAGCCATGCACGGCTCCACCAGCACCATAGAAACCCAACGTACAAGGGGCACTGGGTCATTTAATATGTACCTCCACAAATCTGCTTAACTGTGTGTCTGCTCCGGAACATTAAGATTTTGGTTTTTGTGTTGGTTCTCAATGGGCTAAAGTACTCAAATCTATGTTTGAGCGCAAATTAAAAAAGCAGGCTCACAATCAATGTTTTATCTTATTTACAAATATTTACACTCTGTTTGTTTCCTGCTGGAACGTCCCTCCATGTAAAGGAGCCAAAGAATGTGCGGAACCTAATTATCTAAGAAAATAAATTCACAGCATTTGAGTCATAAAAGGATGTTGTATTCCGTTAATTGATCCATTTTGTGCGTTTATATTCTCCATGTCATGTTCAACGTTACGTGAGAAGCACACTTTGCACCCGGTGCTGCATGGGTTCATTAAAGGGTTAATAACCTAAACAGTAAGATGTGCTAAAGGAGAAATACTGCAGGGTATTCACTAACATGAGAATTTAGACCAAACCAGAGTAGTCAATCCGGAAGCACAGCCCATCTATAGAATTTTTCCAGTTTGTCTATTTTCACCTTAAATTTTCAATTCACTGTGAATTCTCACTTTAGTAAATAACCCTGTAGTTGTTATTTCGTGGTCGAGATGACATTTTCATAATTTTGTGGTATAATTGGAAATCCCTTCAAACTTAGGTTTTCAACTTCTTTTGAAAAGTATGTGTGGCTTCAGTCTGGATTCAGCGCTCGTCACTCTGTTGAAACAGCTGTGGCCAAAGTATCCAATGATCTTATCACTGCTAAATCTCATGGCTACTACTCTATCCTAATTCACCTTGATCTTTCTGCTGCTTTCGACACTGTTGATCATCAACAGCTTCTTCTCATCCTCCGCAATATCGGTCTGCAAGATATTGCTCTCTCCTGGTGCTCCTCCTACCTCTCCCAGTGCTCTTTCAGTGTTTCTTTCTCTGGCTCTGCCGCTTCTCCCAAATCCCTCTCTGTTGGTGTTCCCCAAAGGTCTGTCCTTGGTCCCCTACTGTTCTCGATCTATACTGCCTCCCTTGGTAAACCCATCAGCTCCTTCGGCTTCCAGTACCATTTCTATGCGAATGACACGCAAATGTATCTGTCCTCTCCTGATTTTTCACCACACCTCTTGACTTGTGTTTCTGACTGCCTCTCTGCCTTTTCCAACTAGATGGCTGCTCATTTCCTTAAACTTAACTTATCCAAAACAGAACTTCTGGTCTTTGCTCCCTCAATTGTTGCTACTCCCTTGTCATTTTTCCTCCAAGTCACATGTGATACCATCAGCTCTACCTCACAGGTTCGCTACCTAGGTGTTCTCTTTGACTCCAACCTCTCCTTCAACTCTAATGTCCAACCAATCGCCAAATCCTGCCGCTTCCATCTCAAAAACATAGCGCGCATCTGCCCGTATTTAACACCTGATACAGTTAAGGTTCTTGTCCATGCCACTGTCCTCTCTTTCTTTGACTACTACAAACCACTTATCAGTGGTCTTATATGTTTCCAACTTGCCCCATTACAGTCTATTATGAATGCGGCCGTGAGGCTCCTCTTCCTGTCTGCCCACACCTCCCCCTCTGTCAGTCCCCACACTGGCTTCCCATAAGATATTGGGCTCAATTTAAGATCCTGGTCTACCGGAGAACTAGTCCTGACTTTTGTCCGCTGTGTCACCAAGAGTAGAAATCAGGAACAATATAATGCCAAGGAAATAGACCATATTCTCCCCAGTAACTGGAGTACAACTGACTTTATTCTGCCATACAGCTTTAAAGCACTGGCCCCTAGCATGGGGTTCTCACATCAAGAACACAGGGGTTTCTTACCAAGTGCCTTTGTGTTTGAGAGATAATCAAGCTCAAATTACGATCACTCAACTATCTCTAAAATACACAAACT
The DNA here is from genome assembly GCF_036172605.1 of Pelobates fuscus. Taxonomy (NCBI): domain Eukaryota; kingdom Metazoa; phylum Chordata; class Amphibia; order Anura; family Pelobatidae; genus Pelobates; species Pelobates fuscus. The sequence continues at coordinate 444,165,369 of NC_086318.1, read as the reverse complement.
TACATACATATTTTATAATACACCAAAAATACAAGAAAAGAAAACAGGAACCCCACAAAAATCATATCCCCAAAAAGTCCAGATCTGAGCGCACACCATATCCAAAAAGCGCACAGATCGGTTTGTTAGAAGAAAATTGCTGTTCAAATAAAGTTTTAACCGACCGGCCACAAGGTGATAGCCCAAAACAGTTCCAGAGGATTGGGCAGGATGGCCAGTCAGCTTTTGGGGTTTCCTGTCTAAACACCAACGAACACTCCCCTTGGCTACTATAGACTGAATGCTCCCCCCAGACGGTAGATACCTCCCAAACGTCGTTCGTCCAGATGGTCGGGAAGACCATGTGTTCAGGAGACAAAATGGCTATATGAATGGCGGCCATCCAGGGAAAGCACTCAAGCTGATGTGTCAAGTTGTTAATTTGTGGTTAACGACCAAGGGAGGTTGGTGTTCTCTGAAGCATAACAAGGGGGACCACACACCAGTCATTCGGGAGACGAACAAGGGGGTACAGACAACTGAACACAAGGGAATGGAGTCTGCTACACCTGGTACTTGCTTGAAAATCTCTACACAATGCTGCTCCAACCTACTTATCCTCTCCAATATACAAATTTGTCCCATCTAGGCCCCTACGATCTGCCAAAAACCTATGTCTAACCTCTGTTCGTACTCCTACCTCTGATGCTCGCCTTCAAGACTTCTCTAGGGTTTTTGTGTCACTATACCCCATTCCCTCTAGCATGTAAGCTCATTGAGCAGAGCCTCAATCCCTCTGTTACTGTGTCACTATACCCCACTCCCTCTAACATGTAAACTCACTGAGCAGGCCCTCTATCCCTCTGTCACTGTGTCACTATACCCCACTCCCTCTAGCATGTAAACTCACTGAGCAGGGCCCTCAATCCCTCTGTTACTGTGTCACTATACCCCACTCCCTCTAGCATGTAAACTCACTGAGCAGGGCCCTCAATCCCTCTGTTTCTGTGTCACTATACCCCACTGCCTCTAGCATGTAAGCTCATTGAGCAGAGCCTCAATCCCTCTGTTACTGTGTCACTATACCCCACTCCCTCTAGCATGTAAGCTCATTGAGGAGAGCCCTCAATCCCTCTGTTACTGTGTCTTGTCTGGTTGCAAATAAGTGTCTGTTAGTCCACCCATTGTACAGCGCTGTCGAATCTGTTGGCGCTTTATAAATAATAATAATAATATAATCCTCAATGGTGGAAAAACGATGTGGGACATGTAGTTCATAGCTGTGCATCCCGTCGCCGACCCATGGCTGCTTTACTTGGCTGCTCAACAACTCCTACCCCAATGACTAACCCTGGCTGCAATGCGTATCCTTTATTTTCACCTTCTTTAAAAATCAGAAATAAGGAGTTCACCCCTCCTTCTGACATTTACACTCAGCAATTTCTCAGAAATTGAATGTTTTGGGTCATTGTAGATCAATGAATCACCAGATGAACTGAGGTGAACCCAGGGTGGTCCGCTCATTTCTAGTCAAACACAATCTCTTACTAAACTAACAGGTCAGATGGAACTTTTACCACAAAGGTATATGTAAGCAGCATTTCCCAGAGCGGGGCGTTACTCCGACCGCTAGATAACTGGAACTCACGAGGTCAGGTTAAGGACACGTATCTCCCCTTCCCCACATGTGTGCACGGGGTATCATTGACCACCAGCACTCCACATGACCATCTCTGAAAATGTACCACAGGGTATGGGTTAATATATTAGGTTATATTGGTAATGACTTACTGCAGATGTTTGTGAACCAAATTAACCATCATGCTTACATAGCCATTAGCTAGTAATTGTGCCCACTGCACTGGATAAAAGGTTAAAGGATTCCCAATCCCAGGGTCTTAGAGTACCTCTCTTCCTATGGCACAGGTTCAGGCAGTGCCCACATCTCTTGGCATTAGATGTATTAATCCACGGCCTTCCAGCAGTAAGATAATAGTGAGACTATTGCCATGATCTATTCTGATTATTAGAGAACGGGGGTAACTACCATTTATTTCTCCCCTCTGGTGTATCAGTAAGTGAGGGAACAGAGCAGGAACAACCTGTTATACATGTTTTCATTTTTATACCAATCTTGAACTTTAGGAAAAAGAAGTCAAAATTATGAGGCATTTCTTTCTATTGGAAAACATTTTCAATTCCAAATCACCAAATCCCATTCCAGGCACCAAATCCTATTCCTCATACTAAATCCTATTCCTGGCACCAAATCCCATTACAGGCACCCAATCCCATTCCAGGCACCAAATCCCATTCCTGGCACCAAATCCCATTCCAGGCACCAAATCCTATTCCTCATACTAAATCCTACTCCTGGCACCAAATACCATTACAGGCACCCAATCCCATTCCAGGCACCAAATCCTATTTCTGGCACCAAATCCTATTCCTGGCACCAAATCCCATTCCAGGCACCAAATCCCATTCCAGGCACCAAATCCTATTCCTGGCAACAAATCCCATTCCATGCACCAAATCCTATTCCTGGCAACAAATCCCATTCCAGGCACCAAATTCTATTCTTGGCAACAAATCCCATTCCTGGCACCAAATCCCATTCCAGGCAACAAATCCCATTCCAGGCACTAAATTCTATTCCTGGCAACAAATCCCATTCCTGGCAACAAATCCTATTCCTGGCACCAAATCCCATTCCAGGCACCAAATCCTATTTCTGGAAACAAATCCTATTCCTGGCACTAAATCCTATTCTTGGCAACAAATCCCATTCCAGGCACCAAATCCTATTCCTGGCACCAAATCCTATTCCTGGCACCAAATCCCATTCCAGACACCAAATCCTATTCCTGGTACCAAATCCCATTCCAGACACCAAATCCTATTCCTGGCAACAAATCCTATTCCTGGCACAAAATCCCATTTGCAGCACCAAATCCAATTCCAGGCACCAAATCCCATTTTGGCAACAAATCCTATTCCTGGAAACAAATCCTATTCCAGGTACCAAATCCCATTCCTGGCAACAAATCCCATTCCTGGCACCAAATCCTATTCCTGGCAACAAATTATATTCCTGGCACCAAATCAAATTCTTGGCACCAAATCCCATTCCTGGCACCAAATCCTATTCCTAGCACCAAATCCTATTCCTGACACCAAATCCTATTCCTGACACCAAATCCCATTCCTGGCACTGTGGCGAAAGTAACCTCGCCAGTGGTTCTTGAAGGGGCCTGGTTGCCAGCCTCCTGCCCAGTGACTGTAATAGACTTTGTTTAAAAACACTGTTTGTGCCCTTTTGGACTGTTACAGTAACACTTCAAACTCCCAAAGTGATTCGAAGCAGCACTTTGAACTCCCGAACGGTCAAAGTAGTTCGAAGCGGCATTTGAACACGTGGCAGCGGCCATCTTAACCACAAACACTGCTAACCATTTACCTTCCATGGATGTTCAGCTATTCAAATGGAAGTTGAACAGTGTTTGGTAAGAATAAACTCCCAAAGGAGAGACATAACCTGAGTGCCATACGAACTTTCTACATTCCGAATTTTAGATGTTACTTCGAATCCCCGAAGTAGACTGACCACTCATCCTAATTCTCTGGACATGTTTTCGGCATGGAACCCTGTGTGCAGTCAGTCAAAATGTGACTTCCAGGAAATTCCTGAACCCCTGAACTTATTTTTGAATATGTTGGTCACCCAGATCAGGGCTATCAGGGGATTTAACATTTGTGGGGATATTATGTGTTTTGGGGGTACTTTTTTTTTTTTTTTTTAGAAATTATCTCCCAGGCAGAGGGGAGGGATTGTATGCTGTGTGTGGGAGTGTTGTGCCTTGTAACCTTATTGTTATTGGTCTGTGACCTTGTCCTGTAATCTCCAACATTGTCCATGTAGGTGTCCCCCTTGCATGGGGATTGTCACCATTAAAATATGTTCCTGCTTACCCTCAACACAAAGCCTCGTCTCGTGATTGAGAGAACCGCTATACCTGCTATAATTCCTGCTCTTGGGACTGTTCTTTGGAGTGTTATAATAACAAGCTCTTATAAGAGCTGTTCCTGCTGCACTCTCTGGAGTAGGAGAGGTCTGCCCACTGGAAGCTGGACGCTGACCAAATCCCATTCCTGGCACCAAATCCCATTCCTTGCACCAAATCCCATTCCTTGCACCAAATCCCATTCTTGGCATTTGGATTATGCTGTGTGACTTCTCTAGAAGATTATATCTTGTAAGATCTCTGTGCACATGGATCCCTTGTATGACAAGCTGTTATTGAGCTTGCCATCACTTTATCGCTGGTCTCTTCACGATGCTGTGTTTGTCAATGAGCTCAGCCTGAGACCTTCCTTTGTCTTCCTCTGTTTGTCTCTCTTATTATCTTTAAAACTACAAGAGACAAGGAAGCTGCCTGTCTGTCTGGCATTCATAGGATAAGTAGAAATTTGATGAATTCAGGAGATTCACTATGTTCACCATGTTATTCAATGTTAACCCTTTGATTGCCGGGTGATGCCCAAGCCGATATGACCCACTACATTGTATGACCTGACGTAATCATATAAGCAGCAAGTTAAACTGAGTAACAAGAGATTCATGACTTCTGACCATCAGAAACATGATTAAAATATATAAACAAGTTGTGAAATTCAGCAATGACAGAAAAACGGGTTCTCTTTCTCAGAATTTCCTACAATTAATCGCTGAAAGGAACGCAGAATCCAGTATGTCCATTGAAGGCCATTAAATGGCAATCTAGGCACTATTACCACTTCATCTAATTAAAGTAGTTATGGTGTCTCTAGTCCCCTCTATTAAATGTAAACCATTTTCCAATGTTTTAAAGCTGAACAAGGGTTTCCAGCACCCAGAGCCTGGCCCCATTTAAAAAAGTTTAACACTAAACAGAAGTACTGCATCAAGACACTATACACTAATCGCCACAACATTAAAGCCACCAGCCTAATATCATGTAGGTCCCCCTCATACTGCCAAAACAGCTCTGAGGCATTGAGGCATGGACTATAAGATTTTAAGTCCTGCATGTTGCAGGGTGGGACACCTGTGAATGAGATTTGTTTTTCTAGCACATTCTACGGATTGAGATTGGGGGAATTTTGAAGGCCAAGGCAACATCTTGAACTTATTGTCCTGAACAATTTTGGCAGTGTGGAAAGGGGTATTATCCTGCTGAAAGAAGCCACTGCCATCAGTGAACAGCATTGCCATGAAGGGGGTTTATGTGGTCTGCAACAATATTTAGGTAGGTGGTACATATCAAAGTAACATCCACATGAATGCCCAGACTCAAGGTTTCCCAGCAGAATATTTCCCAGAGCATAACACTGCTTCCGCTGGCCTGAACTAAAAGAAAATGTGATTCATCAGACCAGGCAACCTTCTTCCATTTCTCCATGGTCCAGTTCTGACGCTCATGTCGTCATTGAAGGTGCTTTTGGTGGTGCACAGAAGTCATCATGGAGGCTCTGACCAGTCTATGGTTTTCACAGCCCCGTACTCAGCAAACTGCGATGCACTGTGTGTTCTGACACCAGGCCCGGACTGGCCATCGGGCATACCGGGCAAATGCCCGGTGGGCCGCGATGGCCGGGGGGCCGAGGCCGGCAGGGGAGATCACAGGATCTCCCCTGCCAGCCCCTGCAGGGCCAGCGCTATCCGAGCGCCGGCCCTGCTGTGTGTCTCCATGGGCCGGTGGGGAGATAAAAGATCTCCCTCACCGGCCCACAGGTACTGAGATGCGGCCGCCGGCAGGGGAGGAAGGGAGGCAGGAGACAGACCGGCGGAGCTCTATCCAGCAGCTCCGCCGGGTCCTCTCGCGAGGTCTGAGCGTTGCCGCGGTTACCGGTTACCGCAGCAACGCTCAGATCTCGCGAGAGTGAACTCTAGCCGGCAGGTTAGAGTTCACTCTCACCACTGGACCACCAGGGAAGGATTGCAGCACCCTCCATCGCAGCATGGCACCCCACCCACAGGCAGAATGGATCCCCCCTCCCCTCCCAGGATAAAGGTAAGAAGGGAGGGGGGGATATAACTTTTTTTTTTTTTTTAATTATTAATAAAAAAAATATTGAAATTTAAATAAAAAATCACACTAACAGCCCCCTCACACACACACACACACACGCACACATAACCCCCAGACACACACAGCACCCAAACACACACAGCACCCCCAGACACACATCACACACAGCACCCCCAGACACACATCACACACAGCACCCACAGCACCCTGACACACACAGCACCCAGACACACACAGCACCCAGACACACACAGCACCCAGACACACACAGCACCCAGACACACACAGCACCCAGACACACACAGCACCCTGACACACACAGCACCCAGACACACACAGCACCCTGACACACACAGCACCCTGACACACACAGCACCCTGACACACACAGCGCCCCGAGACACACACAGCACCCAGACACACACAGCACCCAGACACACACAGCACCCAGACACACACAGCACCCAGACACACACAGCACCTCCAGACACACACAGCACCTCCAGACACACACAGCACCCTGACACACACAGCACCCTGACACACACAGCACCCTGACACACACAGCACCCTGACACACACAGCACCCTGACACACACAGCGCCCCCAGACACACACAGCGCCCCAAGACACACACAGCACCCAGACACACACAGCACCCCCAGACACACATCAACCCCAGACACACATCACCCCCAGCACCCCCAGACACACACAGCACTCCCAGACACACACAGCACCCCCAGACACACACAGCACCCCCAGACACACACAGCACCCAAACACTCACAGCGCCCCCAGACACACACAGCGCCCCGAGACACACACAGCACGCAGACACACACAGCACCCCCAGACACACATCATCCCCAGACACACATCACACACAGCACCCCCAGACACACACAACACCCCCAGACACACACAGCACCCAAACACTCACAGCGCACCCAAACACTCACAGCGCACCCAGACACACAGCGCACCCAGACACACAGCGCACCCAGACACACAGCGCAACCAGACACACAGCGCACCCAGACACACACAGCACCCTCAGACACACAGCACCCTCACTCACACAGCACCCTCACTCACACACAGCACCCTCAGACAGACAGCACCCTCGCTCACACACACACATATATATATATATATATATACATATATATATATATATATATATATAAAATATATAAAATAACCCTCAGTGAGTTAACAGACAAAGAAAATTAGAAACCTAGAATGTGACGGCAGATAAAAACACCCTCACACACAGCACCCCTCTTACATACACACACACTGCGCCCCTCACACATACAATACGTCCAAACATATACATATATATATACATATATATATATATATATATATATATACACACACTACAGCACCCCTCACACTGCACCACTACACACATTACGCTCCAGATACACGCTAGATCCCTTACCCTATATGCACTCTTAATCCTCTATACACACACACACACACACAATCTCCTATACACACTAGATCTCCTACACACCCGCTCTACAACCCCTACACACACTACGTCACCTATACACACACACACTACAGCCAGTAGGCACACACTCGCTACATCCCCTATAACACTATGCCCCCTATACACACACTCTCTACAGCCCCTAGCCACACATATTACATCACAATCACAAATTAAATTGACCTATTTACACAATACCACACCACACTCTACACACACGCAATCCCACAAGCAGGCTCCAAACACATGCATCATACACTTTCCTGGCCCTTTTGTCCTCTGGTATCCCACTTGTGGAGACACCAGAGACAATTTGAAAGCAAACACAGCGCAAGCATGTTATTACATTTTCTTGCGCTGCGCAGAACAAATACAGGGCCTTTTTCTAATGCCAGAGCTCTTCAGCGGGGCTCTGCGCATTGAACCAACTTGCTCACTTTGAGAGGGGGCGTGCTTGTCATTAGTGATGACAAAACACACCCTCTCTGGCCCCGCCCCCTTCTTAGGGGGCCGCTCTGATTGAAAAATGCCCGGGCCTAATTTTGTTCCCAGTCCGGCCCTATCTGACACCTTTCGATCAGGCTGCATTAGGTTTTTCAACAATTTGATTTACAGTAGCTCTTCTGTTTAATTGGACCAGACGGATTAGTCTTTTCCGTCCCCACATGGATCAATGAGCATTGGGCACCCATGACCCTGACACCGGTTGTCCTTCCTTGCACTACTTTTAGTTGATTCTAACCACTGCATTGCAGGAACAACTCACAAAACTTGCCGTTTTAGAGATGCTTTGACCCAGTCATCCTGCCATCACTTTATATCAGGTAGAGAATATTTTCTCTGCTGGCCGGAACGATTTAGAAAGTTAGATAACTTAATTCTGATAATGTTCTTTCAATCTAGTTTTCTTGTGTGACAGAACCATCCGTCTGTCTATTTCTTTGGTGGATTCGGCTATTTTGTGCCATCCGTCTAAATGACTGATTTGATATATTATGAAGCATGTTTTACCGTTCCAGCCTGTTTCCAGCCGTTCACATCATTTTGCACGAACTCCATGTATAACATATAGGTGGCCGCCATTTCGGGACTTTTGCACGTGTTCGCGGCCATCTTGCGTGCGAACAGCGGTGTTTGCCTGTGAACGCATGGAACTAAAAACGGATACACAAACAGGCGAACACCGCTGAGACCTCCATGCGCCCAGAAATTCGTGCTGGAACTACCGAACGACGGGCCATTCGGTAGTTACACGTAATCAGCTATGGGGAATCCAGCGAACTCGGAGATAGTTGTGGATGATGAGAATTTCATATAGTTTTAACAGGCGAACGGAGACCGACTGCAGGGCCAAAACTTGTGGAACTCTTTTCGGCTAGAAAATCCGTGCAGTCGGTCAAAACTCCCGAACCCCACAACCGAATGGGCTGGAATTTGGACAGAGTGTTCCCCTAACCAAGACCTTTCAAGCGGTGCTGGACTTAAAGGTGTACCCCCTGTTTTTGGGGTACATCCAGAACTGGGGTAAAATATTGTACGTTATAATTGTGTTATGTGTTTATCTGAGGGGAGGAGACGTGGGGGTGTTACCCTGTGTATAATTGGTTGTTTTCATCCTCCCCCTGGGAGTGTCCTGTGTGTGCCTTTTCCTAATAAAAAGCAGGCTGGGTGTTCCAGTCCTCAGATCTTGTTTGACCCTCAACACGGATCTTCAGTCTCGTTATTGGGGGGATTCTTATTCACGCTTAAGGACTATTTATGGGAAACTTATGCCGCTTGGGTGATATCGTTATTCGGTTGTTAGCGGCAGTTCGTGGAGTTCGGTTCGGGAACCTGAGTACATTCACGGATCCCGTTCGGGAGATTACCGCTTCCCCTGGTTATGGGTCGTGGATTATACATTATACGAACAAAGACTTGATACGGTGAGAGGGGAAGGTGGACTAAACGGCGATTTACTTATTAAGACAAAAGGTGTCTTAACAACTGATGGCAAGCGACGGGATGAATCCCACAACACAGAAGGAAAGAAATGCAGTATGAACAGTTAAGACGTGCTACTCTTAAGGACATAATAGAACGCCGAGGTCGATCAGCAAGCAATTTAAAGAAACGTGAAATTATTGCTTTGCTAAGGGAAATGGATGCAACACAGGGAACGGAGAGAGCTAATGTGCCCAGCAGTTTGGATCTAACACCCGAGGAAATACAATTTAACCGGGCAGTGCAAATAAGGCTGGCACACTTTGGCCCCAACCCCTCAGCAGACATTGTGGAACGTGTGCAAGCCGCAGTAGCAGCACACCAAGCGCTCCAAGGAAGAGGAGCTGCAGCAGCAGAGGTACCCAATAACGATTCCGGAAGGAAAAAGGTACCCTTTGCTGCATTTAAAATTTTTATTGAAAATGAAGGAGAGATCGATGGGTTCCTGGCCGATTTTGAGAGGCAGTGTGCCCTACACCAGGTACCCACAGATCAATGGGTCACCATCCTCTCTGGGAAATTATCCGGCCGGGCTAGTGACGCATTTCGGGCCATCCCAGAGGAGGAGATCACCAGCTACCGGGCAGTGAAGGATGCGCTCCTAGCCAGGTATGCGGTGACCCCAGAAGTTTACAGACGGCGCTTCAGGGAAACCAACAAGCAGGTTGGCGATTCTTATGTAGAATGGGCTTGCAGAGTTCACCGTACTGCAGCCCACTGGATGGCAGGATGCCAAGCAGTATCGGGAGAGGAGGTGCTGCAGGTATTTTTACTGGAACATTGCTTCGATAGATTGCCTGCCGGGGTCCGGGAGTGGGTCAGAGATAGAAAACCCTCTACCCTACACGAGGCGGCCCGGTTGGCAGATGAATATACTGATGCTCGCAAACTGGACAATACTGTTATTAAAGTCCCGACCAGAGTGGAATACCGACCAGCAGCCCCTCCGATTCCAACAGCATACCAACCCCCAGTGCATCGCACCCCAGCAGTACCACCGACCAATAATTATGTGCAGCCATCCAAGTTTAATGCCAGGGATTATTCCCAACCCATCCGGTGCTTTCTGTGCAAACAGTTGGGACACAAACGCCCGGAGTGTCCGCTGAACAACGCCAACCAAGCTCAGTCCTGGAGGAGACCAGCCAACGCGAATCAGCGCCCGCCACAACCTGCTGCTCACTGTGTAGAGCAGGAGGAATTCTGGGGCATCTTGCACGAAGCCGACCCGGTGCAAGCAGCCCATCAGGACAATCGCCAGCAACACCGGCAGACTGTGAAACTGAATGGCCGAGTGGTAAATGGACTTAGAGACACAGGAGCCACAATGACACTGCTCCAAAAGAACTTAGTCTCAGAGCACCAGCACACAGGAGACACAGTGGCCGTGAGGGTAGCAGGGGGAGCCGTATTCCGGTTACCTGTTGCCCGTGTTCACCTGGATTGGGGAGTGGGCGCTAGACACGTAGATGTTGGAGTCATGAAAGACTTGCCCGCTGATGTACTTCTTGGGAATGATTTGGCCCCTTTGGTTTCGGCCTATGCTCCGATGGGCCCCTTGGACGTTAACCCAGTGACTACTCGTTCTCAGACCCGTGCCTCTGGAACCAGCCCACCTGCTGAGGAGACCCAGGTAAGACCCTTTTCCCCGACTGATACCTTAGCTCAGACCCCCTTACGTTGGGATTCCCCAGAGGAGTTTGGGAGGGAAACCCGGGCAGATCCGACCCTTCAAAAGTACAGGGACAGAGCAGATGCTGGAGAGGAAGGGATAGACGGGGAACAGTATAAGTGGGTGGGGGACAGGCTATAGAGATTCCCGAAACCTTCCCAAAAGAAGATAGCCCCTCCGCAGAATCACCAGCTGGTGGTGCTCGCAAAATACCGGCAGGAGCTTCTGCGGATAGGGCACGATGTCCCGTTAGCAGGACATCTAGGGTCCCGCCGCACGGCCTATAGGATCTCCCAGAATTTATTTTGGCCCAACTTCAACCAGGCTGTGCGGATGTATTGTAGTACTTGTGACACATGTCAACGGGTAGGAAAGCGGGGGGACCACCCTAAGGCTAAACTATCATCGATGCCTATTATAGGGGAGCCCTTTTCCCGCATAGCTGTTGACATTGTGGGTCCACTGGCCAGGGTTAGTCCATCAGGCAAGAAGTATATTCTTACTGTGGTGGACTATGCCACTCGCTATCCAGAGGCAGTAGCACTGTCTAATATAGAGGCAGAGACGATTGCTGATGCCCTGGTTAGGATTTTTACCAGGGTTGGGTTCCCTAAGGAGATTCTCTCCGACCAGGGAACCCAATTTACTGCAGTGCTCACCCAGCAGCTGTGGAAAGTGTGTGGCATTAAACCCTTGCTTAGCTCGCCTTACCATCCACAGACTAACGGTCTCTGCGAGCGTTTTAACGGTACCCTCAAACAGATGCTGAGGACCTTTACAGACACTTGCAGGGACTGGGAGAGATTCCTGCCTCACCTGCTGTTTTCATACCGGGAGGTGCCCCAGGAATCTACTGTGTTCTCCCCTTTTGAGTTACTGTATGGGAGACGGGTCCGCGGACCCCTAGATCTCATCCGGGGACACTGGGAGGGGGAGACTGAGCAAGAAGGGACCCCCATAGTGCCATATGTTCTGGAACTCCGGGACCGCATGGAGAAACTGTCCCTGATGGTAAGGGAGAATCTCCAGGCGGCCCAGGGGAGACAGAAAAGATGGTACGATCAGGGTGCCCGACAGCGAGCCTTCCAGGTGGGGCAAAAGGTATTAGTGCTCAAACCTGTGAAGGCCAACAAGATGCAAGCATCTTGGCAAGGCCCGTACAAAATAGTAGCGCAGATCTGCGATACTACCTATTTGATAGCCAGCTGTTCAGACGAGAGGGTCCAGAGATCCTTTCATGTGAACATGCTGAAAGAGTATCAAGAACGACCTGAGAACATTGCAGCCGTATGTGCCCAGCTACAGATGACCCTGAGAATTTGCCTCTTCCTGATCTGTTAGAGAGGGACCCCCAGACTGACCTCACCTCCCTCGTACAGTTAGGAGACAGGTTAAACCCCACAGAAAGGGTACAAGCGAAACAGTTGTTGTGGGAGAAACAAGCAACTTTCTCCCAGGAGCCAGGTTACACCCACCTCACTGTACACAAGGTAGAGACCCCTGGACAGACCCCCTTACGACAGCCGCCTTACCGTATCCCTGAAGCAGTCCGAGATGGAATGCGGAAGGAGATACAGGAGATGACCCAGCTTGGGGTCATCGAACCCTCTGACAGCCCTTGGGCTTCGCCTGTAGTCCTAGTACCTAAGAAAGATGGGACCACCCGGTTCTGTGTGGACTACAGGCGACTCAACGAGCGGACCACCACTGACGCCTACCCAATGCCCCGGGTAGATGAATTACTAGATCGTATTGCCAGGGGACGTTATCTGACCACCATAGACCTATGTAAGGGCTACTGGCAGATTCCCCTGGCCGAGGATGCTATCCCCAAGTCGGCATTCATCACCCCATTTGGCCTGTACCAATTTAAGGTCATGCCTTTTGGGATGAAGAATGCCCCGGCTACCTTCCAACGGATGGTGGATAGACTCCTGGATGGCTTCCAAGAATTTGCCTGTGCATACTTGGACGACATAGCGATCTACAGTGGGTTCTGGGAGGAACACCTGGTACACATAGGGGTGGTACTGGATAAGATTCGGGCCGCCGGCCTGACATTGAAGCCAGAAAAGTGCCATGTAGGTATGGCAGAAGTACAGTACCTGGGTCACCGAGTGGGATGTGGGAACCAGAGACCAGAGCCCGCCAAAGTGGAAGCGGTGGCTAACTGGCCCACACCCACTACTAAGACCCAGGTATTGGCCTTCTTGGGGACAGCAGGGTACTACCGATGTTTCGTTCCTGACTACAGCTCTATTGCTAAGCCCCTGACAGACCTGACGAAAAAGAATTTGCCTAAGCAGGTCCTGTGGTCCCCGGCTTGTGAAGCTGCGTTCCAGGCACTGAAACAAGCTCTCGTGAATGCCCCTATCTTGGCTGCCCCAGTCCCTAACAAACGCTTTCTCGTTCACACAGATGCTTCCATGTATGGACTGGGGGCTGTGTTAAGCCAAGTTGGGGAAGATGGAGGAGAGCATCCTGTCGCATACCTCAGCCGAAAATTACTACCCAGAGAAGTGAGTTATGCGGCAGTTGAGAAAGAATGTTTAGCCCTAGTCTGGGCATTGAAAAAGTTAAGTCCCTACTTGTATGGGCAAGAGTTTTCCCTTGTAACGGATCATAACCCCCTCGTTTGGCTTAACCGGGTCTCAGGCGACAATGGGAGACTGCTAAGATGGAGCTTGGCATTGCAACCTTACAACTTTACTATTAGCTACAGACCCGGTAAGCTGAACGGAAATGCGGATGGCTTATCCCGGCAAACAGACATATCCACCACCTCTTAGTCCGGGCATCCCCAAGTTGACCCGCCACAGGGTCAAGTCGGGTCTGCCGGAGTGTTCCACAAGGGGGGAGCCGTGTGACAGAACCATCCGTCTGTCTATTTCTTTGGTGGATTCGGCTATTTTGTGCCATCCGTCTAAATGACTGATTTGATATATTATGAAGCATGTTTTACCGTTCCAGCCTGTTTCCAGCCGTTCGCATCATTTCGCACGAACTCCATGTATAACATATAGGTGGCCGCCATTTCGGGACTTTTGCACGTGTTCGCGGCCATCTTGCGTGCGAACAGCGGTGTTTGCCTGTGAACGCATGGAACTAAAAACGGATACACAAACAGGCCTCCATGCGCCCAGAAATTCGTGCTGGAACTACCGAACGACGGGCCATTCGGTAGTTACACGTAATCAGCTATGGGGAACCCAGCAAACTCGGAGATAGTTGTGGATGATGAGAATTTCGTATAGTTTTAACAGGCGAACGGAGACCGACTGCAGGGCCAAAACTTGTGGAACTCTTTTCGGCTAGAAAATCCGTGCAGTCGGTCAAAACTTCAAACATCCATAACTCCCGAACCCCACAACCGAATGGGCTGGAATTTGGACAGAGTGTTCCCCTAACCAAGACCTTTCAAGCGGTGCTGGACTTAAAGGTGTACCCCCTGTTTTTGGGGTACATCCAGAACTGGGGTAAAATATTGTACGTTATAATTGTGTTATGTGTTTATCTGAGGGGAGGAGACGTGGGGGTGTTACCCTGTGTATAATTGGTTGTTTTCATCCTCCCCCTGGGAGTGTCCTGTGTGTGCCTTTTCCTAATAAAAAGCAGGATGGGTGTTCCAGTCCTCAGATCTTGTTTGACGCTCAACACGGAGCTTCAGTCTCGTTATTGGGGGGATTCTTATTCACGCTTAAGGACTATTTATGGGAAACTTATGCCGCTTGGTGGATATCGTTATTCGGTTGTTAGCTCAGTTCGGGAACCTGAGTACATTCACGGATCCCGTTCGGGAGATTACCGCTTCCCCTGGTTATGGGTCGTGGATTATACATTATACGAACAAAGACTTGATACGGTGAGAGGGGAAGGTGGACTAAACGGCGATTTACTTATTAAGACAAAAGGTGTCTTAACATCTTGTGTTGACATAATCGTGAAACTTGGCTCTCCTTTCGTTGACATCTTGATGACATTATTCTCACTAATACAGCACAGTAATGTTCTTTAATCTTCCAAATTTCATATGATCTATTTGTCTGAAAAGTGGGTTCTCACCACCAATTTTATTATTTTAGTGTCATTTAATACTTTACTGTTTAATAAACACTGGTAGACATTAGTCTTCCAGAATTAAAACAGGTTAATAAAGCCATTGATTAAATATATACATTTTTATAAACTGCTTTGTATTAGGACACAGTTTTCGGGCAGCTATAGTGCATGTGATTATTGTAAGACATGGTATGTGAAAATTTCTCTTTGATTTTGAAACTAGTTTGTATAAGTCTTTGGGCAGTGACACTTTGTGTTCTGCGTTTCCTACACCACCAGCCCAGTGAAAGACTCTTTTTAAGAAAATGCTAAAATTAGTTTTTAAGATTAAGAGACAATCCTTCTGCCTTCAATGCAAAGTTAAAGCCATTTGTCTTTCATTGTTCCAGGTCATTCCCGTTCTAGACAAATATTTGTCTTAACAATTCCATGCATTTTCCTCACATCTCCCTTTATGTGACTTTTATTAGGCCAGAGTCGGGCTTAATGTTGGCAAATATTACTTCTTGGATGCTTTGAATTAAGGATCTGAATGTCTGAATAGCAGGGCTGCATTCTACAGCCGAGGGCGTGTTAATCCTATGGCAACAGAGGCTAACACATGCCATGGCTAGATATGAATCTATCAGTGTGACATACCCCGGGTTCAGAGACTATGGCTTTACCAGCAAGATACGATAAACCATTAGGCTTACGGCAACATCACGTAGATGAGGCTGTTTATCAAAAGGTTCAAGTCTAACAACTTGCACCAAAAGGATTCCAGACAGAGTCCTGGTGAAACAAACGGTAAAAAACAGACATATTTTGATGCTTGCCTTTTGCTTCAAGTGTACACATAGACAGACGGCAATAGAAAGCTATCTGTTACCCCACAGATCCGTGTGTGACAAGTGCTTCATAACAAGAGATTTTAGACACAAAATGAGTTAAATAGGATTTGTGTCCTGGGTATGTATTTCTTGTGATTCTGGTTCCCTCTAAAAGAAAGTGTTTTGAAGCTATGAATGAATAAAGAAAACGATGTCTGATATGTTAAATTTTGATTTGTTATGATTATTTATAAAGCGCCAACAAGTTCCGTAGCGCTGTACAATGGGTGGACTAATAGACACGTATTTGTCACCAGACGACTTGGACGCACAGGAACAGAGGGATTGAGGCCCTGCTCAGTGAGTTTACATGTTAGAGGGAGTGGGGTATAGTAACAGTAACAGAGGGATTGAGGGCCCTGCTCAGTGAATTTACATGTTAGAGGGAGTGGGGTATAGTGACACAGTAACAGAGGGATTGAGGCCCTGCTCAGTGAGTTTATATGCTAGAGGGAGTGGGGTATAGTGACAGTAACAGAGGGATTAAGGGCCTGCTCAGTGAGTTTATATGTTAGAGGGAGTGGGGTATAATGACACAGTAACAGAGGGATTTTAGGGCCCTGCTCAGTGAGTTTATATGCTAGAGGGAGTGGGGTATAGTGACAGTAACAGAGGGATTGAGGGCCCTGCTCAGTGAGTTTATATGTTAGAGGGAGTGGGGTATAGTGACACAGTAACAGAGGGATTGAGGGCCCTGCTCAGTGAGCTTCCATGTTAGAGGGAGTGGGGTACAGTGACACAGTAACAGAGGGATTGAGGGCCCTGCTCAGTGAGTTTATATGTTAGAGGGAGTGGGGTATAGTGACACAGTAACAGAGGGATTGAGGGCCCTGCTCAGTGAGTTTACATGTTAGAGGGAGTGGGGTATAGTCACACAGTAACAGAGGGATTGAGGGCCCTGCTCAGTGAGTTTACATGTTAGAGGGAGTGGGGTATAGTAACACAGTAACAGAGGCATTGAGGGCCCTGCTCAGTGAGTTTACATGCTAGAGGGAGTGGGGTATAGTGACACAGTAACAGAGGGATTGAGGGCCCTGCTCAGTGAGGTTACATGTTAGAGGGAGTGGGGTATAGTGACAGTAACAGAGGGACTGGGGGCCTGCTCAGTGAGCTTACATGTTAGAGGGAGTGGGGTATAGTGACACAGTAACAGAGGGATTGAGGGCCTGCTCAGTGAGTTTACATGTTAGAGGGAGTGGGGTATAGTGACACAGTAACAGAGGGATTGAGGTTACATGTTAGAGGGAGTGGGGTATAGTGACACAGTAACAGAGGGATTGAGGGCCCTGCTCAGTGAGTTTACATGTTAGAGGGAGTGGGGTATAGTGACAGTAACAGAGGGATTGAGGCCCTGCTCAGTGAGCTTACATGTTAGAGGGAGTGGGGTATAGTGACACAGTAACAGAGGGATTGAGGGCCCTGCTCAGTGAGTTTACATGTTAGAGGGAGTGGGGTATAATGACACAGTAACAGAGGGATTGAGGGCCCTGCTCAGTGAGTTTACATGTTAGAGGGAGTGGGGTATAGTGACACAGTAACAGAGGGATTGGGGGCCTTGCTCAGTGAGTTTACATGTTAGAGGGAGTGGGGTATAGTGACACAGTAACAGAGGGATTGAGGGCCCTGCTCAGTGAGTTTACATGTTAGAGGCAGTGGGGTATAGTGACAGTAACAGAGGGATTGAGGGCCCTGCTCAGTGAGTTTACATGTTAGAGGGAGTGGGGTATAGTGACACAGTAACAGAGGGATTGAGGGCCCTGCTCAGTGAGTTTACATGTTAGAGGCAGTGGGGTATAGTGACAGTAACAGAGGGATTGAGGGCCTGCTCAGTGAGTTTACATGTTAGAGGGAGTGGGGTATAGTGACACAGTAACAGAGGGATTGAGGTCCTGCTCAGTGAGTTTACATGTTAGAGAGAGTGGGGTATAGTGACACAGTAACAGAGGGATTGTGGGCCCTGCTTAGTGAGTTTACATGTTAGAGGGAGTGGGGTATAGTGACACAGTAACAGAGGGATTGAGGGCCTGCTCAGTGAGTTTACATGCTAGAGGGAGTTGGGTATAGTGACACAGTAACAGAGGGATTGAGGGCCCTGCTCAGTGAGTTTACATGTTAGAGGGAGTGGGGTATAGTGACACAGTAACAGAGGGATTGAGGGCCCTGCTCAGTGAGTTTACATGTTAGAGGGAGTGGGGTATACTGACACAGTAACAGAGGGGTTGAGGGCCCTGCTCAGTGAGTTTACATGTTAGAGGGAGTGGGGTATACTGACACAGTAACAGAGGGATTGAGGCCCTGCTCAGTGAGCTTACATGTTAGAGGGAGTGGGGTATAGTGACACAGTAACAGAGGGATTGAGGGCCCTGCTCAGTGAGTTTACATGTTAGAGGCAGTGGGGTATAGTGACAGTAACAGAGGGATTGAGGGCCTGCTCAGTGAGTTTACATGTTAGAGGGAGTGGGGTATAGTGACACAGTAACAGAGGGATTGAGGTCCTGCTCAGTGAGTTTACATGTTAGAGAGAGTGGGGTATAGTGACACAGTAACAGAGGGATTGTGGGCCCTGCTTAGTGAGTTTACATGTTAGAGGGAGTGGGGTATAGTGACACAGTAACAGAGGGATTGAGGGCCTGCTCAGTGAGTTTACATGCTAGAGGGAGTTGGGTATAGTGACACAGTAACAGAGGGATTGAGGGCCCTGCTCAGTGAGTTTACATGTTAGAGGGAGTGGGGTATAGTGACACAGTAACAGAGGGATTGAGGGCCCTGCTCAGTGAGTTTACATGTTAGAGGGAGTGGGGTATACTGACACAGTAACAGAGGGGTTGAGGGCCCTGCTCAGTGAGTTTACATGTTAGAGGGAGTGGGGTATACTGACACAGTAACAGAGGGATTGAGGCCCTGCTCAGTGAGCTTACATGTTAGAGGGAGTGGGGTATAGTGACACAGTAACAGAGGGATTGAGGGCCTGCTCAGTGAGTTTACATGTTAGAGGGAGTGGGGTATACTGACACAGTAACAGAGGGATTGAGGGCCTGCTCAGTGAGTTTACATGTTAGAGGGAGTGGGGTATACTGACACAGTAACAGAGGGATTGAGGCCCTGCTCAGTGAGCTTACATGTTAGAGGGAGTGGGCTATAGTGACACAGTAACAGAGGGATTGAGGGACCTGCTCAGTGAGTTTACATGTTAGAGGGAGTGGGGTATAGTGACACAGTAACAGAGGGATTGAGGGCCCTGCTCAGTGATTTTACATGTTAGAGGGAGTGGGGTATAGTGACACAGTAACAGAGGGATTGAGGGCCCTGCTCAGTGAGTTTACATGTTAGAGGGAGTGGGGTATAGTGACACAGTAACAGAGGGATTGAGGGCCCTGCTCAGTGAGTTTACATGTTAGAGGGAGTGGGGTATAGTGACAGTAACAGAGGGATTGAGGACCTGCTCAGTGAGCTTACATGTTAGAGGGAGTGGGGTATAGTGACACAGTAACAGAGGGATTGAGGGCCCTGCTCAGTGAGTTTACATGTTAGAGGGAGTGGGGTATAGTGACACAGTAACAGATGGATTGAGGGCCCTGCTCAGTGAGTTTACATGTTAGAGGGAGTGGGGTATAGTGACACAGTAACAGAGGGATTGAGGGCCCTGCTCAGTGAGTTTACATGTTAGAGGGAGGGGGGTATAGTGACACAGTAACAGAGGGATTGAGGGCCTGCTCAGTGAGTTTACATGTTAGAGGGAGTGTGGTGTAGTGACACAGTAACAGAGGGATTGAGGGCCTGCTCAGTGAGTTTACATGTTAGAGGGAGTGGGGTATAGTGACACAGTAACAGAGGGATTGAGGGCCATGCTCAGTGAGTTTACATGTTAGAGGGAGGGGGGTATAGTGACACAGTAACAGAGGGATTGAGGGCCTGCTCAGTGAGTTTACATGTTAGAGGGAGTGGGGTATACTGACACAGTAACAGAGGGATTGAGGGCCTGCTCAGTGAGTTTACATGTTAGAGGGAGGGGGGTATAGTGACACAGTAACAGAGGGATTGAGGGCCTGCTCAGTGAGTTTACATGTTAGAGGGAGTGGGGTATACTGACACAGTAACAGAGGGATTGAGGGCCCTGCTAAGTGAATTTACATGTTAGAGGGAGTGGGGTATAGTGACACAGTAACAGAGGGTTTGAGGGCCCTGCTCAGTGAGTTTACATGTTAGAGGGAGTGGGGTATAGTGACATAGTAACAGAGGGATTAAGGGCCCTGCTCAGTGAGTTTACATGTTAGAGGGAGTGGGGTATAGTGACACAGTAACAGAGGGATTGAGGGCCCTGCTCAGTGAGTTTACATGTTAGAGGGAGTGGGGTATAGTGACACAGTAACAGAGGGATTGAGGCCCTGCTCAGTGAGGTTACATGTTAGAGGGAGTGGGGTATAGTGACACAGTAACAGATGGATTGAGGGCCTGCTCAGTGAGTTTACATGTTAGAGGGAGTGGGGTATAGTGACACAGTAACAGAGGGATTGAGGGCCCTGCTCAGTGAGCTTACATGCTAGAGGGAGTGGGGTATAGTGACACAGTAACAGAGGGATTGAGGGCCCTGCTCAGTGAGTTTACATGCTGGAGGGAGTGGGGTATAGTGACACAGTAACAGAGGGATTGAGGGCCCTGCTCAGTGAGTTTATATGTTAGAGGGAGTGGGGTATAATGACACAGTAACAGAGGGATTGAAGCCCTGCTCAGTGAGTTTACATGCTAGAGGGAGTGGGGTATAGGGACACAGTAACAGAGGGATGGAGGGCCCTGCTCAGTGAGTTTACATGTTAGGGAGTGGGGTATAGTGACACAGTAACAGAGGAATTGAGGGCCCTGCTTAGTGCACTTACATGCTAGAGGGAGTGGGGTATAGTGACACAGTAACAGAGGGATTGAGGTCCCTGCTCAGTGAGTTTACATGTTAGAGGGAGTGGGGTATAGTGACACAGTAACAGAGGGATTGAGGTCCCTGCTCAGTGAGTTTACATGCTAGAGGGAGTGGGGTATAGTTACACAGTAACAGAGGGATTGAGGCCCTGCTCAGTGAGTTTACATGTTAGAGGGAGTGGGGTATAGTGACACAGTAACAGAGGGATTGAGGGCCTGCTCAGTGAGTTTACATATTAGAGGGAGTGGGCTATAGTGACACAGTAACAGAGGGATTGAGGGCCTGCTCAGTGAGTTTACATGCTAGAGGGAGTGGGATATAGTGACACAGTAACAGAGGGATTGAGGGCCTGCTCAGTGAGTTTACATGTTAGAAGGAGTGGGGTGTAGTGACACAGTAACATAGGGATTGAGGGCCCTGCTCAGTGAGTTTACATGTTAGAGGGAGTGGGGTATAGTGACACAGTAACAGAGGGATTGAGGGCCCTGCTCAGTGTGCTTACATGTTAGAAGGAGTGGGGTGTAGTGACACAGTAACAGAGGTAGTGAGGGCCCTGCTCAGTGAGGTTACATGTTAGAGGGAGTGGGGTATAGTGACACAGTAACAGAGGGATTGAGGGCCCTGCTCAGTGAGTTTACATGTTAGAGGGAGTGGGGTATAGTGACACAGTAACAGAGGGATTGAGGGCCTTGCTCAGTGAGTTAACATGCTAGAGGGAGTGGGGTATAGTGACACAGTAACAGAGGGGTTGAGGGCCTGCTCAGTGAGTTTACATGTTAGAGGGAGTGGGGTATAGTGACAGTAACAGAGGGATTGAGGGCCCTACTCAGTGAGTTTACATGCTAGAGGGAGTGGGGTATAGTGACACAGTAACAGAGGGATTGATGGCCCTGCTCAATGAGCTTACATCCTAGAGGGAGTGGGGTATAGTGACACAGTAACAGAGGGATTGAGGGCCCTGCTCAGTGAGTTTACATGCTAGAGGGAGTGGGGTATAGTGACACAGTAACAGAGGGATTGAGGCCCTGCTCAGTGAGTTTACATGTTAGAGGGAGTGGGGTATAGTGACACAGTAACAGAGGGATTGAGGGCCCTGCTCAGTGAGTTTACATGTTAGAGGGAGTGGGGTATAATGACACAGTAACAGAGGGATTGAGGGCCCTGCTCAGTGAGTTTACATGTTAGAGGGAGTGGGGTATAGTGACACAGTAACAGAGGGATTGGGGGCCTTGCTCAGTGAGTTTACATGTTAGAGGGAGTGGGGTATAGTGACACAGTAACAGAGGGATTGAGGGCCCTGCTCAGTGAGTTTACATGTTAGAGGCAGTGGGGTATAGTGACAGTAACAGAGGGATTGAGGGCCCTGCTCAGTGAGTTTACATGTTAGAGGGAGTGGGGTATAGTGACACAGTAACAGAGGGATTGAGGGCCCTGCTCAGTGAGTTTACATGTTAGAGGCAGTGGGGTATAGTGACAGTAACAGAGGGATTTAGGGCCTGCTCAGTGAGTTTACATGTTAGAGAGAGTGGGGTATAGTGACACAGTAACAGAGGGATTGAGGTCCTGCTCAGTGAGTTTACATGTTAGAGAGAGTGGGGTATAGTGACACAGTAACAGAGGGATTGTGGGCCCTGCTTAGTGAGTTTACATGTTAGAGGGAGTGGGGTATAGTGACACAGTAACAGAGGGATTGAGGGCCTGCTCAGTGAGTTTACATGCTAGAGGGAGTTGGGTATAGTGACACAGTAACAGAGGGATTGAGGGCCCTGCTCAGTGAGTTTACATGTTAGAGGGAGTGGGGTATAGTGACACAGTAACAGAGGGATTGAGGGCCTGCTCAGTGAGTTTACATGCTAGAGGGAGTTGGGTATAGTGACACAGTAACAGAGGGATTGAGGGCCCTGCTCAGTGAGTTTACATGTTAGAGGGAGTGGGGTATAGTGACACAGTAACAGAGGGATTGAGGGCCCTGCTCAGTGAGTTTACATGTTAGAGGGAGTGGGGTATACTGACACAGTAACAGAGGGGTTGAGGGCCCTGCTCAGTGAGTTTACATGTTAGAGGGAGTGGGGTATACTGACACAGTAACAGAGGGATTGAGGCCCTGCTCAGTGAGCTTACATGTTAGAGGGAGTGGGGTATAGTGACACAGTAACAGAGGGATTGAGGGCCTGCTCAGTGAGTTTACATGTTAGAGGGAGTGGGGTATACTGACACAGTAACAGAGGGATTGAGGGCCTGCTCAGTGAGTTTACATGTTAGAGGGAGTGGGGTATACTGACACAGTAACAGAGGGATTGAGGCCCTGCTCAGTGAGCTTACATGTTAGAGGGAGTGGGGTATAGTGACACAGTAACAGAGGGATTGAGGGACCTGCTCAGTGAGTTTACATGTTAGAGGGAGTGGGGTATAGTGACACAGTAACAGAGGGATTGAGGGCCCTGCTCAGTGATTTTACATGTTAGAGGGAGTGGGGTATAGTGACACAGTAACAGAGGGATTGAGGGCCCTGCTCAGTGAGTTTACATGTTAGAGGGAGTGGGGTATAGTGACACAGTAACAGAGGGATTGAGGGCCCTGCTCAGTGAGTTTACATGTTAGAGGGAGTGGGGTATAGTGACAGTAACAGAGGGATTGAGGACCTGCTCAGTGAGCTTACATGTTAGAGGGAGTGGGGTATAGTGACACAGTAACAGAGGGATTGAGGGCCCTGCTCAGTGAGTTTACATGTTAGAGGGAGTGGGGTATAGTGACACAGTAACAGATGGATTGAGGGCCCTGCTCAGTGAGTTTACATGTTAGAGGGAGTGGGGTATAGTGACACAGTAACAGAGGGATTGAGGGCCCTGCTCAGTGAGTTTACATGTTAGAGGGAGGGGGGTATAGTGACACAGTAACAGAGGGATTGAGGGCCTGCTCAGTGAGTTTACATGTTAGAGGGAGTGTGGTGTAGTGACACAGTAACAGAGGGATTGAGGGCCTGCTCAGTGAGTTTACATGTTAGAGGGAGTGGGGTATAGTGACACAGTAACAGAGGGATTGAGGGCCATGCTCAGTGAGTTTACATGTTAGAGGGAGGGGGGTATAGTGACACAGTAACAGAGGGATTGAGGGCCTGCTCAGTGAGTTTACATGTTAGAGGGAGTGGGGTATACTGACACAGTAACAGAGGGATTGAGGGCCTGCTCAGTGAGTTTACATGTTAGAGGGAGGGGGGTATAGTGACACAGTAACAGAGGGATTGAGGGCCTGCTCAGTGAGTTTACATGTTAGAGGGAGTGGGGTATAGTGACACAGTAACAGAGGGATTGAGGGCCTGCTCAGTGAGTTTACATGTTAGAGGGAGTGGGGTATACTGACACAGTAACAGAGGGATTGAGGGCCCTGCTAAGTGAATTTACATGTTAGAGGGAGTGGGGTATAGTGACACAGTAACAGAGGGTTTGAGGGCCCTGCTCAGTGAGTTTACATGTTAGAGGGAGTGGGGTATAGTGACATAGTAACAGAGGGATTAAGGGCCCTGCTCAGTGAGTTTACATGTTAGAGGGAGTGGGGTATAGTGACACAGTAACAGAGGGATTGAGGGCCCTGCTCAGTGAGTTTACATGTTAGAGGGAGTGGGGTATAGTGACACAGTAACAGAGGGATTGAGGCCCTGCTCAGTGAGGTTACATGTTAGAGGGAGTGGGGTATAGTGACACAGTAACAGATGGATTGAGGGCCTGCTCAGTGAGTTTACATGTTAGAGGGAGTGGGGTATAGTGACACAGTAACAGAGGGATTGAGGGCCCTGCTCAGTGAGCTTACATGCTAGAGGGAGTGGGGTATAGTGACACAGTAACAGAGGGATTGAGGGCCCTGCTCAGTGAGTTTACATGCTGGAGGGAGTGGGGTATAGTGACACAGTAACAGAGGGATTGAGGGCCCTGCTCAGTGAGTTTATATGTTAGAGGGAGTGGGGTATAATGACACAGTAACAGAGGGATTGAAGCCCTGCTCAGTGAGTTTACATGCTAGAGGGAGTGGGGTATAGGGACACAGTAACAGAGGGATGGAGGGCCCTGCTCAGTGAGTTTACATGTTAGGGAGTGGGGTATAGTGACACAGTAACAGAGGAAATGAGGGCCCTGCTTAGTGCACTTACATGCTAGAGGGAGTGGGGTATAGTGACACAGTAACAGAGGGATTGAGGTCCCTGCTCAGTGAGTTTACATGTTAGAGGGAGTGGGGTATAGTGACACAGTAACAGAGGGATTGAGGTCCCTGCTCAGTGAGTTTACATGCTAGAGGGAGTGGGGTATAGTTACACAGTAACAGAGGGATTGAGGCCCTGCTCAGTGAGTTTACATGTTAGAGGGAGTGGGGTATAGTGACACAGTAACAGAGGGATTGAGGGCCTGCTCAGTGAGTTTACATATTAGAGGGAGTGGGCTATAGTGACACAGTAACAGAGGGATTGAGGGCCTGCTCAGTGAGTTTACATGCTAGAGGGAGTGGGATATAGTGACACAGTAACAGAGGGATTGAGACCCTGCTCAGTGAGTTTACATGTTAGAAGGAGTGGGGTGTAGTGACACAGTAACATAGGGATTGAGGGCCCTGCTCAGTGAGTTTACATGTTAGAGGGAGTGGGGTATAGTGACACAGTAACAGAGGGATTGAGGGCCCTGCTCAGTGTGCTTACATGTTAGAAGGAGTGGGGTGTAGTGACACAGTAACAGAGGTAGTGAGGGCCCTGCTCAGTGAGGTTACATGTTAGAGGGAGTGGGGTATAGTGACACAGTAACAGAGGGATTGAGGGCCCTGCTCAGTGAGTTTACATGTTAGAGGGAGTGGGGTATAGTGACACAGTAACAGAGGGATTGAGGGCCTTGCTCAGTGAGTTTACATGCTAGAGGGAGTGGGGTATAGTGACACAGTAACAGAGGGGTTGAGGGCCTGCTCAGTGAGTTTACATGTTAGAGGGAGTGGGGTATAGTGACAGTAACAGAGGGATTGAGGGCCCTACTCAGTGAGTTTACATGCTAGAGGGAGTGGGGTATAGTGACACAGTAACAGAGGGATTGATGGCCCTGCTCAATGAGCTTACATCCTAGAGGGAGTGGGGTATAGTGACACAGTAACAGAGGGATTGAGGGCCCTGCTCAGTGAGTTTACATGCTAGAGGGAGTGGGGTATAGTGACACAGTAACAGAGGGATTGAGGCCCTGCTCAGTGAGTTTACATGTTAGAGGGAGTGGGGTATAGTGACACAGTAACAGAGGGATTGAGGGCCTGCTCAGTGAGTTTACATATTAGAGGGAGTGGGCTATAGTGACACAGTAACAGAGGGATTGAGGGCCTGCTCAGTGAGTTTACATGCTAGAGGGAGTGGGATATAGTGACACAGTAACAGAGGGATTGAGACCCTGCTCAGTGAGTTTACATGTTAGAGGGAGTGGGGTATAGTGACACAGTAACAGAGGGATTGAGGGCCCTGCTCAATGAGTTTACATGTTAGAGGGAGTGGGGTATAGTGACACAGTAACAGAGGGATTGAGGCCCTGCTCAGTGAGTTTACATGCTAGAGGGAGTGGGGTATAGTGACACAGTAACAGAGGGATTGAGGGCCTGCTCAGTGAGTTTACATGTTAGAGGTAATGGGGTATAGTGACACAGTAGCAGAGGGTTTGAGGGCCCTGCTCAGTGAGTTTACATGCTAGAGAGAGTGGGGTATAGTGACACAGTAACAGAGGGATTGAGGGCCTGCTCAGTGAGTTTACATGTTAGAGGGAGTGGGGTATAGTGACACAGTAGCAGAGGGATTGAGGGCCCTGCTGAGTGAGTTTGCATGTTAGAGGGAGTGGGGTACAATGACACAGTAACATAGGGATTGAGGGCCCTGCTCAGTGAGTTGACATGTTAGAGGGAGTGGGGTATAGTGACACAGTAAAAGAGGGATTGAGGCCCTGCTCAGTGAGTTTACAAGTTAGAGAGAGTGGGGTATAGTGACACAGTAACAGAGGGATTGAGGGCCCTGCTCAGTGTGCTTACATGTTAGAAGGAGTGGGGTGTAGTGACACAGTAACAGAGGTAGTGAGGGCCCTGCTCAGTGAGGTTACATGTTAGAGGGAGTGGGGTATAGTGACACAGTAACAGAGGGATTGAGGGCCTGCTCAGTGAGTTTACATGTTAGAGGGAGTGGGGTATAGTGACACAGTAACAGAGGGATTGAGGGCCCTGCTCAGTGAGTTTACATGTTAGAGGGAGTGGGGTATAGTGACACAGTAACAGAGGGATTGAGGGCCTTGCTCAGTGAGTTTACATGCTAGAGGGAGTGGGGTATAGTGACACAGTAACAGAGGGGTTGAGGGCCTGCTCAGTGAGTTTACATGTTAGAGGGAGTGGGGTATAGTGACAGTAACAGAGGGATTGAGGGCCCTACTCAGTGAGTTTACATGCTAGAGGGAGTGGGGTATAGTGACACAGTAACAGAGGGATTGATGGCCCTGCTCAATGAGCTTACATCCTAGAGGGAGTGGGGTATAGTGACACAGTAACAGAGGGATTGAGGGCCCTGCTCAGTGAGTTTACATGCTAGAGGGAGTGGGGTATAGTGACACAGTAACAGAGGGATTGAGGGCTCTGCTCAATGAGCTTACATGCTAGAGGGAGTGGGGTATAGTGACACAGTAACAGAGGGATTGGGGTAAAGTAACACAAAAGGTAAGGGTAGGGTATAAATACAAAAATTAAACTCTCGATATATGTTACCCCAAGGATATTAAGAGGTTTTAATTTCTACATCAACCACTCACCCTGCAGCATATCACAGCAAGTGTGATCACGGGTTCCCATCAGATATAATATGTGTAAACTTTTCACAAGGACACGATACATGGATTTATTATTCGCATTTATATGGCTCCAACATATTCCGCAGCCCTTTATGATTAAAGAAAGGGCATGTTTAAGATCTATGAGGATTTGAGATAGGCAGATGTATTGTTATTTTCCTTGCCCATTATTCATTGCGTTTATTTATAAGATCTCTGTGGTGATAGTAAAACTTCTGCTACAAAGTAATTGCTTCCTGCGTATCTCAGCCTTTATGATCTACTCGTATGTCATGTGGTGGGTACCGGTAATTTTACCAGCTACACATCCATAAGAATGTAGTGTCCAGTCCAGGGCTTTTCTATATGAGATAAAAGGAAGGTTAAGGCAGGCGCTGCATTAAATGAGGTCCCAAAGTTGTCCCAGCTCAAAGCTCTGCCATACAGTATCTCTCCACCATACACAGCCTTTCTGTCAGATCGAATCAGTATCTTTCTAGCTCAATATCTTTATCATCGGTGGTGGTTACATACATCTCATGGAGGGGCTGCCTTTCACTGTTATGGAGTGCTTTTCAAACCATGGTGAGGAATCTGATTGATGCAGTAAGCTTGGTGAGAATCCAGTGTAAAATATTTCCTGGGACTATGATGGAGAATCTGACTGATGCACTAAGCTTGGTGAGAATCCAGCGTGGATTTTTCTTTGGAACACGGTGAGGAATCTGATCAAAGTACTAAGCTTAATGTGAGTTGAAAGGTTAGGCCTCTGACCTTCTCTGAGGAGGTGTGCCACAAGTTTTATTTATATGTTAAATTATATCAATGATGGTGATAAATCTTAGATTAGTATATGATGCAACTTTCTCCTGTCTCTTGTGTTCACTGTCTGGGTGCTGTTGGTCAACAAGGGGATAGTCAACCTTAAATGCTGTATTATTATGGCTTAGGGCTTCCTTTACATGCTTGGTGCTCCTTACATGGTAGTGAGTGTCTAATGATTGGTGCACCTTCCATAGTAAAGTGTGTCTAAGGATCAGTCCTCCTTCTATGGTAGAAAGTGTCTAACGATTGGTATACCTTCCACGGTAAAGTGTGTCTAAGGATTGGTTCTCCTTCTATGATAGAGAGTATCTAAGGATCGATGCTCCATCCATGATAGAGAGTGTCTAAGGATTGTTTTTTTCTTCCAAAGTCGAGAGTGTCTAAGGACTGGTTCTCCTTCCATGGTAGAGAGTGTTTAAGGATTGGTTCTCCTTCCATGGTAGAGAGTATCTAAGGATCGATGCTCCATCCATGGTAGAGAGTGTCTAAGGATTGTTTTTTTCTTCCAAAGTAGAGAGTGTCTAAGGATTGGTTCTCCTTCCATGGTAGAGAAGGTCTAAGGATTGGTTCTCCTTCCATGGTAGAGAAGGTCTAAGGATTGGATCTCCTTCCATGGTAGAGTGTGTCTAAGGATTGGTTCACCTTCCATGGTAGAGAGTGTCTAAGGATTGGTTCACCTTCCATGGTAGAGAGTGTCTAAGGATTGGTTCACCTTCCATGGTAGAGAGTGTCTAAGGATTGGTTCACCTTCCATGGTAGAGAGTGTCTAAGGATTGGTTCACCTTCCATGGTAGAGAAGGTCTAAGGATTGGTTCACCTTCCATGGTAGAGAGTGTCTAAGGATTGGTTCACCTTCCATGGTAGAGAGTGTCTAAGGATTGGTTCACCTTCCATGGTAGAGAGTGTCTAAGGATTAGTTCTCCTTCCATGGTAGAGAGTGTCTAAGGATTGGTTCACCTTCCATGGTAGAGAGTGTCTAAGGATTGTTTCTCCTTCTGTGACAGAGAGTGTCTAAGGATTGGTTCACCTTCCATGGTAGAGAGTGTCTAAGGATTGGTTCACCTTCCATGGTAGAGAGTGTCAGAGATTATGAGAGATTGCAATGCCAGGACTCACTTGGAAAGGGTAACTCTTCTCTTCTTGATTTCTAAATCTCTCTATATCATGGATTCTGGATGTTATATTCTTTTAATGTTCTGTTTAAAATAGTCAGGGAAACAGCATAAATGTTTTAACTTTCTATGACTGTTAAACAGACCTACAGCAAGTATTTATTAACTGCTGCATAATATTCCGGATAATAAACTCAATTCACATGGAAAGGCTGCTTTTCTTCCTCACTGATTTTCTGTCTAAGTTTTCTAGCTGGAGAGATCATGTTCACATGAATTCTGCTAACAGTAAAAATGTGAAATTTTTACTGCAATTGTTTCCAATAACCATATTAAGAAATGTCCCGTTGATCTATATTTTTAAAGTGCTGTATCTACAAACAAATTAATCACTATAGAGAGTTTACATAACCTCCGTATAACTGTGCCACTCTGACACCTCACATTGCAGATTTTCTGATGGTCCCAAATGGGATACTTAAGCACTCAAGATGACAACCAGCTATCTCTGTTCCCCTCGCGTTTCACATCTCTGCACATCTAATCTCTTGCTTTTAATTATTATTTTTGGCCCATTATCATCTGAACACTGTGTTCTGTTTGTCATAAAAGCTGTAATCATGAGGTCCTGTCCGTTCGCATCACTTTATCAGATCACATTCTGAGAAATTCATCACTACACGACCATGAGCTCTTCTCGAATGATCACTGAGGGTACATTGTACCAATACCGGTCTCTCAGCACAGAGAGGTCAGAAAGTTCTCCGCACATGGGTTCATTTAACATTCTATCTGCTGGTGATTTAAATGGTCACTCCAAGAACCGTAGCCACTTAATCTTTCTTTATCACATCCTTTTGGCTGTTGAATTTGGTAAGCTGACAATGCTTTTAACATTTTTATAAATCATGTTCAGAAGGATAATGATCGCTTTACCTCAACTGGTTAATGTAAGGTATGGCCATCTTCCTTTTGAATTGATAAAGTGTCAAAATTATCAAAATGGTAAGTTGATATCACTAATTAAATTAACACTACAATTAAATATATTTATTTTATAGCCAGCGTGCTCTTTTTTAAATTTGTTTAAACAACTCAACGCTCATTTTGAAATGAAAAGATATTAATTTCTGGATAGTCTCATTGCTCAGGCCCGCCTCCTGTGATGTCAGCATTACCGATAAGAGATCCAATGAGATGCTTGCCATTGAGAATGACTGGGACACACGTTACATGAGCAGAAATCGTCATGGTCTGACAGCAATAATTCTCGTGGATATAATCATATCACTTAAATATTTTTACATATTCTCCAGGTTAATACATAATAACCCAGCTACAATGTGATTCAACAGTTCTCAAACAGGGCTGAAACACACCAAAAAATGTATTGTTTAGGGAACATATAGGTGCGATTTTTATTATCCTGTAACCTGAAACCAATTCTGGTTGTATTTATTAGCGTAGCCTCAGCCATTACTCGTCTTTTGCCCAAAACAGAGCTAACACGATGAAATGATGATGCAATAATGGAAGGGCTGTATTTCCTAACTAATCTATGGAGAAATTCTGAGCAATGTCAGGATGTGAGGATTTAGTAGCTTTTGATAATTTTTCTCCATTGATACACATCCCCGGTTGGAAAACATACAGAGTTTCTAAATGCTGCTCCATGTTTGATACAACACAAGTTCATTAGTCACAGTGTCTGTGTGTGATTGTGGGTGGTCTCTGCTCTATTTAAACATTAAATAACGTGTCAGACAGAGTGAAACATTAATCCAAATTAGGGGAAAAAGATGTTTGAAATTATAATGGAGAGATAATTTGGGGGACAAGAATCTACCACGAAAAAAAGCTAAAATCAATATTTACAGAAAAGTTTGATTCAATTTCCTGCAGCCAAAAACAGACGTGTTTTCGGACAATGGGAAACTAAAACGTACAAATCCATAGATAGATAATTCTGAACATTTACAAATTATTGGTTTTTAAATCTGTGCCAAAACACGACTTAGAGATTCCTTTCAGATCAAACTGCAATTTGGAAGAATTTTGGATGATCACGTGAATGATCACTAAATGTTGGTTTTATTCCCAGATCAAGTGAGAAGTGACCAACACAGGGGGAAACAGGAGAAACTGTGGAAAAATCTAAACTAAAATATATTTATATATGATGTGTTTAATAATTATTATATAAATATAGATGGGAAAATGCTCATATTGGTGTACTGCTAAATATATATGTAATATTTATATAATATTATTATATTTATATTAATATATCTGTATTATATTATTATATCTGTATTATATTATTATATTTATATTAATATATCTGTATTATATTATTATATCTGTATTATATTATTATATTTATATTATATCTATATTATTTTATTTATATTATTATATCTATCTTATCTTATTATATTTATATTATTATATTTATATTATATTTATGTTATATTACTATATTTATATTATATTTATATTAATATATCTGTATTATATTATTATATCTATATTATTATATTTATATTATATTTATCCTATATCTATATTATATTTATGTTATATTACTATATTTATATTATATCTGTATTATATAGAAAGATAAATAGGCGGGTGGTGAAGGTGATAATAGGTCTCAAATCTAGTGTAGGCAAGCCACTGTCCTGAGGTCACTCTAAACCTCTATACAAAATAAACAGTGTCTGAACGCTAATACAGACTACAGGGCGCCACAATCACTAAGACATGTAGTAGTATAATTCAGGATGATCCCATAAATGAAAAACAATCTATGGAAATATAAAGTCCACTTTATTGAAACAGTAATACTCAAAAGTGCAACATGCACAATGTGTATAGAATAATTAAAAATAAATATACAGCCAAATTGGCCAAGAACCCCTAAGGATAGCAGCTATAATCATACAAGAAGCTTGAATTATAGTAAAGTGTCAAGTGCTGAAGTGCAAAAATACAAGATGTCAATAATATTGCTCCATGAGCTAAAGACAGCATAAGGTACACAAATACTATAAAATAAAGTGCATGTAGAGAAAAGACTGTGTAACGGACCGTTTCAGCAGAAAAGGGGTAAAAATCCATTTAGGCGATAATCCCCTTTTCACAGACAGGCACAGCTACTGTAAAAGCACCAAAACTCACAAATTTGGATATAAATGAATGCACCAAACTCCCGAACGGCATACAAGGGAATAAGATAGCACTCCAAACTGGAACCTCACGAATAGCTGCTAGACGAACAGGAAAAGCATACATCAGCTTACACTCCTAGCAATCAGTCTCCAACAGCATACAGTGAATCCCCCCAAGAACGAGACAAGGCTCCGTGTTGAGGGTCAAGCAGTGGTCTGTTTATTGAGGGCTACCTGCCCCTGTATTTATGCAGGTCTCCCACCTGGTGGACACTCCCCTAGGGGACCAAACGGAAGACTGTAACAAAAGACAGACACTTAGCATTTCAGGACAAACAGAAGTAAAACATCCCCACAATGCATCCTGGCTTCCTCCCTTCTGCCCTGGAGATAATTGGAGAAGTAATCCAATTATCTCCCAGGACAAAGACAAAACTCCATTACACATGTGGGGACCTAAATACAGTATATGCTTTAAAATATATAAAGTTACTTGTATTACATTAAACACAGACATGTTACATATCCCCAGATAGCTCAGGTCTGGGTGCACATTAGTAGGTGAATGGCACCCAAACCACACGAATACAGTTTAATCGCCATGGAGCTAAAGTCTTTAATCACACGAATAGGCTCCATGGCATAGCTATCTGGGTTACCACAGTTCACATAGAAATACCGAAGGTACGGCTGTTCGGCTACATCCCCACGAATGGGAACCAGGAGACGGACGGCTCAGCGGTGTTCGTGCAGATAAGTGTCCGTTTATAGTTCCATAGTTTAGGTGCCGAACACCGCTGGCCGTACGGGACTTGTAAAATGGCCGCCGCCACGTGTTCGGTCGACGAACAAAGACCATCCTTCCTTCATCAATTAAGCTGCGGTTAACCGCAACTTCAGGGTGGTCAATTGGCGGCACACTCCAGCTCCCAGGGGGTCGTGCAATCGGTAGTTTGTTCGGTAGATAAAATCTACCGAACACCCCGGCAGAAAAGGCATGACTAAGCCTTTCCGCAGGGAAAATAAGTCTTTTAAAGTCTGGCCCATAGTCCAAAGGCAGCAGGTGGGCAACCAGGCTCCTCCAATGCAATGTGGCGAGATTGGTCTCGTCACAGACTGCTATACCAAAAAATGCAGGGATCTTGTGGGTGCTCAACGCGTTTCGTCGATGTCGACTTCCTCAGGAGCTTGCTGAATTCTTGCTGGCGTTCTTCCTCTTTTAAATCCGCCGGTCTGGCTGCCATTTAATGATTGCGCATGCGCCAACCAAGCTGGAATGCAAATAAACTTTATGTGTCCTCCCCCCAGGCCCCCATCCCTGTGCGGCGGGTGGGGGCCATAATGATAATGAGGGGGGGGACCAACTGCCCTCCCCCTCTCCGGCCCCCGCTAGTGCCTGGGGCCCTAGCCGTGGACTGCCCAGGCTCCCCAGAAAGTGTCCAAGCCACTAGGTCCAGTTTCCATTCTAATACCAGCGGATGTGGTTTCCCCTGAGGTCCTGTCAAGAGGAGGGGAAATGCCGGCAAAAGAAGTGCATGGTCTTGAGACAATTCCAGTAGATCTGGAAACCATATTTGACCCCTCCAGAGGGGGATGTCAGCATGGTGAATGGAGGGAAGGCATAGGCCCCCTCGTCCAGCCAATTCTGTAGGAATGCATCCACTGCCTCGCATTCTGGGTCCAGGAGCAAACTGAAGTACCTCGGGAGTTGTTGGTTTGTACTGGAGGCAGACAAGTCCACTTGCAGTGGGCCCCTAAGATCCATCAGGGTGTGAAAAATTGAGTCGCCTAGCCACCAGTCGCTGGTGTCTCGTCAGAGGCGAGAGAACCAGTCCGCAGTGAGGTTGGTGACCCCTGGGAGATACTCCGCCTGCAGCGTAATGTTGCGTGAGAGGTAAAATTTGGAAATGTCCTTCGTTGCTCCAGTCAGGGAACGGGTCTGGCTCTTCTCAGTCGATTGATGTATCGAACTGCCGAAATATTGTCCATCCGGAGCAGGATGCAACAATCTGAGAGGCCTTTGGCCAGACTGCATAGGATAAATGATCCAGCAATCAACTCTAGGCAATTTATATGTAAACCGGTCTCTTCCTCAGACCAGGGACCTCCTGTGGATGCTTCCACGCAATGGGCTCCCTAGCTCCAAGGGCTGGCATCCGACTCCACCATGAAATCCGGCAGTGGCCCAAATATCGTTCTGCCATTCCAGGCTTGTATGTGTAGTAGCCACCACCTGAGTTTCATCTGCACCTCCTTTGAGATGGGTATCCAGTGATCGTATGTGTAGCCCAAGCGCAGGTGCTTCGTCTTCGACCGTTGTATGGCACGGTAATGCAGAGGTCATGGAAAGATCATGGAAAGATAACTTGGATCAAGGAGTCGCAGGGGGATCATTTCCATGTGAAGGATCTGTAAAATCTCGTTCCGGATAAATGCTATCATTGCTGCGGGGAGGCGAAGCTCACCGAGTCTATTTCGAAGCCGAGGAATTGTATGACCTGAGACGATGAAAGCGCTGACTTCTGTCTGTTCACCACGAAACCCAAGGACTCCAGAAAGTTAACGACAAATCTTGTCTGAGAGCGCAGTCTGGAGGCTGAAGATTAGGAAATCGTCCAGGTAGATGAGGCAACGGATGCCCCTGGATCGGAGATGAGCTATAACCAGCTTCAGCAGCTTTGTAAAGCACCACAGAGCTGAGCTGAGTCCGAAAGAAAGGCACGTAAATTGGCATGCTCGATGGCCCCAGTCAAACTGAATGAACCGTCGATTGTCCGGTGCCACAGGCACAGAAAGGAACGCGTTTTTTCGAGATTGAGATGGGTGAACCACAAGTTGGTCCACAGAAGGTCTCATAGGAGGTGAATCGCTTCCATTTTGAAATATTCTACATAATCATTGAGACGACGGAGGTTGATGACTGGTCGATATTCAACAAAAATATTTCGCTGTAGAAACCCCATGCTTACGGGTCTAACTGGGCTGCGCCTTTGGTGAATAGTGATTCAATCTTCAGAGGGCGTCATTCTCCCGAGTGTGAGGGGTATTAGAGAATTCCCAGTAGTCATCCACGTATAGAAGCTCTTACAAGAGCTAGTGTGATAGCTTTATAGCAGTTTCCCCCAATAAGAGACAAGACTAGATTGAGGGTAAAGTAAGAACTGAAGTTTAATGGAAGCACACTGCCTTTTATGCAGGGATCCCAACAAGGGTGAGACCCAGGTGGACCTTTTTGGGCACAGGGACACAAAGTGAACAAACAATAAAGACAGGCTTTTACATGGAGACACTCCCATACAAGATACGCAATCCCTCCCCTCTGCTTAGGAGACAATTGAGTTAATTTATTGTATCAACTCAATTATCTCCAAACGAAAAAGAAAAGTTTTTACACATTTTTTAGAACACCCCAAAAACATATAGGGAACTCATAAAACATACATCCCCCGATCTAGGGGAACAACATACTGAAAAATCACCCAGATCGGTTAAGGGGTTCAAGAATTAGCTGGAAGTCTCTTTTTGACCGACCGCACACATGGTTTCATGCCCAAAATAGTTTCAGAGAATTAGGCTGTGCGGCCGGTAATTACCGTCGAACATAACGGGGAGTGGAAGTCCCAGTGGTGTTCGTGACATTGAGTGTTCGATTTTAGCTCCATGGACTCAACGACAAAACACCACTGGCCGCATTCGTATCCCAAGATGGCCGCCGCCACATGTTCGTGCATACGATCGCCGACCACCCAGTCGACCACTTAGAATGTTAGGGTGTTTGTGGTTTTTAGAAGTTTTAAGAAGGTCAATGAGGTTAACAAGCGCCACGCTCCAGGTCTGGGTGGTTGGTCGTTCGGTAGATCTTTCGTTATTCGAACGACCAATGATAAAATAAAACAGATTTTATTCCAATCGAATGGTTACACGAACAAAATGTCTAGACTTTAAAATTCAGGAATAGAGGGTCTGTCACAATGAGGAGTCTGTTCTGCCTGGAAACCTGTATAGGTGGTGGGCGAGATGTCTGTGTGGGGTGCAAGTGAAACTCGATAATGCACCCCTGGATCGTTTCTAGGGTCCATGTGTCCGCAGTGATCCCCATTCAATTCTGTAAGGAAAGAGATAAACGGCCTGCAGTGATTGTGATAACCGGAGTAGATAAGGTGGGACTCACCTGCAGGGAAGCGTCCCCGACCTCTTCCTCTAGATCCTCTTGCACAGTCAGCCCCTCTGTGGAATGATGGCCTTGACGTGTACGATGGGTAGAATGAGGAAGATTGTGTGTAAGCTCTGGGGCCAGTGGACCAAGATTGGCTGGTGGCTCGGCCGCACTGACGACCAGCCCTCCCAAAATATGGATGGAATACTTGCTTTAGGGAGGATTGAGCCTTGTTCAACATTGTGAATAGGTTAACATGCTTCTTTAGCTCAGCTATAAATGGCTTCCCAAACAAGAAGCCCTTTGCCAGAGGACCTAGCTCTTTGGAGCCCAGTTACAGGAGTTTTTAATCCATTCTCAGAAGTGCAACCCTGCGTCTCTTGGTGCAGAGGGCAGCATTTGCATTCCAAAGCATACAAATTGAGCCTTGTGCCCATTCACGTATATTGCCTGGGTCCAATTGGGTACCCTGGTACAGGGCCAGGTCCACAAAATCAAGTATTTTGTCCAGTGGGCCGAGTAAGTCTAACAGCTTGTTTTGGGTTGACTTAAGCCCTCTTTCAATGCCCTTGCATGGGTCTCTGCCTGCTCGTGACATGAAGAACACGACTGTGGTATCAATGTCATGGGTATTGGCAATTTTGTCCGGCAGGAGGGGGCGGCGGCATTCCGCCCTTAGATGTGACCGGACTTCTTTGTCCAGAGGCTTGCGTAGCCAAAAATAAATAAACTGGGATGGGTGGTCTGGCAAGGTCCACTTGGATGACCTGGGATGCCTTATAGTGCATGGGTCAAATAGTGGTACGCCTAGCACGTCCAAGAAGACCCCATCACCCTTGGGTTTGGGCAGTTTGGCCAGTTTGGGCGTTTTGGATGGGGGAGCGTGGGTTTCCCTCTAAGAATAATCGTCACCCAGTATGGTTTCAATCACGTACTTGGAGTCCGTTTGGGGCATGTCAAACTGGACAAAAGTGGTAAGTGGTGTCCCTCAGGGTTCTATTTTGGGACCACTTCTATTCAACATATTTATAAATGATCTTGAAATAGGCATTGAAAGTCATGTTTTAGTGTTTGCACACGACACAAAACTGTGTACAGTAATAAAATGTGAGCAGGATATTGCTTTGCTGCAGAGGATTTAGATAGATTGAGGGACTGGGCACTAAAATGGCAGATTAAATTTAATGTAGAAAAATGCAAAGTTATGCACTTCAGGGTCAAGCATGCACAAGCAACTTACACCCTAAATGGTAGTGAATTAGGGATAACCACACACGAGAAGGATTTGGGAATTGTTATAGACAACAAATTAGGCAGCAATATGCAATGTCAATCTGCAGTTGCTAAGGCCAGTAAGGTTTTGTCATGTATAAATAGGGGCATAAATTCTCGGGATGAAAATATAATTTTGCCTCTTTATAAATCACTGGTAAGACCACACCTTGAATATGCTGTGCAATTTTGGGCACTTGTTCTAAAGAAGGATATTATGGCACTAGAAAAATTGCAGAGACGAGCTATGTAGCGGAGGCCTGGTATTCCACAGGTTAACTCCACTAAAGATCCCAGTGAGGCTCAGGAACAAGTAATAAAAATACCATAGAGTAATAATCACAGCAAGCAAAGTAATCCACGAATATCCCAATACGGATCCCAATGACTGGACGACACA